>NC_044013.1:37903725-38204846 GCF_900496995.4 Aquila chrysaetos chrysaetos
TTCCACAAAAAATATATATTTTTTATAAATACATTTTAATACAGACAATTCTGATTCTATGCAAAAAAGTCAATGTCACATTCAAACAGGTTTTCTCAGTGTAGCATTAAGATACAAGCGGACATCACAGTAGGCATTAACACAGTGATTCTAGGGAGGCAGTTAACTACAGCTTGTGAACAGATACACAAACACACAATTTCACCCGCTTAGTCAGACTGTCCTGTGATTTAGAAAGCAACTGAGCTGCAGCTTGAGGCCTAGAGTATCACAGTCTCCAAATATATTTCCATGGTTAGAAAATTATATGAACTCTCAATGATACTTAAGATCTGATTAATATTGAAACATTTGTATAAACTTAGGTAGTGCTTATGCTGGGGATATAGAAAAGAACTGCTAACAGAAGCTACCAGCTATCTCAAGCTCAAGAGAAAAAGCATTTACACTTACCATGGCCTTAAAGCTCTTGGTTCCAATTAGCTGAAATTAACTGTTTTCCTGTCCTTGTCCCTCTCCCTCATTTTTTCCCAAAGATAACTTTTACCACTGGAGTCAGTGCATGTAAACCTGTCTAGCTTTTGTGCAATACATACAGTTCTAGTCACCCTCCCTTGCCCCCCCCATAAAGGATAGCAATAATCTCTATAGTTTCATTCCTAACCAGATCTAATTAAAATTGAGCTGTTAACCATATTTTTTCAGGTTATGAATAATTAATAGAACACTTTTATAATACTTATTAAGTATGAGAGCTGGATGTTAGCATTTCCTTACCTTAAATAGCCCCCAAATAATCTTTACATGATTAAGAGTTCCCTTTAATTTTTGTCATGAAGATTGGAATTTAGTTTTTATGGGTCAACATGTAGCACTATTTCTCAATATACTTTAATAGTCTGTCTGCTCAAAATGAAGGAATTTGGAACTTGGTAACCTGCAATGTTTCACACACACACAGCCACTGCTTTAACACTCTACACACGTTTTTGAAGTGAAACTCAAATGGAGGACAGAGGTGGTAAATAGAGCTATCTTACTGACCTGCTCAAAAACAACACGTAGAGAGAGATTATGAGGAGACTTTCTACATTTAAAAATTTAAAAAAAAAAGAAATTCTTATGAGTCAGGGAGAGTGGATTATTCAGTTATTTCATAAATGTCACCACATAAAGGATACATTCACAGAAACAATTTTGGCTTTTGTCACTGATCTGAGAACAAAGTTCCTACAATTTAAACCATACTTATACTTGGTGTGTTAATTTTAAAAATATATTGTTCTCTTGCTGCCACTAAAGTCTGTGAATTATTAGACCATGCAGCATGGCAGTTAACCACAAATGTATTACTGTTGCTTTTCTTTAAAAAAACTGAAGTTTAGGGGAATCCAAGACTGATAAAGTGAAAGAATGTGTTGAGTTATAATTTCCTTGTCTCTCAGAAAAATTATGTCACTGTTAGCACTCACAGAGACTTAGTTTCTTTTTCCAAGATTAATTCACTCTGTAAAGTACACATATAATCCTGTCTTATGACAGGAAACAGCTAGTCATTACTAGCAGATAATCTTGCTTAGCTTTTAGATGTTTTCTTTCACTTTCAAAAAGTCAGATCCCGAATTTCCAGACTGGCTCATTAAAACAGAGCTGTAGTGCTCATTAAAATAATTTTTAAAATTAAACTAAAGAACAAATACAATAATGCTTTTTTCCAGAGCCAATATTTGGTGATTTTGTAGATGAACTTCCCAAGTAAACCCAATAATGATTAATATTAAAATACAAAATAGTAACTAGTCAAGGAGACTAACAAATTCTGTGAACAATGCTGTTAAGATTTGACTTTCAACTGGTTTATAATAAGAATCAGCTGCCAGTTTAAGGGAGAAAAACGTGGTTTCATTTTACAACTGACCTGAGAGCTCTTGGCTCCCTTTCAGATGAAAGCTGAAGTTGTTCAGTGCTGTACAAAGCACTGTGGTCTTTAACATTAAACTTTGTATGTAGTTTTAATGCAAAACAAGGACAGAAGTGGCATTAGAACAGCAACTGTACTGCAAAAGTTTTTGAAGGTACACTCTTCTAGTGCTGTTTATGTGCAACAGTATAATGTCTGATGTCAACACTACACATTATACTGCTGCATAAACGGGTAGAAAAGGAATGGAACCTCTCCCTTGGACAGTGATTCCCATGTGTTTCTAAACATTGTGGATGTAGATGACCTTAAAGAAATGCAAACAACCTGTTTGAAGTGAAACAGGGAGATAACAGTGATAACTGTTGCAGTGGAATACAGAAAAAAGCACCTTCATTACACTTCCCACAGCAAGTTTTGTTATTTGCCTTGGTTTAAGAATCAGAACGTGTTATTTGTAGCCAACTGTGGGGGCTTTTAAAAAAAAAAGGTAAAATTCCTGAAACTGAAACACTAAATCTAAAAAAAGTTGAAATTTATTTTATTGAATATGTCCAATATTTGTTTCTGCTTTAAAGTCTTCCTAATAATAGAACACAACAAATTCACTCAGTAAAATATCTCCTGTATGATTCACACTAAATTTTCTGTTAGCCTGAAGTTATTACCCATAGAATCTGAATTATCAGAACAGTTAGCAGAATTCAGGAGATCAGTAGCGGATAGTTCATCCTCTTATGTTTAACGTCAAACCTACCACAAAATGCAGAGTGTCATAAAGTCCATTCAACAACATACTACGCTATTGGGAACAAGGTAACTTCCTCTAGGTTCTTTTTTAAAGGGGCACATCTACCGCTCAAGTTTTCATTGATTACAGTAATATTTTTATGGAATTACTTTTGGTTTTGAAGTCCAAAGTCCTAAAAGGAGGTAGCATAAAAAAGGAGCAGAACAGGACTATTTCAGATCAGCTGACAGTGATATGCTATACAGAGAGGATACTCAGTACGATAACCCAAGAGTATGCACCAAAGGACAACAACTGCTCTCACCAAAATATACCGAGATGTATATTTCTGTCTGAAATGTACAACTGGCAATTCTGGGCAAGCACCATTGCTAGAAGTCTTTTAAAAATCTTATGCACAGAAGGGATTATTATGAACAGCAGGTGAGAGTTGAAAGATACCCAAAAAACCCCCTGTATAAGGTACTACTTATAAACACACATACTCTCTTCTGTCTTCAAATGGGTATATTTTCTTCTCCAAGAGTTGGAACAAAATTAATAAAAACTTAAACTTACAAAATGTCATTGAATATATAGATAGTTTAACAGCCCTGATGCAAAAAAAAAAAAAAAAGGGAGGGGGGAACCCTAGACTTTTTGAAACTATTTTCACCTTTAGTAATTATTGTGCTATAAAACTTAATGATCAGTAGCTCCAAGCATTGTACAAACAATGAGGAAATTCTTTGTAACTCTCAAACAGATAAGTCAGCTGTAGGCTAATTATATGATTTAATACACTAGAGACAAAAAATAGTGATAAATACAAGTCTCGTTGTGATAATTACTACAAGATACTAGTTGTGTAAAATCAATGAACTTTACATACTTCCTTAGCTGTCAATCTTAATACAAAAATTCTGTGCTGTAGCCTAAACTCACTGCATTTTCTCTAGAAAATTGAATCTCTTTCAGAAGTAAAGAAAGCCAAGCCAAATACAAATGGTAACACATTTAATAGTGATCACAACCCCAATAAGAGCACAAAAAACCTCCCTGTTCTTAGGCAGATGGCTACATTTGGAACCATTTGTAGTTCTGTTTGACTTAGGCTGTGACTAGAAAGATGCTAATCACGACTGGAAATGGTATTTTATAAAAATTATTACAATCATACCTATCTGAGGCTAACATATAATGTTCCACTTAAACTCACAGAATTAGATATGGAGACATCAAGTATTTATAGAAATATCTACAAACTGCAACTGCCTTTTATTTTTTTAAAGTGTCAGTGAACTGACCTTTAGAGTAAGGGTTTCATGACAACAGGCTACCCCACACAGCCTTCTCAGGTCTTGTTTTGCATACACTAGTTTACTCTCTTGATGTTGCTACTTCTTTGCACTTCTATCTTTCTAAGCACATACTTAGAAACTTGGGCAAAATTGGCCTTAAACTTCTTATAGAGTCTGAAGAGAGAGCTCTTGCTAAATTTTTGCTGTGCCTTGAAGTCCTACATTATTAGGCTTACTGTTTCACCTGTATTAACATCCGATGCAAAACATTTTTAACAAAGGGAAAACACTGTCATAACATTCTTCAAATTCAGATACAATGGAGAATTGGAAATTCCACACTCTCCAACTGCCCTAGACAAATGAAAGCGTTGCTCTAACAAGCAGTGCTGAAGCCCTTATCTTAGTACTGAGCAGAGATGAAACAAAATAGACATGGAAAATGTATAGCATGAATAGACTGAATGTTAGCTATGTAAAAATGCCAAATAAAGCTAAAATCCTTCAATTTCTCCTGATTATTCTGCGATCAGTTTGCAAAAACTGAAATTAATGGAAAATGCTTATGGAGGTTCATAGCCCCTCAATGCTATTTTGCCTTCATCTGAAATGTAAAAGGACAGTACTGAATTAAAAACAGCTCTGTCATTGAACTGCTGCTCTTCATTGTGACTTTCAGTGTTTCCAAGATTAAACAGAATATTACATAGAAGGAACAAAACTAAAGGATGAAATACTTATTTAGAGAACTAATCTAAAGATGAAACTTGCTTTTGTAAGATGTTATGCTCGACATTTTCAACTGGATGTACAAGTTAAATTGGCCATGCCTTTGAAGCATTCACAAAGAGAAACAAATAAACAAAACTCTGCATTTGCATCCATCCACTCACGTGGTTTCTCAGATTACATTCTTTGAGAAAGCAATCACGTCCTAAAAGATACTTGAGGGCAAGAACACAAATCCACAGAATTAGGGTAAAATCCCCCAGGTCCCACAAGGCCATTTCCAAAGCAGACACTTAAAGAACTTAGGGAAGTGGTATCCAAAGATCATTTACCATTGTAGAACCACTTAAAGTTCTGAAGAATTGGGTCTGCTTCAAAGCTCAAAAAAGACGAGACTGGCAAATTTAGTCATGAAACTCCTACTGTGGCAAAGAGTCCTTGGTTTGTGGATCCTTGTCCGGTTGACATTGTAGGCAACGGAACTGAAGGTGTTGGTATCCCTGACAACTTCGATAGGAAAGGGAAGGCCAGCGCAGGTTGGCTGTCCGTCCTGTGCTCAAGGTCCTCCACTGTATGAATAATCTGCCTTGTTGTGCATCACAAGCTTGTTGTCTACAAAGTAGAAACTGTCCGACTGTGTCTCATATGGATGAAGGATCATCTCTCGAACTGCAGGGGGAAAAAAGAAGAAAAAAAAAAAATGAATCATGTTACACGGAAGCCCTACTGAGGCAATGCTCTGCACTGGGTTTCGTTTACATTTAATAGCATTGCTCAGATAGCAGCAAACTCTCAAGTGAAAAACCAAAACCAAAATGGGAACCTACCCAAACCATTCGATGCCAGTATCTTTTAAAGAACTTGAACATAATCGAAATATGTTAAGGCACCATACAAAGTGTAAGTGCTCTACCTAATCTCAAAACAGTATCACACTAGAGTTTGCGGTTTTTTGGTTGGGTTTTTTTGTTTGTTTTAAAAAAGGTGATAAAACAGCGAACTCAAAAGAAATTTGTTCTGGTGTGAAAATAAGTAAGCAGCAGTGCATCACTGTATTTTCCACAAACTCTGTAATATTAGTGCTGACATACATGATTAGGGGTTGTAAAGAATATAAGATTACACAGATTTAGTACTCATGCTATTGTATCTTGGGAGAGAGGAGAGAAAATAAAAGTTATGTTCATACTAAAACTAAAACCTCTCCAGCTATCAATATAGCACATCAAACATTAAAACAGAACATGACATTTAAGTCATCCATTTATTGGATGTCTTTTTAATCCTATTTTTTTGGTTGTTTTATAACACAGTTATCTTTTTTCTCCCTGACACTGAAGCTTCCCTTTTAAGAATTAAAAAAAAAAACCAAAACAACTGTCTGGTGGGTGACAAGATACACGCTACTAGAAAACAAAATCTGTGTTAATACAGACACAAACTACCTGGAAGCTACCCTACCCACTTTCTACAGACAGCTTTTAAGAAAGGGCTTCCTCAAAACACCTTAGATTAACATCGCTGTGTGGTAACCCAGTAATTAAAGAGAGCTTACTGAGATCCTCAGAGAGCTGTGGGAATTCATAGATGTGCTCACACGTATTTTTACTGCTGGGGATGCAGAACCCAAATTCAAAATCAAAACTCTTAAGCAATTGATCCCGGAAGTAGTGCCTCTCAATCATGCGGAAGTTATTAATGGGTTTGTCCCCTACTGTGAATTCCACCCTGAAAAAGAAGGATAAGATTGAAGTGAGCTTTCTTCCTGAAGGAGGATTTTCAACCATTCCTGAAAGGTAGAAGAGAGCTCTTCTAAAAAAAGCCAAAAATCTAAAGCAATGGTACTAACCAAATTATCGTTTCCTCTTTTTCTTAAAGCATGCTATAGAGACACAACATAGCATTACAAATCATAGATTACACTATACTTTGATTCATTTCACTCAAAAAAAAAAAAAAAAAAAAAAGACATGCAAGACAATTTTACAATCTTAAACTCCTCTTCAGTGAAGAAAAGATCCCTCCAACTATTCTGGATAGGCACTTCACTAGATCACTCACTAGACGTTCCTTATTGCTTTGGGGTTTTATACAAGTTACTTTAATTCTTCTGGTGGGTACTAAAAAAAATGCCAGATCTACAGAAAATGGTCTTTCTTCTGTTCCTGCTTTGTAAGTGGTAAAGGGGGACAAGTTTCAGTCAGCACTATATTCAAGTTTCTCTTACCAAGAAGCATGACCTCTTGGAGAAAGATAGGTATTAGTTACCTATGATACACTATGAGTAAGCCAGGAAGACACCGTTACTAGTCTGGCACAAATCAAAAGTTGGGTATTTACCATTTTAACCAAACAGTGGCCAAAGAGGTGCTAATTGATCCATAACTCTAATTTTTCTTCCAAAACAAAATCGAAATGGTGCACATCTTTAAGATTAGCAGGAAACAGTAATGTGCAACCTTGCTCTAAATATATTCTCTGACAACAAATTTTAATCCTTTTGCATCATAACCAAATGCTGGATTTTAATCAAGCTCTTGAAAATACTCTTTTTTTTTTTTTCAAGCGAGGGTACTGTACATCAGTTCTTGTGAAATACACATTTGCTGCTGAAGGCATCTATCAAACTGCACTCCAATATATATCCAAACTAATGATTTCTGTATACCTGAAACAAATAGGTTTGTGCTGGAAACTGTAACTGATGCTCGATTATAGTATTATGGACTTAATGACATAATAGCAATGGGTATAAAGCTCTTCATTACATATACTAATTTAAACTTAAGTGAATGTAAAGAAAAACAAAGACAACAAAGAACCTGTCATGCTATGACCCAATACCCTTCTAAAATCTCCAGTAGAGACAAAGCAGCCCACCAGCCTGCTCTTTGGAGGGCCAGAAGAGGAAACACGAGCCAAAAATTGCATCTTCCCGTGCATGCTATTTAACTGCAGATAAATCTGTAGTTAAGCTAGTAGTAATAGCATAGTTAGTAGTAATTACTACTAACTTTTACTAAAGAAACAATACACTCTGTCACCTGTATTACAGTAACAATAACTTTGGCCTAAAGCTTTACAGAAAGATACTTTAGGTGTCATGTTTTTGGTGTGGTTTATTGATAGATGCAAGCAGTACTACCAGACATGCCAAAGATCATTCTAGTACTTAAAGTGACAAACTTTACTTCAACATTTCACATGCATCTATGGATTAATATTTTGGGGAGAATGCAACGTGGAGGACTGCAGACACACCTTCCAAAACTGGCAGAGCCTCTGACAAGCAAACTATAATGCGCAGAAGAGCTGGAATACCTGCGTAGTCTGTCCACCTTATTTTGCCCCTTTTAGCTTTCATCTCTTCAACCCCATGCCTATTCCTGAGGTAAATAAGCTAAAGGGATGGAGAAAGCAAGGCACCCAGCAAAGATGTTTGGAGATCCTTTTAATAACAAAAGATCCCTATTAAATCAACTTCCTGACAGGATCAACAAGCAAGAGCCATTTTTTATAAGATTTCAGTTGTTTCCTGCGCTAGAAAAAGTAGCACAGGAGCAATTACTTACGTGGCTCCCACTTGCCGAAGTCTAAGAAAAGCTGGGGTAAACTGATAGCGTACAAACCGTCCGGCATTGGGGTCAATGTCCTTCTTGTCATTGTGTTCACGTTCTGGAAAAGCGCAAAGTAAAGCTCCGTCACAATCGTCTGAGAAACAGAAACTCGGTGAAAACACTTGCAGTCGTACATTATTGAGTCATGTAAGCCAGGGAACTATTCTGAGAAAGCCCGATGATGTGCTTACCCTCCTCCTGTCCTCTCTGAGGCATCCGCTACTGGTCACTCAGAGACAGAGTATTGCAAGATGGCCCTTTGGTTTGATACACTTCTTATTTTCTGAAGCGACTTACTGCTCCTACCTCTGATTCAGGATTGCAGTGTGACTCTGAACAAGGCATTTCACCTTAGCGTGTCTGCTTTGCTATCTATAAGCTACAGAAAACTTCCTCTCACCTGCAGGGAGATGGGGAAGACTTAAAAGAGCCCTTGATCAGGAAAAGAACAGTTGCACCGGGTTTTTATTACCACTGGCAACAGGTAACATTTTGATGGTTACAAGTAACACCTAAAAATTACGAAGAGGGGAAAAAAAAAAGCAGCAAATTTTCAGTTTGTCTAATTTGCACAATTGACTAAGTTTCTCCCTTTTGGAAATACCATTTTCCTGACTCCTGAGTGAAAGATGTTAGACTAGCAGTTAAACTATGTACAGGGGGACTAGCTGATGAACAGCCAAGAAGCGAACACACGGTGATCTCCTCCTCCTCCTCTGCTTCTGTTTACAACATCCATCTGTCCTTTCTCATCACAGATGGCAATCATCAGAATACAGCAGCAACGAGTTCTGTTCAGTGTGTTGGTACAGAGGGACACCCGAATAGTATTTCTGCTGCAAGCTTGGACTCTAGCCCTCTTGCAGTTGAGAGCATCTCCTATTTTGGGGAAATGTATCGAGTAAAAGGAGTGGGAGAAGGCAAAAGGAAGCAGACACTAGCAGTTGTTTGTTCATTAAAACAGTATTTTGTGTGTGCACTCACCTGAAGCTGCTGGTTTGGTGATTTCAAACAAGACTGTGCCAGATTCCATGTCCCGGATTTTGAACCTGGTGAAGTCTATCTTGTAAACATTTTCCTCTGGAGTGCACAAATAATCTGCAGAGGAAAACAAGTTTAAATGAAGGCTGCCCAGAACTACCAGGTATTTCTGGCTATTCTTTGGAGGTCACAACCCCAAATGCATCTCCACTACTACCTTGTTTCTAATCCAAACCTGATGTCTAGGAAGACAATCTGGGTTCTGAATGCTCACACCGCCTTGCTTGGGACAGGACAGGGACAAGGCTTCTCTCCCCCAGCGCTAGGAGGTCATCACCTTTTTCCAACCCTGTGCCAGCATCTTCTGCATCCATTTCCCCTCAGGGTATCGAGAATAGTCAGCACCCTCCATCAAATCCTAGCCTTTTCAGTGTAAGAGGCTTTGCCTGTTTTAAAAACTGCCCTCTGGCAGAATGCAAGTGCTAAGCAGCTTTGTGAGCACTAAGCTGACTGCGCTTAACTGGAACAGGAGTGTCCCCCCTTGTGCCACCTCCCCTATCTCCAGCCCTCCGCAGACAAAGGATGGCCACCGATGCTTGTCCCATGCAAAGACTTTTTTAACTCGGCACTGAAAACAGCGTTGAAGCCTTTCCCTTTATTAGGAAACCAGTCTGCCCTTCCCTGCTTCCACCAGAGTCGGTATCTTTGGGAGAAAGTCCTTGTTTCTGGCTTCAGCCTTGTTGCACCCCAAGACAGCTTCCCAGCCTGCGTATCAGCCTCCTCTCTGGGGAAAGAGCAGTGGTACTTCATTTTCACCACACATATAAGCACAGATTGACAGCAGCTCCAATAACTTACTTTATCCTGACAAATCTAAATAAATGTTGTATGTATACAGGCTGTGTTAGCTTTTGAAAGACTGTGCATGTGCATGTTTTAAAAGACTTGTTTTGGAGGTTCTAAGGTGAAAGTAATACTTTAACATTCTAATTCTAAGCCCTTTCTCAGCTACTAATTCCTGCTGTTAGTCTGGGTTAATCACTTCTGTCTGCTTTCCTATTTCTAAAATTCAAATATACCCATCCACCTAAGGCTTATTCATTGACTATATGAAAACAAGTTGCAGTGTACTCAGAGATCATACCTGCCCATTACAACCCCTCCTTCAGCACCGGTATAACAAATCGGGTACCTACATTATGGTCAGGGGTTACAGTTCATGGGCGGTGGTTAGCACATCCCATAGATAAGGAGTTAATAAAAGATTGCTGTGACGTAGTAAAACATCCCAAATGCCAGGCATTGCGACAACCAGACAGCAAGGCCCTCATGCTGGGATCTGTAATTACAGAAATCAGGCCCCTGTGTAGTGAGAGACAAAGCTAGCTGGAGTCAGCACTATGGAAGATTGTTCCTAGACGCTGCTGAGCATGAACTGCACATCTAGCACCTGTACTTTCCTAGAAGCCTTCTAGTCTTTGCAAATCTCCTTAACTTGGAGAACTGTCCGAGTGCTCACTGGTACAAGGAACTGAGGTGTTTAACGTACTCTCTGGAGTACTGGTTTTACTGCTCTCCTTCATCACCACCATATGGTGAATGCTCAAAGGAATGGGCTTTAAGAGAGAGGACTGTGTTCGGAGCATCTCTGGCATTTGGCAGGGAGGTTTCCCTTTCCTATCAACCCAGCACAAAGAAAAACTAACACCAGTACCCACGCTATCAGGAAGAACAAGATGAAAGCTCAACGTTCTTACTACCACAAGAAAATGCAAGCCTACTGTTAGACAAAATAGCCGAAGAACTGCACAAAATCTTCTCTTCTGTCTTTAACAGCAGCCAAGGAGATGGGACAGAAATTTAAATCAACCCCTTGCCTTAAGCCCCAAGGTTTAGCAATCCTCAGGTAGACGTCCTGCAATTACACGATGATTTTAGGTTCTAACACATCAGCCAGCCCAAATTCTTAACCCGTCCCACAACTTCCCCGCTCCAAGCCGCCGCATGCAAAACACAAATTGCCAGAAGCAGGCACAGCTTCCCACAGTCCCGGCTTCGCCTCCCTCGGCCGCGCTCGGACCAGCTGCTCTCCACGAAGGCAAGGGGCTGTACCAGAACAGGCTGGCGGTCGCCTGGGAGCCCGGGACACCTTCCCTAGAGCACGCAGGCAAAGTCTGAAGCCTCGTTTGTCTGCAAGTTAATAATTAAGTGTTTTTCCTCCTGCAGAATTCCTGCCCATCCAGCACCATGGCAACAGCTTTATCCCCCTCCTTGGCAGTAGCGTTGCTGCAGTAACAGTGTCCATGACTCATCTGGAAGAGAGGAGAGCCAAGCAGAGCCATCGAAGAGGAGTAAACCCCGGGCAGAATCCCTACCAGGCTCCTGCTCACTGATGTTTGCACCCCTGCGCTATATTTTCCAACTCTTTTTTGCACTGAAAATATTTTAAACCTTTTTTTTTTTTAAATCAACATGCCAGTATGTAACTGGATGACATCTAGGAAGATTAGCTGCCAGAGTACTGCAATCAAGTGGTTTTTTCCTCCTCTGGCAGCGCCCAGTCTCCTAGCAGGAAAAAAAAAAAAAAAAAGAGGTATATATATTCCTCTCAGTCTGTATTAAATTTGCTTGCTGCAATTCCTGTTCAAAAGTCAATCAAAGTAGCCACGTGCTATTTTTTTTCCCCATACGTAACAGAAGCCTGCAGCTACATTGGAAGGTCTTATTGGGAATGGGCTGCTTGCAATTGGCAGATACTTCTGCTTAGCTGAGCGCTGTCAAATTTGCTAATCTCATCCCATACACACTTATTTTTAAATTACTGTAGGGCCCAGTTGCCCACACTTCCATGACACACTTAAATGTATCATCTGCTTTTATTATCCTAATTCACCGTCAGCACAATTTGGGGAATGGAGGCAGCATCCGTGTCTATTTTAGTTAGACATAAGGCAGCTCAAACCTCCATCGAGTGAAGTGGATCATTACAGGAAAGGTAGGATTGGTCTCTCAGGACAGAACATTTTCTCGTTGCTTCCACTTCCCCTGAAGCAGGTTGCATTGTTTCCTCGTTAATAACCAAATAATCACGGTATCTCCTGAACAAACCTTCAGTACTCACCTGATTCAGGGCTGACAGAGAGCACACTCTGAACAAAGGATGAAGGGATGGACACATCATCACTGTCTTAGGAAACCCAGCAGATTGGCTTTTGTCCTGAAGTACCCACATTAAGTAGTGCAAAAACAGGTCACAAAAGAGGAGCATTTCCTACTCCTTCCTAAAGCCCAGTGAATTGCCGTATCCCAGACCTCCACACCCAAACTCTTCCTGGAAGGAGTTCACCAACTGAGTTGGACTTGTTCTTAAAGAAAAGAGCAAACTCTTGCAACTTGGCCAAGCCTGGTATTAGCAGCTACTTTTCACTCACATATCACTATTCCTGCTCGTGCCTCTGCAGCTTCTTTCCCGTAATCTCTGTATCATGCCCAAAGATCTGCAACTCCCCACTATTAGAGACATTTTTCTATCTTAAGTTCTACCATGGTTTTGAAGTGTTTGGAAGCACAACTAGCAACACTGCGGTGGTCTGAGGAAGCAGCAGAGGTGATGGACTTCCTGAGCCAGACACAATGGATTCCTTCCTGAATTCTCCTATTCCCTTTGTATGAAAAGGTGATTCCAAAAAAACTCCAAAGAGCAATCTGTAGCAAGGCATTCGTTAAGAGGTGTCTAGCTTTGTTATCAGAAACAGTGGATGCTCATTCCCTGTTTACAGTTCCGAGGTGGTACCTTGGCTGTCCAATCCAGAGAAGAGCGGGTTCTCACCCAGGAAACCTTCCTCCCCTCCCAAGAACAACCAAGATTGCAAAAGAAACCGGCAAATCAGCCTCGAAAATGACAGCAAGCACTGCCTATTCTCTTGTGAACAATGGTACACTGTGAACCCTGGTGCGCATTTCCAGCCTTGTATTTTTGCAAGCTGGTGTTACAAAGGAGCACAAAAGGTGAGGGAAATACAGTGCTAGATAATAGAAGAAAGCTAATGAAGGCACTTTCTCCTCTTGCCCCTCTCCCTGTTATTTCAGTTATCCAATGGATGAGATTAGGTGTTTGATCCTCATCAGAGAAAGCTAAAAGTCGATCCTATATTTTCAGGTTTCCTTTGCAACCACCCCACCAGGCACATTTTATCAAGAGGAGTTCATGGGCAATAGGGTTAGCACTCCTTGTTGTACTCCTTTCCCCCTTCTCCTTCTCTGCAACCAGGAGAAAGCACAAAGAAAGATATTTCTGCAATGCTCATCAGAGCATCTAAGCTCAGATTGGGCAGCTCCTACTTTAAGGCTTTAATAGCCCACAACAGAAAGCAGAGTGTACCTGGGGTAAGAAAGAACTCAAAATCTGGTCATGAAAATGGGTGTAAATCAGGAGGATGCTGTACAAGAAACTGATGCAACAGCAGTGACCTGTAATAGGGACGTCTCCCCCAGCACAGGCAATAACAAGAATTTGGGGAATGAGAAGGCTCCTGTAGCTATGCAGGCCTATTTCTTAACACGCATTAGCCAACAAGGTCAGAAGCTATTTTGAAGACAACTCCTAAGACATTAGCCAGGTATAAAGCAAAGACAACTGCAGATGAATTACTAGGAGCTGGAGATTAGGAGATTATCAGATTGAAGAGTCTCAGGAGGAAGCGAACAAAAATAGCACGAACCCCACGAAGATGCAGAGCAGTGACGCAGGACAGAGTGCAAGACCTCGAGGGGAAGGCAGGGCAAGTTTCAAGCAGTACTGATATGCCTGCTCAGACAACCGGGGTTCAATTAAAGAAAAAACTAAACCATTTCCCCTGCCCTCTGCCTCAGGAGTTCATGTCCCATAAAGAGAGGGGCAGAGAAACAAGCTTAAGCTAGCCAGGATCCACTCAATTTCTAAAGCCGTGGGGTTTGGATAAGCGAAGACAGTGGGGGTAAATGGGGAGGGAGGTACCTGCAGCCCTCCCGCCTAGCTCAGTAATTAGGCTGCTGTGAATGCCCCAGAGGAAAAATCTCACACCAGGAGGATCCCACGAGAGTTTTTCTGCGGCGGCACATTTACTGACCGACATTGTGAATGAAGCAGAGGGGTGCATCCCAGCGGGCTCCGAGCTGGGGCATTTACAAAGGTCCCCATAGCCCGTAAGGTGTACCCACCTGGCAGTGTGCCTTGCACCACATCCTACTGCGTGGCTCACCAGGCTCTGCTTTTTGCGGCAGCCTGCTTGTCTTTCTTTTTTTTTTTTTTTTTTTTTTTTTTTTGCTAGAGCTTTCCCAGACTTCACCCTCTTGCAATTAATTTGATCACAGCCCTCCAGGCCTTGTTAAGGAAAGATGGAGCTGCTCTTCCCCCATCCCCAAGGCATCCAAACACTCTTTCCTGCCCTCTCGTTCATGCTGATTGCACTCAAAGTCTGAAAACACGTGCGCAACATTAACAAAATCAGCTCACTTTGCCCTTACACAAAGCTAAGCCAGAGCAATTGGGCCCTGCCCAAACCCCCAGGCTGACTCCCCCAGGGTATACCACAGTTTTGCTCTTTGCCATTTCCACCAGGGATGGCCCAAACCCACAACACTGGCAGAAGGAGGAACCCACTCAGCTGCCAGCCCGGCGCCCTGTGCTACGCACAGGCCATGTGAGCTGCCCTGGAAATCTTAACAGTCCATATTGTACTGCGAGACTACTAAAAATACCCTTCATCTACACAACACTTCGAGTTGCACGTTATCACAAAGCCTTGAAAAGGTTCATAACGTATGTGGTGTTGCCGAGGAAAGGAGTAAAGGAGTCACGGTGAGAGCAGCTTGATGCAGCTCTGGGATATTGCTCTGTGACAAGAAATCAGCATATCAAAACGCTTTTACACATCACAGCCCTGGAGAACTCAGAACAGTGATTCATTAACCTCCTCACAAACAACCCCAGCTAATCAGAGCTCCTCATACAATAAATTTTCCTAATTAATTGGGGAAGGAAAGGAAAGTCATGGTCCAGGAGCAGCTTTGAAGATTGATTTGCGCACCTCAGCTTCCCATTAACGCTACAGGGAAACTGGTACGAAAGTCACCCACGAAGGGTCTGCCCTGACCGACCTGTCGAGGCAGCCCTCTGCCAAGCTGGCCTTCAGCTAAAGCTGCCAAGAGAAGTCTCACAGAAATCCTAAATGACAGGTCAGGGAAGAGATTAGTTTCAGAAATGATTAAGTGTGTGTGCGTTCCTTATTTTTAGGTTTCGTTTTGTAATTGTTTCCAAGTATGTAATCAATTATTTAACCCGTTGGTTTGCTAAAATAAAATAAGCTTTAGAATAAAGCTTAAAATATAAGCTTTAATCTAGTCTTACAAACCGTATAGGTGCCTGAAGCTGTGACAAGCAGGGCCGCCTCAGAGGCTGAAGCTTGCTTTTCGTTACGTATCTGTTTGAAGCCTGGTATTGCACACTGGCAAAAAGGGATGGCATTACCGGGGCTGTAACATCATCTTCCTGCTGACCACCGATGACTCTAACACCAAAGATGGAGGAAGAAATTAAAGCTCTGCTTGAATTAACCTTGCCCTGCAGCTAACGTGGGAGTAGCACAGCGTGACCCAGCAAAGCTGCGAGATGCAGCATGGTCAACGATATGAGGAACAGTGCCCAGGGATGACAGGCCCCAGCTCCTCAGCTGGCTCCATGAGGCAGGACATGGCGTTTGCAGACAGCGATATCCCAATAACTGCAGACAGACTCCGATCGTCTGGCTGCTTCGGTAATTAATTGCAATTTGAACTGAGCTCTGCCCCGCTCCTTTGCTAATCCTAAATTAATCGCGTCATAAGGTTTTTCCTCTTTTTGTAACTGCAGTTGTGTGAGCAAGTAACAAATCTTGCTAATTGCAAAGAAAACGGTTCATTGGCCTTACATCTAATCCAGCTGGAGCAGCACCAGAGCCAGCCCAGCCAAAAGGCCCAGATATTCCAGGGCAGCACCCCAGGTCCGTCAGGCTGGAACCCTAGCGTGCCCGGAAGCGTTTTGGCCCGGAGCTGCTGGAGAATTTAACATTGAAAGGACGCAGCACATGCAGGACAGTTTGCACAACTCCCCCTTTAAGCCTATTAGATGCACATTAAGAGCAGAGCCCAGCTGGCTTTTCTGGCTGGTTACAGACGGGGTTTCTCTGGGTTAGCAGTAAGCGTGCTTTTGCCACAGAGCCACATCCTGCATCTCCACCCTCCCAGCCTGAGACTTTTAACGTTTGGTCATTTATCAGCTGTACCTATTGGAAGAGGAAAGCCCAGCTGTGTTTCCTGATGCAAAAGCAAAGGTTTTCCCTGGACCCAAACGCCACAGCAGGGCTAACAGCCTGCCTGTAGCCTGCCTGCACACTGCCTGGTCGACAGGTAGCAACCAAAACCAGCAGTTTGGCTCCGCAGAGACCCAACTCTTCCAGGGCTGAAGGGCGAGCAGATTCGCCCAGCGTATCAGGAAGCATCGAGGAGCTCCGCAGCAGGCAGAGCAAGCATAAGATGGCAAACCCCGGCTCCAAAAGAGCATCTGCAAAATCAGCACACCCCAGGCGCATGCAGGGCTGCAAGGGCCCTCCCGGGTGTGAGCATGGTGCCCTGCTGCCGCAGGCAGCCATGCTATGGAGTCCCTTTTGTAACTGGGTCCATACCGTGCTCCATACAGTAGCTAGGATTCTGCCTTTCCCCACGCAAGCTGGAAGGCCATTCAGAAGCACACAGGCTACTCGTAGTGTAAGCATTTCTAAAAGACACATTTCTGTAGTACCAAGCCCTTCTCCAACATGGTTTATCCTGGGCTCTGTCTGCTGAAGCAATGTTAAAAGGTGGCCAGACCGCTTCAGGTCCCTGGACAGCACACAGCTCAACCGCAGTCCCTCAACAGCGCGAGCTACCATGTTACTGGTCCGTGAGTTTGGATGAAGATGAATCATACTCCACCTGGAACAACAAAGGACATCCAGGGCACCAGGACATTTCTGCTGCAACCCCACCATCAATTCCCCCTTCAACTTCAAACTGCCTGGAGCACCACAACTTTGGGCATCAAAACCAGAATTGCTGAAATAGGGCGTTCATGTCTGCCTCGACTCAGCATCTCCAAGGGAGAGGTTGGAGCTGGGGTAGCCATGAACTTCTCTCCCACAGTCTGGTCCTTCCTCCTCCCTGCAGCACCCTCCACTCGGAGCAGAAGACTGGAACGGTTTCACGTTGGTATTTTTGGCAATCTGTTTTTAAGAGCTTGCTGTGGCACGTGGAAATGAGAAAAGGCCAGAGAATGCCCCAAGTAATCATTACACGTTAAGGAACAGAAAAATATTCGTGTATCTTTGCTCTTTGTGTTAAACCTACCAGGTGGAAAACCGAGCTTGAGAAGGGGTGCTGCAAAATACTCCTAGGTAATAAAATACAATATGCTCAACCTGTATCCCCAAGCACACACTGAGGATTTCAAGGTGCAGAGAGCATTTGCTGGCTCCCATGTTCCCAGCAGGACAGACAAGCGCTTCCCATGGGAAGGCATTACCCATGGCTCATCACAGTACCTGGTTCTTGTTCTGCACGACCCATCCACACCCCCTGCGCTACCAGCAAGTGTCATAGCAGGAGGGGAGCAAAACATTTTCATGCGTTTCACATCTTCCCTGTGCTCCAGAGAGCAATGCCCCACGGCTGGAAGAGGCGGGCGACAACCAGCTCCACTCCCAGCCTGGCTCTGACGCCAGGGTGACCAGCTCGGCCATCCCTGCGCCCTGGGAACGCGGGCGCTTACCAAGAGCCGTGCGCCATCCACCCTGGCCAGAGCGATGCCACGAGAGGTCTGCACGCCCCGGGAGCGAGGGTACGGGGTGGCCACGCGCCTGCAGCCCTTCCAGACAGCACCGCCGAAGGCAGGGACGTGCAGGCTACCCTAAAGCAAGCGTGCAAAGTGCTTAACGCGACCATCGCTTGGATTCACCGCCTAACTGCTGCTCCTCGGAGTATGCTGGCAGTACGCTTCGGTGCCTGCTGCACAGCTCTCCCTGCCACAGGCAGGGGATTTCTGGGCCTGGGCAGTGAATCACACCGCTGCAGCCCATCAGAGCATCTCAGCGAGGAGAAGGGGAGCCAAGGACTCCCCAGCATCAGCAGTCCCTCCTTCAGAGAAGCCTCCATAACCCCTTCCTGAGGGCTAACACCAAGTCCCCGCAGGGCTTTCCTTCCACCCTCCCTTCCACCCTGCTCACCGCACACGGGGCCCACGGGGCTGCCTGCACGCACCGATACTCACAGCCGCATCCTTCCTCTCCAGGGCTCGTCATGCCGCACGGCCTGGCCTGCGACACGAAACCTGCTTCTAACGCCACATCGCAGAGCGCTCCCAGGCAAAGAGGAGCATGGCCGGACACCCAGGCCAGCCCCCTCCTCCCTGCCAGAAATCTTCTCCCCCTGCCCCAACCTGCTGCCCGCAGAGAGACCACCCAAAGGTCCCAGGACACGAAAAAAAGACCTTTTTGGGGACAGCGGGGGCTCGGGCCACCCCTGGGCATTGCTGAGGCCAAGCTGGCCTGAAGCACATGCCTTCTCCCAGCCCAGCGTGCTGCAACCCCGACAGGTCCAACGCAGCCGCCCGGTCCCGACCGAGCTGTTCTGCCAAGCACAGCAAACCTTCCAGCCGGCACGCTCCCGCGCCCGCCATCCCCTGAGGATGCTCTCAAGACCAGCGGTGCTATACTGGGGAAGGAGAAACTGGGGGGGGGGGGGGGGGGGGGCTGCAGGATGGGGCTGCAGTGGAGCCCCCTCATATTGCAGCCATGCATCCAGTCTGCCCCCCCCCCCTCCAGCCCCATTGCTGTGGGCACAGGCTAGGGGCTCAGCTTGGGCCAGCCCTATGCACAGGGGCACAAATACAGGAGAGGGGCGATGCGGGGGGAGCACAGATGGACATCTTACCACCGACCTTCAGCCCCGGGGACGGGGGCTGCTCCACAGCCTGTGCATCCCTGGGGCTGGGGGGGGGGGGGGGTTGGGGGGCAGCATCCCCAGCCCTGAGCCTCAGGCCCGGGCATCCCCTGGGGGAGGACAGGTCCCTGATCCTTAGATAGCACCCAGACCCCAGGGGTACCCCATCCCCGGGGAGGACCCTGTCCCCTGCGGTACTGCACCCCCACTCCTCGTCCCCCCGGGGAGGGGGGGACCGGCTCCCCCTGCCGCCTTCCTCTCCCCCCCCCCAGCGGATAACCCCAAGGGGAACGCAGTCCCCATCCCCTACCCCGGGCCCTCGACCTCCCCCCCGTCCCATATCTCCTCTTCTTTCCCCCCCCAAAACCCCCCGGGGCAGCCCCCTCCCCAGCACGTACCGCTGGTGACCCGCTGCAGCCCCAGCACATCGTCGGGCCCGATGAGCGTCTTGCGGCCCAGCTCCTCCTCGGTACGCGCTGCCGCCGCCGCCGCCGCTCCCCCCCCCGGCCCCACCGCTCTTCTTCACCTTCATGGCCCCACCGACGTCGCCGTCACCGCCGGTGTGAGCGGTCCCGGCCCCGCTGCGCGCCGCCGCCCGCCCCGCCGCACCGGGAGGGGCATCGCCACCCTGCCCGCCCCGCGGACCGCCCCCCGCCCGGCCCAGCACCGCCCGGCCACTGGGGGGGGGGGAGGCTATAACCACCCCCCAACAGCCTGAGGCTAACACACTGAATGGAGGAGCTGGACCCCATTAAGTTGTAAGTGCCCCCCCCCCCCCAGGCTCTGCCCCAATACCCATCAATAAGACACCCCATTAAGAACTGCCCCCCCCCCCCCAACAGCTGAACCTCCTAACTGGCCCCCACAATAAACGTTTTGGGCTAAATCCCTAAAAGGCAGGAGCCAGACCCCATAAAAGCAGGGGCGGGGGGGGGGGGGGGGGGGGCCAGGCAAGCCAGGCCGGGGGAAGGTAGGGCAACCGGCACCCACACGGAGGGCTAACGAGAGGAGGGTCACACAGCCCCACACCAGCCCCCCCGCAAAACTGGGGTTTTTCTTTATTTATACAGCAGCATGTTCTGAACACAGTGCAGGACCGGGGGTGCACACAGGGAGGTCCCCCCCACCCTCCTCTATGATCTCTCTGCCTTTCAGGATGGAGGGCTCAGGACCTGGATTGAGAGCATCTCCCACCCCTCAAAGCAGCCTCTCTTCCCACTTCTCCATCTTGGCCGCAGCCTGGCCTTAACACCGTTCTGGGGTGCCGCCTTTGGCCATGGGTCCGCAACAACACACTCCACAAAGCGGGGACACCCCCAGCCCCAAGACGGGGAACCATCGCCATGGGCTCAGTCCATCTTGCTGGGCTCCTTCTTACGCTGCCTGGCCTCCCGGACGATCTTGGCCAGGGAGAGGAGAATGGGGACGGCCATAGGCAGGAAGAGCGGGATGTAGATGGCAAATTTCTGGTCGTCAGGAAAGTAGAGGAGATGGAGGAGAGATGGGTCAAAGAAGGCCCGCTCCGAGGAGGTGACTGCCTCCTTGCTGGCCTGGAAAGCCAAGTGCAGGTGGCCCGCGGCCAGCTCGGCCATGGCACTCTGCGCTGAGGCCACCGCTTGGTACACCTGTGTGGGAACAACGCCAACGGTCAGTCCCCGGCCAGGGAGGACCACAGGAACAGCCTGGGGGCTTCGCTCCCAGCACCACACCAGCGAGAGCTCATGGTCCCCCTCCGCTCCCCACCTCAGGGTGCCCCAGCCCTACCTCAGAGGCGACATCATCTTTGATGACAATGTTCCCGATCTTGTCCAAGAGCTGGGCCAGTGAGGTCAAGGTGGTGGACACAGTGGCGATGTTCTCCACAGTGTGGGCCCAGAGGAGGCGGTCCAGCTCCCAGTCGGCCAGCCCCTCGTTCCCTGGGCTCTCCAGCAGGAACTCTGGGGGCAGCTCCTCCCGAGATAACCCAAAGAGTAACCTGGGAGTAGAGGGGAAGGTCCCAGCCCACATCGCAAACCTGCAGTCCCACGTGCACTCCCTGCTCTTCCCCTTCCCTGCTGCATTCAGTCCTCGCAGGGCTCAACCATGCCTAATGGCCCCGTGGACGCAGGGCAGGACAAGACAAGCCGCCTACCTCAGGAGATGGGAGATGCGCCAACACCCCTGGCCAGAGAGCAGTGCTGGCCAGTGGTCAGCATCTCGAAAGCCACAAAAAGCCCCCCTCAGCCTCCCAGAGCCCACAGGGAAGCGAACGAGCTGCATGGGTACAGCCTGCTCTGATCCCCCACGATTTCCACGTGTGCCAGGAGAGCACACAGAGGCCCGGGGAGGAAAGAGAGCATCCTCACCGGAGCTGGGCCAGGAAAACCTCCATCACTCGCACCATGTCCACGTCCACGTGCAGCGGGAGGGAGACTTGGGGGGAAGCAGGGGCTTCAACGTTGTAAACCTGCAGGAGAGCGTGTCAGCCAGGCACAGCCGGAGCCCCAGGGCTGGCAAGGCCACCAGCGCTCGCTGGGGATATGAAGCCACCGCCTTGTCTTGGCACTGCCAGCACCCCCATGGCCCCCTACCATGATGCCGCCCCAGCGGGGGCTGTGGAAGGCGTTGGTGCTCACTGCGGCTCCATCCTTGTCCTGGATGTACAGAGGGGAGTGGGAGCGCTCCGGCACGTACAGCAGGAAGTTCAGCACGGGGTAGAGTGAGGCAGCGCTGGAGCCTGCAGCGGGACAGAGTCAAAGAACTCCCCTGGCTGGCAGGGACAGCGAGAGCAGACCACCCATGCGCAGCGCTGAGGCAGACCCCAGCCCAGCTCCTCCTTCCACAGCAAGCCCTGAGCAGAACTGCCAGCCCAGCGGGTCTCGGTCACCCTCACTCCCACCCCGGGGCTGGCAGGGCATGGGTGCTGCAGGGAGGGAAGGGGCACAGGCCACAGGCACAGCTGTCCCCTCCTCCCTCAGCAAAGCCCGGTCCCACAAAAGCCAGGTCAGGAGCGCAGCGCTCACCCAGCCGGGCCTCCACAGGGTTGATGACGTGCGGGAGGCTGTGAGCGCTCAAGAGGAAGCTGGAGGACTCCTTGTCAAAGCGTGGTGTCACTCCTAGGACGGCGTAGTACAGGATCTGCAGGCGCACAACAAAGACGTTGCTGGCAGAAAAGCGCGTCTCGGGGCACCTGGCAAGGCCCAGGGCTGGGCTCTCCCCATCGCCTCTCCCAGTCCTCACCTGCGAGTCAACAGAGAAGTTGGCCACCAAGCTCAGTTTGTCCAGGACGGGCTGCACGTAGCGGTTCACGGCATCCTCAATGTCCCAGTCCACAGCGTGGGACTTGGGGTCGGGGTTCAGCAGGCTGAAGGTGATCTCGTACCCTGCCGAGGACACACAGTCTGTGAGGCACTGGCACGGCTACTGCCTGTTGATGCCGAGGCCGGGCACGTGGCCGTGACGGAGCTCCCAAGAGCGGCAGGACCTGACCCCCTCCTCCCTGGCCCTCCCCAGCATGGGGCCACGCACCAGTGCCCCAACGCGCAGCGACTGCAGCACGGATCTTGGCCCAGAGCAACTGCCAAGGGCAAAGGGAAGACCCCGGGGTCTGTCACCCCAGAAGACATCCAGGGATGCTAAAAGCACAGCAGGAACGGGATCTCCCCCCAGAGACAGGGGGCTTTCCCCAGGTCAGAGAATGGGGCTGGGGTGCACATCCATACCCAGGCTGGATTTCAAGTGCCGCCGGGCATCAGGGCCCAGCTGGCCGTTGGGCACGCGGTCCGAGAGGGCGGCGGAGATGGAGCTGGCCGTGAAGGACATCACCTGCGTGAGCTGCTGGAGGCGGGTGCGGAGGGCAGCCAGGCCCCCCCCCAGCCCTCACCAAGGCGCTGCGGTGCTTCCCCACGTAGACGCTGATGCCCTGGGGAAGGGGCAGGGGTGAGGGCCAGGAGCAAGGCTGGCTCCTGTCAACGCGCCAGAGAACAGCACGGTGCCACCTGCGACAACCTGGGGACCCAACGTCTGGTGCCTCCTCCCAGGGCACCTTCGAGGGGTGAAGCGTGCAGAGGCTGGCACAGCAGGGTGCTGCTCCCTACCTGAGGCAGGAGAGAGGAGGTTTCGGGGACCACGTACATGGTCATAGAGCCCAACGAGGCGTCCTGCAGCGGGTGCAGAGCAGCGTCAGCCTCTAGGGAAAATGAAGCCATTAGCAGGGTTGGGAATTTCACTCCAATCCCCGTCCCACCCTGAGATGCAGCGAAGCCGAGTCCTTTGCTCAAGCAGCCTCAGAAAGAGGAGCCTGCTCTGCCACAGAGCTCCCCCAGCTAACCGCAATCCCTCGTCCCGGTACCTCGTGCAGTAGCCACATCCAGCGCTGCCTCCTCCTGAGCCGTGGTCCTGCGATAGACCGTCTCGTAGCGGGATGTGATGCTGGGTCTCACTGTCGGGAGAGAAAGCCTGAGTGAATCTGCTAATCCCGGCCCTCGCACCCTTTGTAAGAGCCAGGTGCTAAGAGAGACAAGGGACAGCCCCAGGGAGACACATGCCACAAGGTCCTTTGGGCACCAGCTCTAACCTCAGCTGAGTGACCCACCACGACACGTGGCCTCAGCTGGTCCACGCTGGCGGGCAGGACAGCCCCACGCCACCCAGGGCACATCCCACCCTCCGAGGGCTGCCATCACCCCCATCCCCAGGGAGGGGAGCCGGTTTCTTCCCTGCAGCACCCCTGGGAACTTGTTGATCCCAATGTACCGCCAGCTCAGGAAAGGATGATACTGGCAAACGTGGGGTGGGGGTCCGGGGAGCTCCGGGCTGACAGCCAGGGAGAAAAGCCGTGGGGACGTAGGGACCCCCCCCCCCTGGTGGAGGAGGCCACCCAGGAGGGACGGACAGACGGACAGGGCAGTGACAGCCAGAGATGTCTCTCACGGTTCACGGAAATCTCCATCTCCTGCACGTCCCTGAACGGCAGCGGCCTCGGCAGGTCCCCGGGCACCGACCCCGGGGCGAAGACCACGGCGACGGGGACGGCCAGCTGGAACTGAGCGGAGACAGCGTCAGCGCGGTGTCCCCCCCCGAGGACCCAGGGCCCCCGTCCCCCGTCCCGGTACTCACCGGCAGCTGTCCCAGCCCCTCGATGTCCCCATAGGGCAGGGCGGCGCGGTAGGTCTCGGTCGTCCTCCACCACAGCGGCAGCCCCAACACCACAGCGATGGCCGCGAAGGACAGGGCGGCCCGCCGGCCCCGCGCCCGCTCTGCGGGGACAGCGCTCAGCACCGACCCGGCTCCCCGGGGACGGGGCGGGGACCGGGGCTGGAGGAAAGCGAGCGAGCCCCGGGCACCCGGGTGCCGCCGGTACCTGCTTCATCCGCCGCTATCGCCGCTGCCGCCGCCATCTTCGCTTCCCGTCCCAGCCGAGAGGGCGGGGCCTGCGCCCAGTCCATCCATTCAGAGCGCCCAGTCCTCAGAACAGCCAATCGAAGCCGAGGTCGGAGAACGACGGCGCAGACGGGCTGGAAGGGGCACCAATCAAAGCGCGGCACCGCCCCTGAGGAGGCGGGCTTTGGCCGCACGGCCTCTACGAGTGCCGCCGAGGGACAGGCGGTGCCCCTGCGCGGGCGGGAGGGGGCCCGGCGGGCGCCAGCGCAGCGCCGAGCACCGCGGCCGGGAAATGTCCGGGCGGGAGGGAAACAGGGACTTCACGGGAGCTCCTCACCCGCCCCACGGCCCGTAGGGAGAGCCCAGCCTCCCCCCCACCGGCTCCCAGAGCCTCACGATGGGTGTGGGTGAGCTGAGACCAGGCACAGCTCATTGCATGGGTGAGCACAACAGGCTGCGGGTGGTGCCCAGAGCCGGAGGAGGGACGGGGCAGCCCGGGATGGGGAAGGGCACGGTCCCAGGGTGCCCGGCAGCGAGGGAGGAGGCGGCACAGCGATGTCTCTACCGTTTATTTGTTGTTAGGCTATTTGGTACACGGGGTGCACACGGCGAACACGACACAGGCGCCCCAAGGGCGGCAGCGACCGGGACTGCGAAGCTACGGCAGGGCAGGGGCACCCCCCAGGCCTCCCCTCCTGCCCCCCACACGGCCGGGCCTCGACCCACACACACACACACACACACAAGGGCCTGGCCGGAGCCCCCCACCAAAGGGGCACCCGGGTGGCTCCCTCCGGAGGCCGGGTAACCCGGGCCCCCCACTTCATCTGCGGACGCGGCGGTGTGGGGCCAGCCGGCGGGACGCGCTCCCCTTTCCCCTCCCCGCGTGGCTGCTCCCCTGGGTGGCTGGGGTGGAAGCGGGGTGTGAGCAGTGGCGGGGAGGGGGCCGGGGCGGGGGCCGGGGGCCGGTGGGGCACCCGGCCGGGGCTCAGTAGGCATGGTTGGCCACGTAGAGGGACTGCCCGGCGGCCCCCGAGTCGTCCCCGCTGCCCTCGTACTTGCCCAGCGCCGCCAGCCCGTTCACCTGCGGGAAAAGGAAATGTCAGCGGCCCCCCATGGGGTGTAACCCCCCCCACCCCACCACTGTGGGGTATGGCCCTTGGGGTCCCCCAGTCCCTGGGGACAAAGCCTTCAGGGTCCCCCAGCTCGTGGGGACACGGTCCTTGGCATCCCCCGTGCCCCTGCAACAGCGCAGCCCTTGGCATCCCCCTCCCATGGGGACAGAGCCCTCGCCGTCCCCCATCTCACTGGGCGCAACCCTTGGTGTGTCCCCGTCACCCCACGGGACACGGCTTTTGGCATCCCTCTTCCCACAGGGACAGAGCTCTCGGTGTCCCGTGTCACCCTAGGAGGTATGGCCCATCCCACATGGCCCTTGGCATCCCCCATTCCCCCGTGGGGACGCAGCCCTCGCTGTCCCCCATGGAGACAGTACTGTGTCCCCTCCCTGGGGACCATGGTCCTCGGCATCCCTTGTCCTGTGGGGCACAGCCCTTGGTGTCTCCTGTCACCCCGTGGGACACGGCCCTCGCCATCCCCTATCCCAAGGGGCACAGCCACCGGGCGTACCCCCTCCCATGGGGACACAGCCCTCGGTGTCCCCACCACCCCGGGGGACGCAGCCCTCGGCACCCCTCTCCTGCAGGGGGGCCGTCCCCATCACCTCTGCGCGCTTGACGAACTCCTCGGTAGCGGCGGTGGCATTGTCCCGCTGCCCGCGCCAGGCGCTGAGCGCCGACGCCTGCAGCGCCCGCCCGTAGGAGAAGGTGAGGGCCCATGGCCGCACCAGCGGGCACGTGTTGATGGCGTTGAGGTTGATGGAAGCCTCCTCCTCGCTCTGACCCCCGGACAGGAAGGTGACACCTGCAGAGAGCGGGGTTATGGCACCGGGACGTCCACAGGGCATCCCCCTCCTCGTCCCCGCCACGTGCCGGTGCTGGTACCTGGCACGGCTGGGGGTACAGTGCGGCGCAGGGCGGTGACGGTGGCCATGGCGATCTCCTCGGGGCCGTACTTCTTGGTGCAGGCGTGGCCCGGTGTCACCATGTTGGGCTTGAGCAGCGTCCCCTCCAGGTAGACGTGGTGGTCGCTCAGCGCCTTGTAGACGGCTGCCAGCACCTGGGAAGGATGGGCAGCGTGGTGTCTCCCGGCACGGCGTGGCACAGCGCGGCACGGTGCCCACCCTGCTGCCTGCCCCACCGCTCACCTTCTCCGTCACATACTGGCACCGCTTGAGGTCGTGGTCACCATCAGGCAGGATCTCCGGCTCCACGATGGGCACGATGCCGTTCTGCAAACACCAGGGAGATGCCATCATGGGGATGTCCCTGGGCATCACCCTGGCCCCATGGCAATGTGGGCCAATGCCTGGACCTGGGGGGTGATGCTCAACCTCCAGGTTCAATGTCCACCCTTGTCAGTGATGCCCATCCCAGTGGGGCGATGCCCGGCCCCACGGGGTGATGCCCAACCTGGGAAGGTCTATTCTTGGCCCCATAGAGCAATGCCCATGTTTGTGGGGTGATGCCCAGCTCCATGGATTGACGCCTGGTCCCATGGGTGATGCCCACCCCATGGGGCAATGCCCGGTCCTGAGGGTCAATGCCCATCCACGTGAGGTGTTACCAAGCCCACAGGTTGACGCCCAACCCCGTGGGGTGATAACCAGGCATGGGGCCAACGCTGAGCCCCGTGGATCTGTGCCCATCCTTGTGGGGCAATACGTGGCCCCTTAAGTCAACAACCATCCCTATGGGTCAATGCCCAACCCGTGGGGCGATGCCCGGCCACAGACACGTACCTGCTGGCAGATGCTGGCGTAGCGGGCGAGGACGTTGGCGTTCTCCATGATGGCGAGCGCGGAGGGGGTGTTGTCGCTGATCTTCAGCACGCAGCGCCACTTGGCGAAGTCGGCCCCATCCTTCTTATACTGGGCACAGCGCTCCGACAGCCCGTCCAGACCTGCCGGGCAGTGCGTCAGCCCCGCAGCCCCAAACCTCAAGGCCCCCCACCCCGCTACCCGCTCCACCTACCCTGCGTGGTGGTCTCGCCGTCCGTCCCGGCCAGCGGCACGACGCCCTTGTCCACCTGCGGAGAGAAGAGGAAGGCAGCGCTGAGCCCCACCAGCACCCCCCCAAGCACCCTCAGCGCCCCGCAAACCCACCGGACACCCCCCACACCTTAATGCCCACGACGATGCCCTTGTCCTTGATCATCTGGACGAAGGGGGTGCCGTCGTCAGCCTTCTGGTACATGGTCTCGTGGAAGAAGATGACGCCCCCGATACATTTCTTGACCCGGCTGTCGGCGCTGAAGAGGATCTGGCGGTACAGCCGGCGGTTCTCCTCCGTGTTCTCCACCCCGATCTGGTTGAGGCGCTTCGCCATGCTCCCTGCGGGCACCCGGCACCCTCATCAGCCTCGGGCGTGGGGGAAAAGGGGTGACGGGACAGATTCCCCCCTCCTTCCACTGACCTACGGACTCATCGGCGGCCAAGATGCCCTTGCCGGGGGCCACGATACGCAACGCGATGTCCGACAGCTCCTTCTTCTGCTCGGCCGTCAGCGCGGGGTATTGGTGCGTCATGGTGGCGGTGGCTGCGAGCGGATGGGGCTTGAGTCACGCGCAGGCAGGTTGGGCCCCCCCCCCCATCTGCCACGCACCCTCGTCCTGCGGGGACCGGGGACCCCCACGGGGCTGGGATCCCGGTCCTGCCGGTCAGTGGGGAGGATGAGTTGAATAAAAGCAGGCAGCTGCCCTCACCCCGGGACGGGCAGGGCCTCGTGGAGGATGCCGGGGAGCTCCCAGCCATTTTGCTGCCTGCTCGCCCGCCCCCAGCCCAGCCATCTTGAGGGAAAGCAGCTCCCCGGGGGGGGGGGGGGGGGGGCCGGGGCAGGACCCGGGGATGGAGATAAACCGGGGTGGGGGATACCCCGAGCGGGAGGTACGCGGGGGGATGGCGATAGCCCGGGGCTGGGGATACTGAGGGCGTGGAAATAACCCGGGAATGGCGCTACCTGGGGAGGGAGAGACCCCGCGGGCGGCGCTACCCGGGGCCGGGGGTACCCGGGGTTTGGGGTACCCCGGGGCTGGCGATCCCCCCCGGGGCTGCCGCCGTCGCGGGGAGGGGGCTGCCCCAGAAAGCCGGTGCTCCCCCCGGGCCGGCGATTCCCCCCCCCGGCCCCGCCTGGGTATCTCCGGGCCTCCCCCCCCCCCCCCCAAAAAAACACCCCCATACCCGGGGCTCCCTCTACCCCGGAGCCCCCCCCCCCCCCCAGCCCTACCCGACCCCCGGGATACCGGCGGCGCCGCACGGAGACACCTCGGCGGAGCTGCCGGCTCCCACCGCCGGGTTCCTTCGGCTGCACCCCCGGTTGCCCCCCCCCCCCCCCATCCCACCTCACCCCGGTCTCCCGGTTCCCTCTTACCGTGCAGGGCGGGCGGCGGCGGGCGCGGACTGCGGGCTGTGCGCTCCGGCCCCGCGGTAAATGGGGCTGCGGTGCCGCAGAGCTACGTGACCGGCGGGGCGGCACCCGGTAGGACCGGCCCCCCCCCCCCCCACCTCCCACGGCCCGCTCCGCCCCCCCCACACCCCCCCCCGCCGCCGCCGCCGCCGCCGCCGCCCGCCTTGCCGCCGGTGGGGAGCTCAGGGCGACAACCCCGGGCTGGGGACCCCGCTGTGTTACCCCTTTGTAACCCTCTGCTGCTGGTGGGGACCCCTCCGTGCCCCCCCACCCCGGTCAGGGACTTAGCTGAGTGACCCCCCCCTCCCTGTCATGGGTAGGGACCCCCACGCCACACGGGCACCCCACTGTTGCTGCTGGAGACCCCTCTGGGCCACCGACCCTGCTGGGGCCGTTCTTGGTTATGGGGAGGGTCTTCCCCTGCCACCCCCTTGCCGCTGCTGGGGACCCCCACTGTGCCCCCCCCCCATTGCCACTGTCAACTACGGGCAGGGGACCTTCCCCTCATCGCCTCCGGGCCAGGGACACCCCCCCCCCGTGCCACCCCCAAGCTGGGGCTCACCGTGCCACCCCACTGTTGCCGTGCCAGGGACCCCAGCTGCGTCACTTCTGCTACCAGGGCCCAAGCCCCAGCACTGCCCCTGGGACAGGGTGGGGGCTCCCAGGGGAGACCAGCCCTCCCCCCCCCAAAAAAAAGCTGCCCGCAGCCGGCACAGGGACAATAGCGGTGTCCCCGCTCACCCCACGGGGCCGGCTGCCAGGGCCTTGCTCTGCTGAATCCCCGCCGTAAAAGGAGGGCTCGGCTGCCCCGCATGGCCCTAATCCAGGGAAGGGAGCACATCTGCCCCCGCATCCCAGAGCCGGGCACAACCCGGGGCCCCCACTGCCAGCCTCGCATCTCGGGGGGGGGCCATATGTGACCCCCTGCCAGCAGGGTCACAGCCGTAGCAGGGAAGGAGGCGATGCCGGGGCTGCTTCCCCATGAGCCACCCACGCACCCGGTAAATAGAGGCACAACCCTAAACATCTCCATTTCCTGGGTGCGGGGGCAAATAAATGTGCCAGCACCCAGTATGTTGCAGCACTCGCCCGGCCCAGGGCAGCAGGGCCGCGGCAGAGGGCAGAGGAAGGTGAACCCCCCCCCCCCCTCCACCCCCGGGCAGGAGAAACAGGCCATTAAAAACCAGAGCACTTGTTTGAACAGTGCTATTTTGGGCTGTGCCAGGGGAGGGAGGTGCCGCATAGCCCCCATGGCGGCGGGGAGCATCCTTGGGGTCGGGAACACCGGGAGGGGGGATCCCGCAGGAGATGCCTTAGCAGGGAAGGAGGGACGTAAGGCTGGAGCTGTACTGGGAGCAGGGGAGCCCCTGAGGGAGCCCCCTCCATGCAGCAGCGGGGGCCAAGGCGGAGGTGGGGGGGGCTGGGAACAGGAGCTGGCAGAGCTCCCAGCGCCTGGCAGGCAGCGCTCGCCTCGACCCAAGGGATGCTGCATGCCGGAGCCACGCAACAGGCGTGTGGCCCACAGCCCCGTGATGGGGGTGCAGGATCCAGCCTCCGATACCCTCTGCGGGGAGGGGAGGGGGGGGGCACAGAGGGAATCTAGGGCAGGAGGAGGAGCGGGGGCCCAGGGAGGGAAGCTAGGTCAGCCTGGGCATGCTGGAGCCGCAGGGTGGGAGCCTGGGGAATGCAGTGCCTTAATGAGAGCAAACGCCAGCGGAGGTGGTGGGGGGGGGGGGGTGCATGTCCCCCCGCCAAGAAGGAGAGGCCCTGGGGTGGCAGGGAGTTGTGCTCATAGTCCCGTGACAGGGACGGAGCGGGAGCAGCCGGTGCAGGCTGGACAAGTTGTCCCCACCCAGGGCACCAGGAGCTTCCTGCATCCGTGGCACCAGGCAGGGTGAAAGCCAACAAAACTTTATTCAATAAATAATTACAGCATTAAGAAGAGGAAGGTTTCACGCTACAGGCTATAGCGGCTCAGCAACTTCCTTGCTGCCACTGCCTGGCTTCAGGCCCAAGTACCGCAGCAGGCTGTGGAGCTCCTGGCAGCCGGCTGCCACGTCAGGGACGGCCGACAGGACCTGGGGACAGCAGCAGTGTTAGTGACAGTGTTTGGGATGAGGGTTTTGTGTTGCTGCAGTCACAGCAAGGGTGGGAGTGAGGAACCACAACAAACCTCACCTCTTTCATCTTCTCCTGCATCTCCTCGTGGGTCCTCAGCACTTTCTGGGCGTGATGGAGCCTCAGCTCCAACCCTCGGACCTGCAGCGAGAGATACCTGTCAGGAGCCTGCCCCAAAATTGGGCAGGGACCGGCCCAGGAGGGAGAGGGCACAAGAGCCAGGGCAGCCCCTTGGGGGTCCCCATACCTGCTCCAGGTACTTGTCGGAGAGCAGCAGATTCTCATCCTCTTTCTCCAGGAGCAGCAGCCGCAGTTTGTCCACCTGCAAAAAAAGCAAGCGCCGCTGAGACATCGCTGTGGGGCAAGAGCCCTGGCGTGGGGGGGCCCTCCCCTGCCATCCCGCTGGTCGCCTGCTCGAGGACCGAGGGCTGGAGAGGTCCCCTGTCCACAGAGGGGTGGTGACACGAGGAGCTTTCAGCCCCGGCAGCCCCCCGGCCTCACCTCCTGCCGCAGCAGGACTCGCTCCTGGACGTAGGCAGCGTCCACCTTGGGCTCCTGCCCCCGCATCTCCTCCCACAGCACCTTGGCCTCCGTCTCTGCACGCTGGAGCGAGCGCTTCAGCTGGGAGACCTCTCCCTTCAGCCTCTGCGGGGGGGAAAGGAGACGCTGAGTGGGGTCCCGCAGCCGGCACCCCCCAGGCGTGCAGCTCGGCCAGGCCCCCGTCACACACCGTGACTTCCCCACTCTTGTCGATGAGTTGCAGCATCTTCTCTTCCTGCTGTTTCACCACGTCCTGCAGCTCCTTCTCGTTCTGCGGGAGGGGGAAGAAGCAGTGTCAGGCAGTGCCCGGCCCTGGCCACCCACATCACCCCAGGTGGGAGCAGGTTTTCTCATGTTTGAGAAGGTCAGACGAGCCAGGAGCACCCATGGGGCATCACCGGAGCCGGTCACCCAGATTTCTCTGTGTCCTAGATCAGCGCCCGTCCCAGTTCGGCTCTGCCCTGGGGTGAGTGCTGGCCCACTTCTGGCACCAGCTCACCTCTAGCTTGCCCCTCAGCGCCTTGTTCAGCTTGACGATGGTGGCAGCCTGGGCATCCATCTTCTCCTGGCTCTCGGCTGTCACCGTCTCCAGACGGAGCTGCAGGTCGGAGCTGGGAGAGGACAGCGGTGCTGAGTGGGTGGGTATCGCAGCCGAGCGTGGTGCTGGCTACCAAACCCCGTCCTGGGCATCCACCAGCCCCATGGTGGGAGAGGCCAACCCGCCAGTGCGGCCAGCTGGAAAAAGCCCTTCTAGCCATGGCAGGAGAGGTCTAATCCGGGGCTGGGGCGAGAGGCAGAGCCCAGACAGGCTGCCCGCAGGAGAGGCCATGCCCAGGAGAATGGTACCCGTGGCCTGGCCCTCGACACGAGCCCCCGCTGAACTCACATCTCCGTCTGCAGCGCCTTGAACTCGCTCTGCTCCAGCTCCTGGATGCGGGAGCTCAGCATGGTGAGGTCAGAGACCATGGCTCTCAGCTCCTTCACGCTTTCCAGCAGACCGTCCTCGGGCTCTGCGGGCAGGGCAGAGGCTCGTGAGTCGCGTAGAAGAAACTGTCAGCCCCAGGGGACACGGAGCCGAGCGGGAAGGCATGCCTGCTCATCCCCCCCATGCAGGCAGCCCTGCAGCTTCGGAGCAGGGTTCAGGGCAGGGTGACAGCCCCAGTACCTATCGGCTTTGGTGTAGAGGCAGGTTTGTCCTTGGTAAATACGCTCCCACCTCCGGTGGCTTCATCGACATCTGAGAGAGGAGAGTGCAGAGGCGCTGTGCCCAGCCCTGCGTGCTGCAGGGAGCACGACCAGAGCTCACTCATACACCCATCCGCCCCTGGGAGCTCCGAGAAGACCCCAGACACTCGCAGAAGCAGTGACCCCCCCAATCCATGGCTGCCACAAGGGACCAACCGGGGAATCCGCAGGGAAAGGCACAGGGATGGCACTGGGATATCCTCCACAGCCAGCACCAGTGCACATCCCCAGCATAGGAGGGAGGGATCCCCATCCCCATACAGGGACCCCCCCCCCCCCCCCCAGCACCCAGATAGCGGGTGTCAGCTCACCTTTCCCCGACACCGCTTTCAGGACACTGCCTACAAAAGAGGGCCTGGCATGGTACGGGGTGCGGCACGCCGGCGTGCGGCAGGCGGGGGTCCAGGCACGCCGGGGCGTCTGCCAGCCCGGCGTCCGCGGAGCCGGGGTCCAGGCTCTGCTTCTCAGTGGGGCATCGTCATCCTTCAGAGGGGAGAGAGAACACAGTGCCAGAGTGCAGCTTGCGACAGCTCTGTACTGCCCCGGCGAGCCGGGGGGGGGGGCTCAAAGCCACGCCATGGAGAGCCACGGGTGTCTGACCCCCCCCCCCCGGCCACCTCCTTGTCCTTGTCCCCAGGGCAGGGCTCCTACCTCGTCTTGCAGAGCAGCTCTGAGGCAGTCAGCGAGCTCCTGCAGCCGTATCTTGCTCTCGGTGATGTCCGCGGAGCACCACGAGACTTTGTCCCTCTTGAGCTGCAAGTCGAGGAGCTCGGCCTTGGTGGTCTCCAGCTCCTTGCCGAGGGCAGCCTGCTCTTCCCTGCGGGATGGCATCGGCCTCAGCGGGAGCAGCGTTCTCCCTCCTCAGTGGAGGATGGGGACGTTTCTCATGCCTGCCTCCTGCCATGACCCAGGGGTGCTGCGAACTCTACAGATTTAGGCAGTTTCCCCCAAGATGGGGTCTTGCTGGGCTTCCCCACAGCCTCTTCCACCCACCTGGGCAATCACACTTGGCTGGGGCAGCAGTGACCAGAACCACGTCCCCCTGTGTGTCCCCCACCCCCCAGGAGGGGCTCGATTTCCCAAAAATAGAGGGGTTCAAGTGGAGGTGGTGAGCGGGGTCGGTACCGCAAGCGCTGGTGGGAATCCATCAGCTCCTCGTACTGCAGGCTGCGCTGCTGCAGGGTGGCCAACGTGGACTTCAGCCTGGCCTCTACCTCCAGCAGCTGCGTGCGGGACATGCAGTTCTCCTGATCGAGGAACTAGAAGAGGGTGGGGGGACACGGCTGTGAGTGCCCAGGAAACCTGAGGGGGCCCCTTGGGACCCTCAACACAGTCCCTCCCACGCCTCAGGGTGCCGTTTCTAATTAGGTGCAGCTTTACCCCAGCAGACCAACCCCTGGAGACCAACAGTTTATGACGGACATAGGAGAGGCTGGGGGACGGCACCACGCCTGCAGCCGGGGGAAAATTATCCCAGAGAGCTGCCCACCCCCCTCCCCGGGAATCACCGCCGGGCAGGATAGAGATCTGCCGGGCAGGATAGAGATCTGCGCTACGTGCGGGATGTCAACCACCCTCGAAGCGCTCATCCCCCCCCCGCCCCCGCAGGAGGGCTAATCCCGCTCCTGGCCGGCCGCCAGCGTTCCCGCGAGGCCGTGACGGGGGCCGGCAGCGCGTGACGGCGCGGGCAGGGTCAGGCAGCTCCTACCTCCCGGCACTCGGTTGACTCCCGCAGCTCCTGGCACAGCCCGTTGCACTCTCGCTGCAGGGTGTCCCTCTCCCGCGCCAGCCTGCGAGGATGGGATGGGGTCAGGGGGTGCCACGTTTTGGGGGCGAGGGGTGGCAATTTGGCGACTATAGAAAAGGGGGGGAGGAATGCCCTGCCCCAGGGTTCAGACCCACCAGGCCATCTCCTCCCACTGCTCCTCGTTCTCCTGCTGCAGCGCGTCCCGCTCCTGCTCCAGGCTGGCCAAATTCGTCATCAGGTTGCTCAGGTCTGCAAGGGGCAGAGCCGTCAGCGTGGTCGGGGGGGACGACGGGGGCGGCAGGGACAGAGCAGCTCCAACCCCCGCGTCGCCCACCCCTACCTGCGCTGAGGCGTGAGTTGGCCACCGTCAGCTGCTCCAGCTGAGCCACCGTGTCCTGCAGGGCCACCGAGGTCTCCTCCAGCTGGCAGGACACCTGCAGAGACACGGTGCCCTCCGGGCTCGCTTTGGGCTCCTCTTCCCCATGGGGTGTTCCCACACCAACGGGCACCCCAAGTCACCCCACGCCTGCCGTCAGCCAGGCTGCGAGGGAGCATCTCATACACCCCCAGGCACCACTCACCTCCTCCTTGGCTTGAAGAGCTTCGTCCGCTCGTTGCCTCATGGCATCCCGCTCCTCCAGGCAGCTCCGTAGCTTGCCGGGCACGCTCTCCAGCATAGCCCGGCACCGGGACACCAGGGCCCTCGCCTGCTCCCGCTGCGTCGGGGGAGAGATGGCATCGGGCAAAGCTTAGCACGGCACTGCCAGCCTCGGAGCCGGGGCAGCGCAGCCATGCCGGCCGGTGGCACCGCTCCACGGCGCGACCAGGGACGGGTCTGGCAGCCGGGCTGCCCGCGGTACCCAGGGCACAAAGCGCTCCGAGACAGAGCGAAGCGGCACCAGCCTGCACCGCGCCGGCAGGGAGGCGAGGGGCTGGGCCCGCCGCCAGCCCCCACCGGGACAGCCCTCACCTCCGCGTCCAGGGCTCTCCTTTCCTCCTCCAGATTTTCAAAGGTGATATCTACGAATTCCCGGAAAGGCTGAGCCTCGGCAGCCAGGGATGCCTGGGGGGTAGGAGAGACGGGTCAGCGCTGCTGTGGTTGAAGAGCCACGTTCAATTGCCGCGGAGGGAGGCAAGCGCCAGCCCCGAGGCCGGATCTGCGGCAGCGGTGCCAAGAAACCTCTGGTGGACCCAAGCCCATGGCAGACCATTGCTCAGAGCATCACCCAAGCTCAGGATGTGGGGATGCCCTTCCAGCCCCCAGGGACCCGGGTGGGAGGCAGCTGGAGGTGCCCACCCGTTCAGTACCTGCTGGTCGATGGCATCCGCCAGCAGCGTGCCCAGCTCTCGCTGGGACGCCAGGCTCTGGTCGCGGGCACCGATCTGGGCGCTGGCGTGGGCGCGGAATTTCTCCAGGAATCGATCTCCCTGCCGAGGGAATGATGCTGCTCTGGGCACGGTGTCGCACGAGGGGCAATTTCCAGGAGCCGTCCCCGCATGCTGCTGCAGCCCAGGGCTCCTGCTCCCAGCAGGACACAGCCCGAGCCAAAAAACCATCCAGAGAGCTCCAGCCGCTCTGGGCAGCCCCAAGCATTTCTGGCCTTCCAGGGCCACATTGGGCTTTCCCTAGGGATGCCAGGGAGACCTTCACCCCCCAGAGATGCAGGACACCCCATCAAAGGCATGGGGACAGCAGAGCCTGCCCCGACCCCCCCACAGGCTGCCCCCCCTACCTCCTCTTTGGCTCGGAGGGCTTCGTCCGCTCGCTGCCTCATGGCACCCCGCTCCTCCAGGCAGCTCCGCAGCTTGCCGGGCACGCTCTCCAGCATGGCCCGACACCGGGACACCAGGGCCCTCGCCTGCTCCTGCTGTGAGAGGAGACGGCACCGGGTATAGCCGACAGCTGCCGTGTGTGCCAGCAGCACCAGCATCTCCCAAAACCCAGGGGCAAGGGGGGGCCAGCCCGGCCGCATTGGGCGCTCACCTCCTGGGCAAGGGCTCCCTGCTCATCCTGCAAGCTCTGAAAGGCGGCATCTACGAGGCCCCGAAACAGGAGGCACTGCCTGCTCCAGGCGCTCTGGGGAAGGGACAAAGGCACCGGCGCTCAGGCAGCGCTCCCAGAGCTGGCACAGGCAGCATCGGGCACGCACGTGCCCTGCCCGGCTGAGACCTGGCGCACTCATCACACGCCAGGCAGCCGAGACGCACCGTCCCCGCGGCAGCCAGCTCCAGCTCCCGCTGCAGGTCCCGTTCTGCTCCCCGCTGCCGCTGCAGAGCCTCCGTTTTCCTCCGCAGCTCAAGGTAGAGGTTGCGGTAGATCTCTTCCTCCTAAGGGCATCCCGGCAGAGGGGAGGGGGCTTCGCACCAGCCCGGTTCCACCCCGGGGTCCAGCGAGAGCCGGTTAGCCATGACACCTCCCATCCTCCCCCCACGCGTGCCAGGGATGTTTCCCCGCACAAAGGGTTCAAATCCAGCAAACTCAGCGGGTTGAGCCAGGCGCGTGATGCCGTGCCACGCCGCAGCAGCCCCGCTTTACTTCTGCTCCACCGGCTCGCGGTCCAGCCGGGGGCCACCATCCCGCCGGCGGCACGTGGGCACTGTCACGGCACCGAGGCCGCAGGGAACAAGGGTGGCATCGCCCCCGCGAGGACTCTTACCCCTTTGGGGTGGGTGATGTCAGTCTGCGTGAGTGCGTCCCTCTGCTCGGCCGGCCCCACGCCGGGCAGCGGCCGCTGGCTCTCCTGCCAGTCGCGCAGCTGGAGCGAGAGGGCTTCGATGATGATGAGGGTGCTCTCCAGCCGCCCCTCCAGCTCTGCCCGTGGCAGGGACTTCAGCTGCTCCCGGGGACAGCTGGGGACAGAGAGAGGGCTTGGGGCAGGGACAGCCCACGGGTGACACAGCCCCGTCTGGGTGGGCACGTCCCCACACTTACTGCCAGAGCAGGGAGTCTGTTTCGGCAGCGCTGTCCTTGGCGCAAGGGAGGCCGCCCGCAGATGTGTTCATGCTCTTATCCCGCAGGTCTGGGGGGGTCATGAAGGTGCCGGCGACCGCCGTGGGCACGGGGGTGACGCTGGTGCCGGCGACCGCCGTGGGCACGGGGGTGACGCTGGTGCCGGCGACCGCCGTGGGCACGGGGGTGACGCTGGTGCCGGCGACCTGCCGTGGGCACGGGCAGGGGCAGGCTGTGCCGCAGGGAATCCAGCAGGGACGAGGCGTTGAGGCTCTTCTCCAGCCACACCAGCGGCAACATCCAGGACACGGCGCCCTGGGCCACCTCAGGCAAGGGGACAGGGGTGGCCGTTGCCTCTGACCCGGCAGGGTCCGACCTACCTGCCTCGGTGGGAGGGAGTCCGGGGGGGCCAGGGGACTCGGCTCCCTCAGGAGTGCCTTGGCAAGGTAGGGAACCAGCACCCCCATCTCCAGCCGGGGGCTCGGCGGCCACAGGGCTGCAGGAGAGGTCGGCGGGCGCCGCTCGCCACCCGTGGAAGGGAGCTTCTTGCGGGGTGGAGCTGGTGCCGGGGGGTCCTGGGGTGCAGGAGGCCAGGCTGGCACTACCAGGGGACCTGGGGTTGCAGGGTGCTAGAGGGGTGCTGCCTGGGGAGTTTGGAGTGCAAGGCACTGAGCCGATGATGTCGGGGGGTCCTGGGGTGCAGGGTGCTGGGCTGGTGCTGTCAGGGTGCTCTGGGGTACACATCCCTGGGACGGGGCTGCACGGGGGGGCTGGTACGGTGCTGCTGGGGGGCTCCAGGGTGCTGGGACCTGGGACAGGGCTGCACAGGGGGGCTGGCACAGTGCTGCTGGGGGGCTCCGAAGTGCAGGACCCCGGCATGGGGCTGCACAGGGGGGCTGGCACGGTGCTGCTGGGGGGCTCCGAAGTGCAGGACCCCAGCATGGGGCTGCACAGGGGGGCTGGCACGGTGCTCCCAGAGGGCTCCGGGGTGCTGCACCCTGGGACGGAGCTGCACAAGGGGGCTGGCACGGTGCTGCTGGGGGGCTCCGGGGTGCTGCGCCCTGGGACGGAGCTGCACAGGGGGGCTGGCATGGTGCTGCTGGGGGGCTCCGGGGTGCTGGGACCTGGGACAGGGCTGCACAGGGGGGCTGGCATGGTGCTGCTGGGGGGCTCCGGGGTGCTGGGACCTGGGACAGGGCTGCACAGGGGGGCTGGCACGGTGCTGCTGGGGGGCTCCGAAGTGCAGGACCCTGGCATGGGGCTGCACATGGGGGCTGGCACGGTGCTCCCGGAGGGCTCTGGGGTGCTGGGCCCTGGGACGGAGCTGCACAAGGGGGCTGGCATGGTGCTGCCGGGGGGCTCTGGGGTGCTGGGACCTGGGACAGGACTGCACAGGGGGGCTGTCACAGTGCTGCCAGAGGCATCTGGGGTGCTGGGTGCTGGCACAGGGCTGCACAGGGGGGCCGGCACAGTGCTGCTGGGGGGCTCCGGGGTGCTGGGGTCTGGGGTGGGACTACCAGGCGGCTCTGGGCTGGTCCTGCTGGGAGGCTCCAGGGCACTGGGCGCCAGGGTGGGATTGCTGGGGGTCTCAGGGGCACCAGGCTTCAGAGTGGGAGTTCCGAGGGGCTCCAAGGTGCTGGAGCCTAGGGTGGGAGTCCCTGGGGGCCCCGGGGTGCAAGGCACTAGGGTGGTGCTGCTGGGGGGGAGCAGGATAGCACTTCTGGGGCGTCCTGGGATGCAGGGCACTGAGGTGATGCTGCTGGGGGGGCCCCGGGTGCAGGACACTGGGGTGGCGCAGTCATGGTCCTACAGGACATTTGGGGGGGGTAGAGGGGGTCAGGGCTGCCCTGCCCTTCCCCCCAACACCCCATAGCCTTTTGCCCCAGTCTCCCCATTTCCCCCAGCCCAGTAGATACACTTATCCTCCCACTACCCTGGTACCCCCCCCCAGTATCCCCAGTTCCGGTACACCCCAGCACCCTTTCCTGTTCCCTTCCCCGCTCCCCCCAGTCCCGTCCCGGTTTCCCCCCCCCCAGCACCGACCTTGAGCCGCAGGCGGCGGAGCAGCGGGGTGAGGGTGGTGCGCTCGGCGCCCGGCTGCGGCTGCAGCCGCAGCTCCTGCAGGGGGGGGGCGCCGGGGCCGCTGCTGCGTCTGCGGGGGGGTTGGCGAGAGGCACCGGGGGTCACCGGCGGCACCACCGGCGGCACCACCGGCGGCACACCCCCCCCCCCCCCCCACGCCGTGTACATATATACACCGGGAGCGCTCCGGCCCGCACCGGACCCACCGTCTCCCAGCCAACCCCGCACGGTCGCAGCCGCCACGCCGGGACCCTCACCCCCCCCCACCGGGACGCCCAAACCGGTATCCCCCCTCCCCGCCCGCCCCGTGCTGAGCCCCCCCGGTCCCGGACCGCACTCACGGTGGGGGTCTGGGCGGCCCGCATGGCCCCGGTCCCGCTCTCCGGTCCCGGTCTCGGTCCCGGTCCCGGCTCCGGTCCAGGTCCCGGCGCTCCCCGCGCGCCGCCCGTTTGAAAACCACGCACCGCTCTGATTGGCTGCTCCGCGCACGCGTCACTCCGCCGGAGAGGTTGTTAAAGGCGGGGCTACGCCAAGGCGGTGGGTGGGGAGTGGGCGTGTCTGAGGGCGAGGCCCCGCCCCCACGGCGCTGTACAGCGCCGAGCACGGGGCGCGTCGGGAGCGCGCAGCCCTTCGGGGACGCGCAGCCCTTGGAGGTGGAGGGGGGGGGGACACACGGACGGACAGGCCCAGCTCCCCCCTCCCGATCCCGGGGCCTTCCCAGCGCCTACCCCGGGGGAACCAGCCCTGCACGGCCCCCCAGACCTGCCCCGACCCCTACCCGAGGGAGGAGGGGGGGAAACCAGCCCCGCACACCCCCCTGGGGGTCCCGCTCTCCCCCGCAGGAGTCAGGGCAGCACCCACAGCAGTGCCCGCGGCTCTCGGGTTTATTGCTCCCGCGGGGAGAGGTACAGCGTTGGGGTAAGAGGGACCCGGCCCAGCAGGGTCCGACCCGCTGCCGGGGTAAGGGGTGGTGGTGGTGGGGGGGGTGTCCCTGAGCGATGTCGGGGGTCCCAGCCACGGTGGCTCAGCCAGGCCAAGGCCGGCCCGGGGAGACGGCGAGGTCACAGTCGAAGTCAGCGAAGGCGGCAGGATCGGGTGGGGGCTGCTCGAGGGGGCGCGGGGCCACCGCCATCGCCACCGGGTCCTTCTGCAGCAGGTCGGCGTCGAAGGCCACCCCGCGGAAGAAGGGGTGGCCCTGGAAATGGTGGAGGTAGCGCAGGCGGCGCAGGGGGTTGTGGCACAGCAGCTGGGGACGGAGGGAGGACAGTGAGCGGTGAGGACCCCGACATCCAGTCCGGGGGGCCAGCAGGGACCCCAAAATCCAGGTGGGAGGGTTACCTCGGCAAGCAGCCGGGCCAGTGCGGGACTGAACGCGGGTGGGATCTCGTAGCTGCTCTCCTTGACGCGCTCCAGCATGGCCACATGGTCCCCCGCCGGCGCCACAGGGAACTGGGGGGGCAGGGAGCGGATTTAGGGGCTCCATGGGGTGCCCGTATTCCCCCCCCCCCGCCGTGGTCCTCACCTCCCCGCTGGCCAGGGCGAAGAGCAGGACTCCCAGGGACCACCAGTCGGCTGTGTGGCTGTAGGGCCCCCCGCTCAGCACCTCCGGGGCTGCGGGGATGAGCGGGTGAGTGCCTGGGGGGTCCGTGCCCCCCCCCCAGCCCCCCGCTGCCCCCTTACCCATGTACTGCAGGGTACCGCAGATGGTGTGGGCTCGCTCGCCCCACCGCAGGTGCCGGGAGAGGCCGAAGTCGGTGAGCTTGAGGTGCCCTGTGGGGCGAGACACCGCGTGGGGACCCATGGACGGGGTGTCCCAATGGACGGGGTGTCTCCACGAATGGGGCGTCCCCAAGCCAGTGCCACCAGACTCTTACCTCTCTCATCCAGGAGGATGTTCTCCATCTGAAACGAGACAGGCGCTGGGGTGGCCTCTCCATGTTGGGGGGTTCAGAGACCCCCCCACCCCATCCTCCGGCCCCCCGGTCCCGCTGCCACCCACCTTCACATCTCTGTGCATGATGCCCAGGTCATGGAGGTACACTGGGGACAAGACGGAGCCGTCAGAGTGGCGGGTCCCCTCCCGGCACGGTGCCCACTGCCACCCCCACGGCACCCGGCAGGCAGCTGCCCACCCCCGGGAATGGCTGACCCTGCCTGCTGGTCTCCATCAGTGGGGGACAGTGGTGGCTGTCCCCGGCATGGCGGGCCACTTACCCAGCACCAGCACCAGCTCGGCTGCAAACAGGCGGACGGTGGCTTCGGCAAAGTGCCCGGCGGCACGCCACAGCGCGTGCAGGTCTCCGGTGCTGCAGTAGGTGCACACTGCCGGGACGGGCGATGTGCCTTACCGACGGGCTGCCCTGCGGGGCCGGGCTGGCACGAGGGGCAAGGGCACCGGGGTGGCATGGGCACCGGGGTGGCATGGGCACGGGGAGCCTGGTGGGTCACTGGGGTCATGCACCAAGGTGATGCAAGCACTGGGGCCATAAGGGCAGCGAGGTGGCACAAGCACCAGGACCACGCTGGCACCAAGGCGGCACAAGCACCAGGACCACACTGGCACCAGGACCACGGACTGAGGTGACACGGGCATGACTAAGGCTGGCACAGGAGCATGCAAGTACCAGGGTCACGTACCATGGTGACATGGGCACCAGAGCCATGTGGGCACTGGGAACACGCAAGCACCAGGGCCACACGAACTACGGGCACCATGGCCACACGGGTACCAAAGTGACACGGTCCCTGGGATCACACAGGCACTGGGAACACGCAAGCTACATGGGCACCGAGGTGGCACAGCCACCAGGGCCACCGGGGCCAGGCAGGGACCAGGGCTGGGGTGCCTTATTCACCCCCATGCTGGTCCCTGCCCCACTGTGGCTCGTCCCCATCCCTGTCCCCCCTGTCCCTGTCCCCGTGCCGGGTGTGGGGTGGGAGCCAGCAGCCGAGCGCCTGGATCCCCACGGGGCAGCGGGCAGCACGGGGGGAGCGTGCGCGTGTGCGGGGACACGTGTGCGGGCGGCGGGGACACGTGCGCTGGCGGGGGGGGGGGGGGGGGACTGGGGCGAGCCCGCGGGCAGATGGTCACTCACTGATGAAGAGGTGGCGCTGGCCCTGCCAGCTGTCCCCCAGCCCGTGGACAAACGGGTGCCTGACCTGTCTCTGGGGACACAAAGCAGAGAGGGTGAGCGGCCCCCCGGGGTGGGGGGGCCAGGGGGGGGCCGGGGACCCCCGCTCCTGCCACCCTCCCTCCACAGCTCTGGCGGCCTCCTGCCATCCCCACGGCCACCCTGACCCCCTCCCGCCATGGGCTGGGGTCCCCCCTGGACCCCCCCCCCCCTAACCTGGATGCTGACTTCTTCCTTGCACTGCTTGAGGGTGTCACGGCGCAGCACCTCCACTTTGGGGACGACCTGGGGGGGGGGGGGCGAGGGGCCGTCGGGGAGGGGGGCCGAGGGCAGGCAGGAGCACCCACGGGCCCCAGGGGCAGCACCCACCTTCACGGCGCAGACCTTCTCCCGCCCGCAGTCCAGCACTTTGAGGATGGTCCCGAAGGAGCCTTTGGCCACGAAACCCAGGATCTGGGGGGGGGGGGGGCAGGGGCTGAGCACCCCACAGAGATGGGTCCGGGGTGCTCAGGGTGGGACAGGGTGTGGGGTCCTGCGTGGGGTGAGGTGGCACAGGGCACCCAAGGCAGGCGGTGGGGACACATGGGGACCAGGAGGACCCAATAGGGACCCCAGTGGGATGCATGGGGACCCAGTATGGGGCACATAGGGACGGGGGACAGGGACACGGGGACCCCAGCAGGGCGGTTGTGGATGCTGGCGGGAGGCACAGGACCCCGGTAGGACACACGGGACCCCGGTAAGACACCTGGGGACCCCATTAGGGTGCAGAGGGACCCCATTAGGGTGCAGAGGGACTCGACACGGGGCACGGGGACCCCCCCCCGGGGGTAGAAGGGGACCGGGTGGGACGGTCGGGGGACGCCGGTAGAATACACAGGGACCCGGCACGGCGTGCGAGGAGAGCCGGTAAGACGGTCGGCGATCCCGGTAGGGCGGCACGGGATGCACGGACGGCGCGGGAGGACGCTCGGGAAGGATGCACGGGGCGCTGGGGAACCCCGGTAGGACGTGCAGGGACCCCGGTAGGACGTGCAGGGACCCCGGTACGAGGTGCGAAGGGGACCCGTTAGGGCGCTCGGGGCTGCCAGGGCGGGGATGCGCTGGCGTCCCGGTAGGACGGTCGGGAACCCCGTTAGGATACACCGGGACCCCGGTAGGAGGGTGGGGGGGCCCCGGGACGGCACCTTGAGCTGCTGCTGGCGGGCGGAGGGGCGGACGGGGAACTCCGGCAGGAAAAGCGAGACGAGCTGCGGCAACGGCCACCCGGGCAGCGGCGGCTCCTCGGCGGGGCCCCGCGGGGCCAGGGCGAGTACCGAGCCCGGTACCGGTACCGGCCCGGCGCGGCTCAGCAGCGCCCGCACCCAGGACCCCACGGCGCGGCCCTACGGAACCGGGGGCAGAGTCAGCGGGGGGACACCGGGACCGGAGGGGGGGGGGGGACGGACACACGACACCCCCGGGGCCACCGCCGCACGCACCTGGGGGGGCCGCACCGGGGCAGGGGCCGGCCCGGGGCCGCTGCTCGTTGCTCCCATCGCGGCGCCGCCGCCACGGCCGCGCCCCGGGCCCGGGCCCCGGTAATCCGTCGCCCTTACATAATCCCGCCGCCCCGCCCCGCCCCGCCCCGCCCCGCCCGGGCGCGACCCCCCCCCCCCCCCCCCCCCCCGCACCGGGGTCGAGCGCCGGGGCTGCCCCCTTGCACCGGGAGCGCACCCCGGGACAAGCTTCTGCACCGGGGGGTCCCCCTTGCACCCGGGTGCGCACCCCACCCGTGACTGATCCCCCCCCCCACTTCTGGGCAGGGCACACCCTCCGGGACCCCCCCTTTGCACACTTTGGGGTTCCCCCTTCAACCACTCATTCTCCCCTTGCACCCCACTTTTGCCGCAGCCCCCCTGCCCCGGGGCAGCCGGTGGGGTACCTGCAGCCCCCACCGAGCCCCGGGCACCGACGGGGCTCACAGAGGAGATGGGAGACGGACGAGCGCAAGGGCTGAGCCCGGGGCGATGCAGGTGCTGCAAGGGACCCCCGAGCCCCCAAAAGCGGGTGCCCCGAGCAACCCCCCGGGAAGGGCAGGGGGTGAAGCCATAGCAGGTGGGGTGCTGCTGAGCTGAGAGGGCAGTGACGGCGCTGAGCCTGGCACTGCGGCATGAACGGGGAGGCGAGTAACGAGCCACTGGCCCAAGACTCTTCCAAATTAAAAACTCTTTATTTAAACTCTCTCCAGTTTCCCTTTCTCCCAGCCTGGAGCGATCCTGCTGCTTCACCAGGCCCAGGGGCTGGGCCCAGCACCCGCACAGCAGGGAGGGGGGAAGCTCGCGGGAGCCCTTGGCACGGAGGTCTGCGCCCCACAAAGCGGCCCCGGAGCACGCTGCGCCCCACATCCCCGTGCTGCTGCGCCCCTGCCCCGCAGCGACAGGGCTGCCGAGGGCCTGCGCGTGGCTAACCCCCGCCTTGGGCATCGCCGCTCCCAGCAGCGTGGGCCCCCCCTGCCATAGGGGTGCCCCTCCAGAGGGGGGGAGCGCGGGACACCCCAGTCCCTTCCCGGCCTGCCGGGTGCTGCCGTCATTTGCGCCTGCCGAAGATCGACTTCTTGCTGGGGTTCTTCTCGCCCACGCTCAGCCCGATGAGCAGACGCGCCTTCTCGTCCTCCTCCTGCTGCTGGATGGTCCCGTCTGATTTGTTCTCCAGCTTCCCCCGCGTTTCCGCGCCTGCCGCTGGCTTCAGGCGTAGCTTCTCTTTGATCACCTGCCCCGGGATTTAGGGGGTTCAGCACCCCAGGGCCGCACCCAGGCTCCTCGGCACGGGTGAGAGCCTGAGCTGCTGAGCCAGCGCGGCTGCTTCCCGCTCTGGAGAACGTGCCGCCCACCGTGGGGTTTCCACCCACGTCCTAGGCAGAACGGCTCCGGCAGCCTCCCTGCGAGCGGGAAGGAGGCACCACGGGATGGGGTCCCACATACCTGCGCCACCAAGGCTTTGCGGCTGTCCCTCTTCACCGCCATGGCGAAGTCCAGCCACGTCCACGTGTTGTTGTGGTACTCCAGGCACGGCAGCACCAGGTTCAGGTCGCCCCAGTCCACGCTGTTCTTCTCGCCCTGGGTGACAGGGGTGTCAGGCAGGGTGGGACGATGCCCCAGGCCACCCCCAGCCAGAGGGGCTGTGCCCCCTCCCCAGCACGCCCCGTCCCACCGGCCCCGCACCTTGTAGCTGACGCAGAGTGGCACCTGCGGGATCTTGATGTAGATGAAGGAATTGTTCATGGCCGCGCGCTCCTTCATCTTGTCGATGTCATCCACGGGATGCTGGGGACAGAGCAGGAGCCATGAGCAGAAGGGAAGGAGAGGGGACACAGCCAGGAACCAGCGGGGAAGAGACAGCTGGGCACTAGGCCATGGCATTGCTTCACCGGGGAGAGGCGAGAGCTGCTCTGGCATGGTGTTAGGAAAATGAGATGCTGCAGGGATCACATCAAGTGTGCAGGTGCTTGGTTGTAAAGGATGCAAATCCTCACGGTGGGAGGGAGCAGGAGAAAACGGGCAGGCAAGCGGGTAGGACATGGCTGCCCAGCCCTGCGGCCGAGGGAAAACAGACTGGCTGCACAGCAGGACTCTCCCCCATCTCCCCTCAAGGCAGCGTCAGGTACCTCGGGTGCTTTTCGGAATGATCTTCTGACCCCTGACGTCCGATTCAGTCCCTGAGCGACCCCCTTCCCTGGGCCCAGCGAGTCATCAGCCACGATCAGCTGCCGCGGCTTCACCACGGGGATCCCTGGGACAAACAAGGTGGGAGGTGGTGGCTGGTGTCTGGCTGGGGGTTAGCCATGACCCAGACTCCTTCCAGCTTCGCTGCTCTCCCCACCGGCTCCCTGCCCACAAGGGAGACCACAAGTCCCTGTTCCTCGACGTGTGGTCCACCAGCAGCTGCCCACAAACATATCCTGGACACGCAGCCAGAGCCACTCAAGGACACGGCTCGGGTGCCAGGGAGCAGGGTGACCATGAGCCTCTCACCTGTCGTCACCAGCTTGGACTTATCTTCCTCATCCCCCACCTCCTCCTCCTCCACATTGCGGCCGGGGAAGAAGAAACCCATCATCCTGTGGAAGAACTGGTGGGTGAGCTGGATCGTGAGGGGCACCACGTTCACCTGCGGGGAGAGAGGCACGTCAAAGCCAGGCACACGCTGCCTGTGCCCCACGGGGACCCTGCCACCTCCCGGCCTGGCGCCGGCACCTCGAAGTGCTCCTTGATGGAGATGCCTCCCACGGGTGGCCGGACCTTGCTGAAAATCCTCAGTGCCAGCTGCCGTCCGGACTGGCAGGAGCTCTGGGGACGCAGCACCACCTGCAGGGAAGAGGATGGGTGGCTGGGGTGAGGATAGGCCACCCGTGGGTCCCCAGGGTGCAGGGCTGCTCCCGGAGGCTGCCGCTTGCCTTGTACACAGCGTTGGGCAGGAGGTTGTTCATCGTGACCCAACCCAGTTCCAGCAGATGCTCGGCCGTGTCATCAGACTTGTTGACCTGCGCACACAGACCCATCAGCCCCGCAGGTCCCGGGCACTGGCTCGGGGGCTGTGGGTGCCACCGGCTGGCTCGGTACCTTGCTGTAGAGGAAGCGCTGGAGCTCCAGCTCGGCTATGCCCAGCTGCCCGTCCTCCTCAGTCAAGCGCCAACGTGCCTGGGCGAAGTAGAACTCAGTCCGCCGTGCCACGCTCACGTCCTCCGGCTGCTTTCGCAGCTCCATCTTGTTGGCTCGCTGCAGCTGGAAGTCCTTGAAGCACCTGCAGCAGAGAGGGGAGCGCTGGGATGTGGGAGCCCTGGAGTAAGGGGGACACAACGCTGGGGAAGCCAGAGGTAGTCCCTACCTGATCAGTATGTTCAGCTCCTCACTCTCTAGCTGCAGGTCAGCTTTCTCCTGGCTCAGCTGCTGCTGCAGCCTGTGGTTGAGGTCGAGCAGGCTCTCGTTTTTGCTGTCATCCTGCAGGGACTGAAGGACAGACAATCCTCAGCACCCTCTGCCCCAGAGCAGGGACCCCACGGAGCCAGGCCCTCCCTGGAAGCGGGCTCACCTTCACGTTGGAGTACATCTGCTTCTCCAGCTGCCGGATCTGGGCGACGTGCTGCCTCACGGCCTCTTGCAGGTGTAGGATACTGCTGCGCTGCTCCTCAGGATTGCTGGAGATTTCCAGCTGGAAGCGCACCCGCTGTTTCTTCTCACTGTGCTCCTGGACGTGGGGATAGGGGAAGGTTAGGATTGTGCTGGGTGCATTGAGTGACACGGTGACCTGAAGCCTTGCGAGTACCTTGCGTTTGGGCTCCACGTGCAGCAGCAAGTTGTTGACTATGTCAAGGATCATAGCATACTGCGCAGGGTTGGTGGAGATCTCCAGGTCGTGGTGGATCAGCGTGAACGTATCCACAGCTCCTGCAGGGACACACAAAGGGCAAGTTGGGCCTCAACATGGCCAGAAATGGGATGCATGTGGGGGCCAGCCGGAGATGGAGAGGGATGGGGAATAAGCCAAGGTGGTTACACTGGCTCCAGCAGGCACAGCATGTCCAGCATCATTTGGTGCACTGCCATGTGGCTGGGGACCCCTGCTGTATGCACCCCTCTGATCTCAGCAGGGCCAAGACAGACCATCCTTGAGCTTAGCTGGCACCTGTGGATCAACCCAGAGCTCTACCCCCGTGAGACACACTGCTTGGATGCACCCACCCTCCTGCTTCTTCAGCAGATCCTCCTTCTCCTGGTTGGCGGGAGTCTCGGGGGGCTTTATCTGCGTGGCCAGCTCGGGGTCAATGTCATGGCTGTAGCTGATATAGTACATGCGGCAGCTGCAGCGAGAGATGATCCTCTGCACCTGCTGGGTCTGCTGGGCTTCTGAGGGCTGGTTCCAGTCTGGGGACGGGGAGGGGGACCACGGTCAGAGGACCATGGCCCGGCACATCGGGAACCTTACGGCACAGGGCTCAGAGCATCAGCCAGCTCCTGGAGCCATCCGGCGACAGGCCAGGCGCTCTCAGCTTCACCAGGGGGTCACACGCAAGTGGGATTGGGGTAGGCACAGCAGCCAGCTCTGCGGGCAGTACCTGTGGTGGTGCTGACCATGCCCCCCACCGCCTGCCCGCTCTCCATCAGCTCCTGCACCGAATCCAGGCTCCGTTGCCGATGCTCCTCAATATTTTTCACCTGGGGAGGCAAGAAGGCACCAATGGCTGTCCGTGCTCTCCCTGCCTTGGCCAGGGCACTGACAGCGCTGCTTGCCCCCCACGCAGCTCACGCATCACAGCCCCCCCAGCCGCTCACCTCCAGCCAGAGCTGCCCGTGCTCCCTCTCGGTGGGGCTGCTCTCCGTCGTGGCGAAGTACTGCATGCCGTCCAGCAAGCAGGTCCAGGACGTCTTCTGCTTCAGCGTGTCCCCGTACCAGGCGGGGTGGTGCTGGCACTGCAGCAGCTGGGCCTTCGCAGCGGACACGATCACGCAGCCCTCTGTCTCCGCACCACGCAGCACCATCTGCGGGGGGAGAGACCCTGGGGGTCAGACGAGCCCTTCTGGGGCAGGCACAGCCCCTCTCTAACAGCAAGGCCATGGGGAGCGGAGAGCGTGGGGACAGGCAGGCTGGCCAAGGGCAGGTACCTGGCAGTTGACCAGTTCGATGAGGCAGTTGCGGTTGTAGATGTCATCGGTTTGGCAGGCGGCAATGCCGCACAGCTGCTCGCTAGCCCCCGACTCCTCCTCCGTGAAGACCACGAACTTGTCCGTCTCCTCAATGAGCTTCTGCAGCATGTAGGCCCCTGGGGGAGGAGAAAGGGTCAGTGCAAGGCTACGGGGGGCTGGCTGGGGGTGACAGGGTGAAGGCAGGCATGGCTTTGGGCTAGCATGCCCATTGCTGGCTGTGGGTTTCCCCTTGCTCCCCTCCCTGCCGTGCTCACCCCCTGAGGAGGCTCTCTCAGGACGGCCGCTGGTGATGGGAGCGGTCACTCTGGCAGGGACGGAGTGAGCAGAGAGCGGGCCCCGCTTCAGCTTCTTGGCTTGCAGCTGCGTGTCGATCTTCAGCCCCTTCAGGGCCTCGGTGGAGAGGTTGCGCTTGAGCACAGCCGCTTTCTTGTAGCCGTCGTAGAGGCCGAAGGCGATGTCCCGGTTGGTGGTGGTCCAGGACGCCCGCAGGTCCACCAAGTGCAGCTGGTGCGTGTGGAAACCATCGTCCCCATCCCGCAGGGGCAGCTCCTGGGCACAGAGGGTCAGAGCCTCAGCATGGCAAAGCCACTCCCAGCCCCTGCCCATGGGCTTCACACACTGGGGCTGGGAGCCCTGCCGGTCCCTGCAGGCAGAGCGTGGGGACCAGAGCCCAGGGGACCACCCCAGAGCCCTCAGCACGGACCCGTACCAGGGATGCTGTGGCTGGAACAAGGCATCCCTTTGGCCAGGCGCCGGCGAGATCAGAGGCCTTGCAGGTCTGTCTCCTCTCTGGCCAAATCCCTCCCCCATTGCACCCAAAGACCAAGGTCCCCTTGTCCCAGGGGGATGCCATCAGGCCAGCACAGGCTGCATGTCCTACGTCTTTGCAGCGGTACCTCCTCAGCCGTGCGGTTGCTGTGCCGCTGGTAGGTGAGGGAGGACAGGCTCAGCAGATGGGTTTTCTTCACCAGGGTGTCGAGCCGGTGGTCGGCATTCTCGTCACAAGTGGAGGCCATGAGGTGCACGGTGACCTGGCTCAGGTCGCTCACCATCTGTGTGATGCTCCACTCCGAAATGAGGCGTCGCATCACTGTGCCGGCTGGGGGACAGGGAGAGGGGTCAGCCGGGGCCCTGCCCTGCCTGGAAGCGTGGCCGGCAGGGCCCCCACTCACCTTGCGGGATAAGCCGCTGGGTGCCGCGAGTGAAGATGTGCCCCTGGCAGCACTCCACCTGGATCCCCCGCTGTTGGGCAAAGGAGGCCCAGTAATGCACCTGCGAGGGAGCAGAGAGCAGGGGCTGAGAGCCCAGCGCAGGCAGAGCGGGGAGGTAACACCGGACCCCCACCCCCAGGACTTGCCTGCAGCCGGGGGAAGAGCGCGGTATAAGACAACTGCTTGTAATGCTGCCCCAGCTTCTTCTTACTGGGTTTCATGTTGTTGAAGAGCTTCCCGCGACAGATGGGGCGCGTCACGCTGGTCCACGTGGCCCAAAAGTTCTGCATCCAGCGGAGGGTGCTGCTGTAGAGCAGGATCCGGGGCTGGGAGTGCTCTGAGAATACACCCGCCGTCAGCCAGCACTGCGGGGCAGGGACACAGCAGCACCCAACCCAGGACTGATAAGGATCGCTAAAACCAGCATGCCTCGCCCCATCCCCCTCGGCCCCGAGGGATCCCCGGGGCGCCGTCACCCACCCTCACTGGGCCGTGTCAGGTCCATCCGGATGGAGAGGTTGAGGTTCTCGGAGCGGAAGGCACGGTAGGAGTCGTACTGCTGCCCCACCGGCACCTCGGGCAGGAACTCGGGGGAGCGCAGCACCACGCCGTGGTGGTCGTGGGGGTTCCCGTGGCACAGCCACTGCAGGTCCAGCGTCATGCAGAGATCGGGCAGGTGCAGGAAGCAGCAGTCGTCGTACCTGAACGGGGAAAGAGAACCCAGTTACCCCCCAGCACTGGTGGCAGCCCCCGCACTCCTGGGCCCACGCTCACTTGGAGGCTGTCCGGACGTTGATGTCCAGGTTGCCCTTGAAGACGAACTGCCCAGGCTTCCAGTGGAAGGAGAGGTGGCTCCATTCCCAGTGCATGTTCTCCGTGGTGTTGTAGGGGTCCTGCAAGGACAAGCGTGGGGAGAGGCAGGTGTGAGCCGAGCCCGGGCCACGCTCTGCTCCCTACCCCGGCAGTACCCACCTCGGTGGCCAGCTGGTGCAGGTTGGCCTGTTCAATGTCCATGTGCCAGTCCCCGTGGAAGAGAAGGCGGCTCTTGTCCCACCAGGGCAATGGGGCGCTGGGGTCCTCTGAGGGCTTGGTGAGGAGATCCACGCACTGGCCGATCAGGGTCCAGGCCGGGTCCCAGCAGGGCCCCCAGACGATGGTGTACTGGGAGATCTCAGCTGGGGACATAGAGGTTGGCTCAGCCCTTTGCATGTCCCACGCAGCCCCGTCCCCACCGTGGCACAGAGCCCCCCTATCCCTCCAGCTCTTACAGTGAAAGTCGTGGTAGAACTTCAAGGGTGGCATGTTCCTCTCCACTGTCGCATCTCCCCAGGGCAGTCCCAGCTTCAGGACCTGGCGGCGCCGGGAACAGGCCTGGCCACACTGCTCGGCTCCGATCAGCCGGCCGGAGAGCTGCCAATTCCGGATCTCAAAGAGGTAGCGAGGGTAGTCACGGATCCGCACTGCAGGGCAGAGGATGGGCTGAGAGACGGGGCAGTGAAGGGACGCTGCCCCAGTCCCCTACTCTGGGCCACGGCAGGAGCCGCTGTCCTGTCCCATCTCGGCTCCCTCCCCACTCCCTTGAACCTCCAAAAATCATCACCCCTGTTTGGTTACACATCACGTGGTGCCAGCAGGTGCCTGTCCTGGGAGCCCAGGCCACGCAGCCACCATGCTGTCCTCCAAGGTCACCCTCACGCAAAGCAACTCACCGAAGAAGCTGCCAACTCTGCCCTTCATCATGCGGCACCACTGGGTGACCATCTCCAGACCCTCAGGGGGGAACGGGCTGACGCCGTCCACGTCCCTCATCTGTTCCAACACACGCTCCGTGCCGTGGAAGGACTCGTCAGCCATGGCCACCAGCTCCAAGTGGGCCAGGGTCCAGGTGAGGAGGGCCCTCCGCATGGGCGTGTTGGCATAGAGGCGCCGCGAGCGCTGGATGTAGATCTCGATGTTCTTCTTCTCCAGCGAGGCGTAGAGCTCCTCGATCTTACGGGCAGGCAGCAGCTCGCCGTGCTGCTTGCGCAGCGCAGCCACCTTGGTGTCCAGCAGCTGCAACCGCTTGGCACTCTCCTTGCTCTCGTCCTTCATCAGCTCGTAGTTGTCTCGTAACTTGACCTCAAAGACGTCGTCCAGGAAGACCCAGGAGAAGTGCGTCACTTTGAGCAGGAGGTCGGGGGGCAGCGCCGTGCTGGCAGGGTGGCCATGCCGGTGCAGGCCTTTCAGCCACTTCTGCACGCCCACAGCAGCGTCCAGCGTGCGGGAGAAGTCGTACTGGTAGGGGAACTCGATGGTCACGCTGGCAAAGGAGAAGGCCCAGCCACGGTTGCGGAGGGTGCGCAGGGTGGGGAAGGCGCAGCGGTGCAAGATGACCTCCTCCAGCTCTGGCAGCAGCTTCACCTCCACCTCCTTGAAGCTGAAGATGCTGTGTCCGTCAAAGCCAGCGGCCAGCTCGGGGCAGTAGCCGTGCAGGGCACCGCCGTGCCAGCTCACGGAGGTCTGTTCGGCAGCCAGGCTGATGTAGTTGGCCTCAGAGACAAAGGCTGTGAGCTTGGCAGAGCTCAGCTCCAGTGACAGGGACAGGAGTCTTTTGGGAGAGGTCCCATCTGGCTGGAGGGGCCCTGGTGTCTCAGTAGGGGTGACTGGGTGGGATGCTGGGCTCTCTGGGAGCGGGGAATGAGGCGTCCTGTGGCCGAGGGCGCTCCGCAAGGCTTCGTGGCACTGCAGGGTGGCCAGGGTGTGATGGTACAAGTGCATGTGGTCGGGTGGGCTCCACAGCACCGCCAGCCCCTCGCCGCACTGCACCTACACCGGAGAGAGCGAGCAGGCACCAAGTCACCGCCGGGTCCAGCACAGCCCAGCCCCATTCTCCTCTCCAGCACCTTTCGGTGCCAGCCAATCCTCCCCCTGCCCCATCCATCCCAGTCCCACCAGTACAGGATAAAGCAGAGACCTGACACCCAAACCAACCTCCAGGGAGCGGATGCTGCTGTGGTAGGTGACAGAGAGCATGGAGAGGTTGGCCACCGGATTGGGGATGGCAGGAGCTTTGCAGCATGGCTGCATCTTCTCCGTGATGCTCTTCACCAAGGCCAGCACCATGCCTTGGACGCTGACCGTGCAGCTCTCGGCACTCCCCAGGATGGTCAACGTGTCCAGCCGCAGCTCCAGGGCACCTAGAGAGATGGCACGTCAGTGCTGGAGGCACGGAGGAGGCACACCACGACATGCCACGTTCCTCTGACCGCGGGGCTGTTCCAGGACAGCCATCTGGGATCAGTCTGGATGCTACTTACCCACCAGGGCTGAGAGTGTGAAAAGGTTCACGTCCTCCACCTTCAGATCCACCTTCCAGAGCAGCCCCCAGGGCTCAGCTGAGGCAGAGGGCGGCTGCTTGGCAAGCCCAGCTCCACTGGGCCTTGGGCAGAACAGGGGCAGGACCCTCGCCAGGCACTCTGTGCAGGTGTCCGACGACTCCACTTGCAACCCCCGGATAGTGCAGTCCAGGAAAAGCGTGTCCGACTGGGCGCTGGACATGCCCAGGGGCTGGTTATAGCTGCCCTGCAGGACAAACATGACGATCGCTCTCAGGCTGCAGGATGTCCCCATGCCACCACGTGTCCCCATGCCACCCACATGGAGTTGCAAACAGGCAATCCCCCCTTCCAAGAGCCACCCCTCGCCCCCTCAGCTCGCCCCTCACCTGCAGGTTGAAGGAGTCGAGGATGAGGGCTTCTCCCCACACATGCATGTTGGGGGGATGTGGGGCACGCTGGATGTGTGAGTCGTTGCCCACGCGCCAGCAGAGGTGGTCCACGGCCAGCACCGCTCGCTGGTGCACGCTCTGCGGCCGCAGGTGCTGGTAGTCTGCAGGCAGAGAGGAGGGGGTGAGTGCAGGCAGGGCTCGCTGCTGCCTGCTCAGCTGCCCCCGAACAGGGGCAACCCAGACACAACCAGGCAGGGGTCCACAGCCCCTAGCCAGACACGGACACGGGCAAGCACAGAGATAGCATGGCCCTCCCCATTTTCATCCTGGTGCCTCTCTGGCAGAGCCACCAACCCCCAAGAAGAGCCCAGCAGCCACCCTGGTGCCAGCTGCCAGCCCGTACCTGCAGAGATGGAGTTGAAGCCCAAGGCGAAGGGTGGCGTGTCCCCCAGCTGCACTGACACATTGACATTGGACAGCGAGGCACACAGGATGATGGGCGCTATGATTTGGGGATAGCTCCTGCACGGGGCAAGCAGGGATGGGCTGTTACCGGGGCGCTGCGTGCCCCAGAGCCTGGCGGGGAGCAGGCCCAGAGGGACGCCCTCGCCACAGGGGCCCCCCCGACCGCCTGCCACCCTTCGTACCAGCCTCCCCGTCCCACAGGCCGTGCACAGGGCAGAGAAGGTGCTGGGTGCCTGGGCACCCTGCCAGAGCGTAGCAGGCGAGAGGAAACAAGCTGTGATACCAGCAGCTGCCCTGAGGCTGAGTTTACCTTCCCTTGTGCCCTTCGCTGGGGACAGGCACCGCCCGGCACCTGTATTCCTGTGCCAACAGGCCCAGCCAGTGTGAAAACTCTTGGTGACGGTAGTGGATGATGCAGGTGTTGAGCAGCACGGCAGCCGAGAGGTCAATGGCTGTGACCTAGAGAAGGGAGAGGGCCAGGTGGCAAAAAACTCATGCCAGGAGCCGAATCAGCTACCCCCGGGGGACAGGAGCATGCCCAGCGCTCACTCACCTGCACGCTGGTCTTCAGGGAGTTGAGGCACACGATGCGCTGGCGGCTCTGGGACAGGAGAAGGCCGTCTGGGGAGAGAAAGGAGCAGAAGTGAGGGGTGGCAGAGGGCAGCGACAGCAGCCCTGTCCCGCAGGCGACCTCCTGGCTACTTGCCCTCCAGCTGGAGGTCTACACTCATTTGGTCCAGGTCTGAGGTGGGAGTGAAGTTGCGCAGCGGGATCTGCTCCTCTTCGCGCTGATATAGAAACTGCAGCAGCTTCAGGCTCCAGGTGAGGTGCCTGTAAGAAGCAGGGAGTTACTGCCAGAAGGGAACTGCACTGTCATGTCCTCCATCTCCCCGTCTCTCATTCCCAGCTGACCAGCATGCTGGCACAGAAAAAGAGCAGCCAGTGCCCAGCCCAGCGCTCTCATCAGCAGAGGAACCCAGCAGGCTGTCCTACTGGAGAACCAGCTAATGTGCCTTCCTCCTTCCCCAAGAGCCCAGCCCCAGGCCAAGCTCAGTCCTTCCCTAGAGCCCTAGGACTCGCTCTCTGCGGTCTGGCAGAGCAGGGGACGAGCAGGGAATGGCGCAGTTGTCCATAGGTCTGTGTCCCCAGCGCTAATCAGGGCTAGGACGGCCTCCCCCTCCACCTGCCTCCTTACCTCTTCTGGCTGTTCATAGACAGCACCATGCTGGTGCTCTCCAGCTTCACCTCCACCCTCCTGGGGATGAGCTGCAGCGTGTCCCTGCTCAGCAGAGACAGGGACTTCAGGGGCTCCCCCGAGCCTGGAGAGGAACACACAGAATCACGGGAAGGCTCTGGCCCAAAACCCCACACCCTGCAGCGGGAGGGAGCGACGGCACAGCAAAATCACTCTGGCTCCAGGGTAAGCGTGGGGGCTGCCAGCCCCTGCCCTGCCCAGAGCTTGTCCCCGTCCCCGTCCCTGACCTGCGCTGGGCCGTTCCCCCCCACTGCTGCGCTGGGCCCTGGCAGTGATGCGGTGCAGCAGCGGGCTGCAGAAGAGCCCTTCGTGTAGCTCTGCCTGCAGGGTCCGGACGCGCAGCCTGACGCCCACCAGCCGCCGCTTGCTGCCGATCTCCAGTGAGAGGGAGAGTGCCAGGGCCAGCTCCGCCAGGCAGGTGTCATCCTGTACGGGGACACGGGCAAGGAGTGCACAAAGAGTCACCCAACTCCATGCCGGTGGACGCTGCAGGTGAAGCACTGGGCACAGCACGGAGCCCAGAGCGTTGCAGCATTGCCCAGCCTCAGGGACATGCTGGAACAGGTCCTCAGGGTGTCCCAGAGAGCCAGTGCCCAGGCTCGAAATGTTGAATTTCTCCCTTTCCCAGCACTCACCAGCTGGCTGCTCCGGAGGACTTTGCTGTTCACCTTTGTCAGGCTCACCTCACAGGTCAGGCTGGGGACAGCAGAGAACAGATAGAGGATGCGGGTCCTGCTGCCTGTGAACCAAGCCCCTGCCTTCTCTTTTCTGTGGGACACAGGGACTCCAAGTCCCTGCTCCAAGTCCTCCCAAAAGCAGAGCACACCCTAACTCTGTGCACAGTGCAGCAACTCATAATTTGGAGAACACACAACTTGAGCTTCCCATGAAGGGAAAAGGGACCGGACCAGCCTCAGAGGAGGTTAATGTGTCACATCACAGGTGACATGGGATGCTGCTGAGCAGGACAGAGAGAGACGAGACACCAGATTGGGGTTGGAAGAGCCTTCCTACCCCCTGAGACCCAGGGCCAGGCTAGGGAAGCAGAGCGGGGCGCGAACACAGCGTTACCTCTTCCCATCACCGTTCAGGAGGAGACGTGTCTTGCTGGCCTGGATGTGCCAGAGAGACTCTGAGGTGGCCACGTGCAGAACCATGATGTTGATGGAGTCCATGTGGATGGAAAAGAGCTGGGGGGAAGGTGCTGCTGTGAGGGATGTCCGACAGCAGCACAGCCCACAACAGCCTCTCACCGAGCCAGTGTCTCACCTGGCTAAGGAGCCTCAGCAGGGAGGGTTTAAGAGTCAGGTCTGCTCTGCTTTCATCTCCATCGGCTTCTCTGGGAGCCTCCAGGACGGACGGCTGGAACCCAGGGCCCTTCTGGAGATCTGTGCGGATTCGCACCTCGCCAAAACACAGCTCAAAGTAGCGCCTGCGGAAGAACAGCATGGGCAACTCTTACAAGAGCTCACATATGGCACACCCGGCCCCATCGCCAGGGATGCCCCCCGCCCTGGGGATGTGCAGGACCAGGACAAGGGCATCCACAAGACACTGCCACCTCAAAGAAGAGTGATCCACTCCCACACAGAGCAGACCATGGGGAAATAGGGACTGCAGAAAGGTGTAAAGGCAGGAGAACCGCAGTCAGTGGGGCCAGGGATGAGCCAGACCCCCCAAGACAGCAGGGAGGGAGCTGGGGTGGGGGTACGTACGGCAGCTCCCGGCTCAGTTTACTGGAGATCCAGACGTTGTCGATCTCCTGCAAGGATGCACAGGTAGGTCAGAGAAGAAACAACCTGGCTCTGCCTTGTGATGCTCATCCCTACATTCCCACTCCGCTCCCAATGCTTGGCATCATGCAGGGAGCAGCCAAAAACCCCAAGTTTGGCCATGGGACGAAGGGCCTGGCACTAGCTATGGAGCTGTGCAACAGCAGCTTGGCTGCAGGGATTTGCTGCCAGCCTGGAAGTAACCGCAGCCATCCCGCCTGCCCTCATCTGCTGGTGACTGCCCCTCGCCTGGGTACCCACCACAGTCTGCTGCTCCTGCTGGAACTTCAGGCTGATGTTCTGCGCCCAGAAGAAGCCGAAGGACCCAATCTTCAGCTCCGCATGAAGCTTCTGCCGGCACCAGGTGACAGCCAGGCGACATGCCAGCCACCTGTGGGGACAGGAGGAAGGCCAGGGTCAGCCTCCCCACTGGGAACCCTCTTTCCCCTTTGAGCAGCAGCACCAGCTCCAGCACCCACAGCTGGATGGGAGCTCCCAGGGCCCGGCCCTGCCATCACAGGTGCCCCAAGCTGGGGCAGGGACCCTGCAGGGTCACCCCCCCCCCCAGCCCTAAAGGACCCCCTTTCACCACCACCCCCTGACACCCCATGCCACCCCTGTGGGCTCCCCTGGACTCCTGTAAGCCCCCAAGCCCCTGACACCCTCCCACCCAGCCCTGTGAGCCCTCCCAACCCTCCCCAGCACCCCCCATGCCCTGCACAGCACCCCTCCAGCCCTAGGACCCCCCCCCAAACCCCTGCAAGCTCCCACCCCCCCGACACCTCTCCCCCAGCCCCGTGAGTCACCCCAAACTCCTGACACCCCCTCCCGAGCCCTCTTTGTCCCCCTTAACACCTGCTGCCCCCCCCCCCCAGACCCCCAACACCTCACTCTCAGCCCCGTGGGTCCCTTCCCACCCCTGCCAGCCCCCACGCAGCCCTGTGGGCCCCTTCCACCAGCCCTGTCACCCCCCCCCCAAAACCCCTACAGGCCCCCAAAACCTCCTGCCACCCCACTGCCAGCCCCGTGAACCCCCCCCATCCCTGTCACACCCCCCCCCCCCAAATCCCTGCGGGCCCCCCTATACCCCTTGTCACCCCACTACCAGCTCCGTGGGCCCCCCCCACGCCCCCACACCCGCTCCCCCAGGCCCTGACCGCGCCAGCAGCCCGGCGAGCAGCGCGACGACGACGAGGCCGAGCAGCACGGCGGGCAGCGGCGGCGGCATGGCGACCCCCGGTCCCGGTATATTTCCCACCGCCGCCGCCGCCGCCGCCCGTGGGGCCGACCGCCCGCGCACCCGGAGTGGCCGCTGGGAGGGGCGGGGCGGGGGCGGGGCCGGCGGCAAGGGCCGAGCGATGTTTTCCCGGAGTGAGCGGGAGCGGCAGCGCCCCGCCGGGGTTAGCACCGGGATGGGGATGTACCGGGTCCGCCCCCCCCCCCGGTCCCGTTCGTTCCCTCTACCCCCCGCACAAACCAGCCACACGACAGGGGAGGATTCAGCTCTTTTATGGCCTCAGGCTCCCGCCGGGGACAGGGAGCAGTTTGGGGTACAGCAGGGGGGGGGGGGACCGGAGCACAGGTCCCGGGGGGGGGACAGCAGCCCTTCAGGGGGGGGTCCTCGGCCGGAGGGGACCAGACAGAGGAGGGTAGTCCTCCAAAGAGAGTTGGGGAGTCCAGGAATCTGCTCCGGGTCGGGTCTGGATGTTGGGCTTAGCTTTGGGTCAGGTCTGGATGTCAGGTTCAGTTTTGGGTCAGGTCCGGACACTGGGCTCGGCTTTGTGCTGGATTTGGGACACGGGGACCTGCTTTGTGCTGGATCTCGAATGTTGGGATCTGCTTTGGGTCAGGTCTGGACAGGAAGATCTGCTTTGGGTTAGATTCAGGACGTGGGGACCTGCTTCATGTTGGATCTCAACTGTTGGGCTCTGCTTTGGGTCAGGTCTGGACATTGGGATCCACTTTGTCTCAGATTTGGGGCACCGGGATCTGCTCCACATCAAATTCAGGACACTGGGATCTGCTTCGTGTTGGATTTGGGGTTCTGCATCCCGGCATGCGTCAGACCCGGGTGGGGACAGGGGCCGTCCCGCGGGTCGAGCAGCCCCGAACACCGCAGGGCAGCGCCCAGAGGCTCGGCGGCAGTCCGTCTGTCCATCACAACTCAGCGTGGTACCGCTCTGCTTTGAAGACCTCGCTAGGCTGCATGAAGATGCCCTCCATCACCTTCCAGTAGTTATTCTGGCTGGAGGCAGCCATGCCGTGCACCTCCTTCTGCCCATGGATGGGTCGCCCGTACTGCTCCCCCGTCACCGAGAGGAAGACGTCGGTGGAGGCGTGTTGGAAGCGCACCTCGCCGTCCCGCACCCAGTAGGTCCCACTGCACACCACTGTCCAGTCATCCAGGTAGTCGCCCTCACCGGCCTCCCCGAACGCGCTCACCTCCTGCGGGTGAAAAAGAGCTCGTGTGGGGGCTGGGAGGAAAGGGGGGGCACGACTCAGGGGTGCTCAGCTGGGCCCAGAGGGCAAGGAGGGGGGGCAGGGGAAGGGGCTGGGGGGTGAGGAGGCACCTGGTTGGGACTGGGGCTCTGCTGGGACTTGGGGGGTCTGGCTGGGACTTGGGTGCTGAGGGGGTCAAGGGGGAGCCGGTAGGGATAGTGAAGCAAGGTGGGACTGGTAGGGATCCAGTTGGCACCAGGGAACAAGGCAGGGCTGGTAGGGACATGGGGGACAAGAGGGACCCAGTCTGAACGGGGGAACAAGGTGGGACTGGTAGGGACATGGGGGGCCCGGTCGGGACCAGGGAACAAGTCAGTGCCGGTAGGGACAAGGCAGACCCGGTTGGGACCGGTAGGAACCAAGCAGGGGACCCGGTAGGGCCCGGGAAAAGGGACTGGGCCCGGGGGACAAGAAGCGGAGGGGGGCGATCCCGGTCCGGCCAGTGTCCCGGGGGTCCCGGCGGGTACCTGGTTTCCGGAGAGCGGGGAGGCGAAGCGGTGGCTGTGGAGGTTGCGGCCGGTGCCCAGGTGGGTGAGGCGGATGGCCTGCCCGCAGCGCACCGGCGTGCCCCGCTCGCAGACAGCCGCCGTACGGCCCCGGACCCGCCAGTAGCTGTTCCCGTCATCCGCCGCCGACACCCCGGTCACCGACTGCTGCCCGCTGCCTGCGGAGGGGGAAAAAAAAACCGCGTTCAGGTCCGGCCCGGTCCGGCAGACGCGGTGCCGGTACCGGCGGGGGCGGAGAAAGGGGGGGGGGGGGGGGCGACGTGTTCCGTTACCGGAGCCGTAGCGAACGTCGTGCGAGTGCAGGCGGACATTGTGCCGCACGTTGAGCAGCTTCACCACGGAGCCGCAGGTGACGGGCCCGGGACCACCGCGCACCGCCGCGCCCAACGCCAGCACCAGAACCGGCACCAGAACCGGCGGTACCCGCCGGCCCGCCACCTCCGTCCCCATCCCGCCGCCGGCGGAAGCGGAAGTAGCGCCGCTCCGCCCGCCCGGAGGTCGCCGCTCGTCTGCTCCGCCCCCCCTCGCTCGCCGCCGCCGCCGCGGAGGCCTCCATTTTCCCTCGGCGCTTCGGGTAAGGCCGCACCGGGTGGGACGGGGGACCGCGACGGGCCGGGTGGGGGCGAGCGGCGGCGGGGGGCGGTGTCGGTGCCGGTAAGGCACGCGTCGCCCTGGTACTGGGCTGGGGAGAGGGGGGGGGGGGCGGCCCGTTGCCACGGGAACGGCGGGGCCGCGACGGGCCCGGGGCGGTTACGAGGCCTCCCGGGCTGGGCGTCTCCGGCGGGCCTGGGTCTCGGTGAGGGCGGCAGGGACGTTTCGGTGCTTGGCGTGAGACTGGGCCGCGGGGCCCGGGTGGGTGGGCGGTGAAGGCAGCGGTGGTCCCCTCCGTTCCCGGTTGCCGGCGGCGGGTGGGGCTGGCGGTAGCAGGAGCTTCCCGGGACGAGGACCCCGTTTAGGGGGCCGTGCCGCAGCGGGGTGAGCCGGGCTGGGACGGGCAGCACCCGGGGCTGGGGTGGGGGGAAGGTGAGGCGGTTGGTAGGGGGGGGCCCAAGGCCGGGGTGGGGGGCTGCTCCCCCGGGAACGGGAGAGTGCCGCAGCCCCCCACACCCCCCCACTCACCGGAGCGACCCGGCTCCCCCGTAGCAGAGACGGCAGCGGAGCCCGGGGCTGGGGAATATCGCTGACACGGCAGGAAAAGCCGGTAGGTGTGAGGTGATGGATAGGGAAAGCGTCGGCTTGTTTTCCTGGAGGGAGGGGGGGGAAAGGATCTGACCTTTGTTTCTCAGGTACGCTGGCAGTCCGGATCGGCTCCCGCTCCGCGGGTGTAATTCCCGGAGCGCTGCGTTTGGTTTTGAAAACTTCTGACAAGGTCTTCTGTGAAAAGCTGAGGGGCAGCAGCCTGGGAAGGCCCTTTTGGGGATTAATAATTGATTAAAGGGTGGCAAAAAAAGGTAGGGACGAATGATTGGTGTTCACGGTGGAGTAAGGTTATTGTGGAGTTTCACAGCCATCTCTGCTGCTTTTTTTTTTTTTAATATGGTGATGTGGAGAAGGAAAATGTAATCCTAAGTTATTTAGGATCGCTAAACCGGACTGTGGGAAGTTGCAAAGACCAGATCATACTGAGTGGCTGAGTGCTAGTGTGGTAAACAAGATACGATGGCAACGGGTGTAATGAAGGTGACAAACACCGCAGTGATTGACTCTACATCAGCTTTTACTATTCAGGAAAGAGCTGTTGGTGTCTCAGCAATTGTTTCTTTTAAAACATTGCTTCAACGCCCCGCCGTAGCCTAAAAAGGATATTTTGGAATTACTTTAAAGGAGCAGAGAACAAAACAGAAAACATCATTATGCTGCTGCATAAACGGTTGGCAGTTTGTGCCCTGGCTGTTGCCAGCAGTTCTGGTTAGCCCGTCTCTAAAGGGGAGCACTGGAAAAGTAGGGGCAGGAGCAGTGCGGACAAGCAGGTTTCTGGGCAAGCGAAGCCTTCCTTTCCTCACCTTAGGGGAGAAGCTTGCTGACAGGAGATACGATGCAGGTGCATGAAGTCATAGGCAGGTCAGAGAAAGCGAGGAGGGAACATCAGTTTACTGTTTCTTACAGGAAATTACAATGCAGCAGGTCTAAAATAAACAGGCGGAAGTGCTTTTTTCACACAACATGCTATTAAACTGTGGCACTCTGCTACAGGATGTTCCACCGCCTGGTAGCATCGGGGGCGGTGGGACCAATGGGGAGCATTAAAACTAGCGAAGCAGGTATGGGAAGTTCCTGAGCTGCAGTGGCTGGCTGGCTGGACTTCCCCTGTCACAGCATCATCGGTCTCCAGTTGTCATTTTGCCCCTGCGCTCCTTCGCACATCTACCACCGAGGAGGGTGGGAATGTCTGGTTTGGGTCCCGACTTCAGAAATTTATAAAACAGCTATAAAAGCTAAGCACAAAACTATATATTGCTGATGCTGTATCAGGGCTGGCAGGCCCCGGGGGAGATCGGCCCTACAGAAGTCCCTGCCTGTACCAAGGAGTGGCTCTGAGGAAGAGCTCAGCACCGACGAGGTGCCCATGAGGGTAGTTTGTTGTGGTGCGAATGCCTTACAGTGCTTCATGGGGATGTTTTTGTTAGGCTCATAAGCTTCAAATTAAAAGATACCAATATGATCTCGTCTGAATTCTGTGGTGGGATGCAGCCTGGAGATCATTGCTTAGTCATTAGTGTTAAGTTAATGCATTCCGGCTCAACTGTGACTTTTTTTTTTTTTTTTTTCCTCCAAGAAAACCAAAATTGATTTCATTGTGAGAGCTTCAGGGAGTGGAATGGTGGCATTACCTTTGCAGTTCATTTAGGTTTTTCCTAACGAGCCATTTCTTGTCACAGTCTTTTATTCCTGTGGATGTACTAGGGCCATGCTTAAATTAATTTAATGAGCATTTCATTGACAAAATGAAGAGATTGGGCTTCCTTAGGCTTTACGTTTTAGTTGAGTCAAGTTTCCCAGCCTTCTTATTCTCACAGTGCTTTCTGAATCCTCTCCAATTTAACTTTTCTCTTCGAAGTGTAGACACGAGAACTGAGTGAAACTGTTCAGTGGTGGCTTTGGCAATGTGCTTCCATGGACCTACATGATCTTAAGTGGACTGTGAGTTGAACCGTGAAATGGCAGAGGTTAAAACATTCCCCGTCCAAACCCTCTCCCCCGCTCCCAAAAAACCCCACAAAACCAGAATTAGTGCACGTCAGGGCCTTGATGTAGTTTCTCCCACGAAGGACAGGGAGAAGTCAAGGACTTGCTTCTCTTCAGCACCCATGCTGTAGTAAAGCCTAGATTAGCACTTGTTTTTGCTGTTTTGTGCAGACACTGATATCCTGAGGTTGATTGCTGAATAATAAATGTATCTCACTGTGAGGACACTCCTTGGTTATTCTGTGAGCACCGCTGAGGTCTCATGCCTTAGTTGGCATCCCTGTGCCTGGAGAGCATGAGATGCTTCTAGTTTCCCTCACCCCACACCTGCTCAGGCTGTGAAGCTCCTGCGGGGCATTGCTCTTCCTGATGCCATCCTGCATGGGGATGTGTCTGTCCCTTGCCAAAGTGCCACCGTAACTGGCAAGGTGCAGGAGCTTTTCCTGTAACATATTCTGATATTTTGCAGGTGCTTGCAGCTTATCTCTATTTCTAAACCGAATTAGTTAAATTTTGCTGGTGTGTGATGTACAAAGCTGCGTCTGCCTCCAGCACTGTGATGTTTTGCGGTCCTCAGCAGCCAGCAGGTATCTGGATGTGTGGCCAAGGCTTTACAGTATTTGAATGTATGGTTTCCAGAATTCTCAGGTCCATCACAAACCAGCACTTGTTCTAAAGGAGCTGCCCCACCTAACCAGGGTGGGGGCAGCCCACAGTGCCTGCAGCCGATGTCCAGCCTGGTCCTGCTGACCTGATGAGAGCTCTACAGAGTCTCGGTATTGACAGCAGAGAGAGCTATCTTCTCAGGGTCATCTCAGTTAAAAGGAGCTGTGGACTCTGGACAATTGCCACTGTGCCCTTGAGCTGAGCAAAGTGCAGATGCCCCTGGTAGAAAGCAGAGGTTGTGTAGTTGCTCAGCCCTGAGCTGCTCCGGCATGCTGCCGAGCAGGAGAGGCCATGCTCAATGTGAAGGCACCCATGCTTCCCTAACCTGCTGCCGTGCTGCTGTCGCAGCACTGCTTGCTGCATTGCCGTTGTCTTTGGTCCATCTTGGTTGGTGTCTAGTGGCTGTCGGGCATCTTTGGGGTGAAGCTATATATATATCACCTATAGGAGCCTGTCTGATTGTGTACAGGTAAGCATGCAGGATTAGGCACAGTCTGCCTGCCTTTTTGGTGCTCTAGTGCAATTTAGTACTTGCTCCCGTGCTGCAGCAATCTCTGACCTTCTCCCGGGAGTGTTACAGGAGCAGGGATGCTGCTGTGCCGCGCCGAGGAAAGGCCTGTAGCGTGATACAGCTGGGCTGGCCCAACGCTTCTCAGTCTGGAGACTCTTAAACCCTCCCCAAGCCAGACAAACTGTGCTGCTGGAGCAGGGCTTTCCCTGTGTGACCGACAGCTCGAGGGACTCCTGCCAGGCAGCAGCGCTGGTCTGAACTCTGCCTCTGCACCTCCATGCGCACTGTCTGCAATCTCTGCCTGCTTCCCTGTCCTGTTTTATTTCAAATGAAAGCCTCTCTGGCGCTGAGGGTGGGAGAGGCACCTTTAGTCCATATCTGATTCAACATCTCCATGGTAATAGCTATCCTTGCTTCCATTTACCATGCTAAGTGACATTCCTGCTGTCCTGAGGTGGATTTCACTGGAGCTGAGAACACCCAGTTTCGTAGATGGTTGGCTTGCGTGGAACCTGCTCGGCTGGATCATTAAATGAGATGGCTTTCTGAAGTCCTAGCTGTTCCCTGTGTCCAGACAAATTTGATTTGACATGAACTGAAATTGCTAGGAAATGCTAGAACAAGTGAAGAGGAAGAAAGTTGGAAGTGTGAGTGAAACGCTTCACTGGCAGAGAATAGTAAAATTGTGTGTGGTGCTATGACAAGGGGTTTTCTTTCTTGCTTGATTTGTGTGTTGATCATGGACAGGAGAGAAATGAGATAATTAGACTTGGAAATGCTCTATGAAAAGCCACTTAGCCTGCAGTTTTGTGTATGTTAGTACACCCTGATGGATATGTGTAGAAGAAGAATTGGTGAGAAAGTGTGAAGTTGACATAATATTCATACGCAGGCTGGTAAACATAATAATTCCTGTTCCTCTGCTGTATGTAGTTACACAATTCATCAGTGGCATTTGTTTCAGGAACGCATATTTAACTAGCATCTGTACCGCCCTCTGAACTGTTATTTCTGAGAGGGAAGCTTAAATACATGTGTGCAACTCGTACAGTGTCCTCTCGAGGATGGAGATCGCCCTGTGCCCACACACCAAGCCAGAGCAGCCGTGTCCTGTCCAGGTGCAGAGCAGTAGCCTTGGCCCGCTGCGATTTCTGCCTGTCTGGAGCGTCATAGATAGATGTTGGTCACAGCCATGTAATCTGCAGCCAAGGAGTATGAGCTGCTATCTGCTTGTGTATGAAATCTGGCAGAGGTCTTGCCCTTGTCTTTGTTGTGCGTTTTCTTTAATGAGGCACGGCCGACACATTCCTTTGGAACTATTAGTATTTTAAGACTTAAAAGGTTATCCAAGATTGGCCTCGCATGTTTTGTTTGGGTTTTTTTCTTTAAGGGAGAAGTAAGTCTCTGGTTTTCTCTAAGTTGTTGTGTTTGTGCACCAGATGTATGGATCTCAGGGCAGAACAAGAAGTCCTGCACACAAGAAGCGTCATGGCAAAGCCTTGATCAGGTTGTCCCGTATGGGACTGATTTCCTTCCTTCAGCTGTTTTGTTTGCAGTGGGGAAATCATTATGGGAACATTTTGAAGAGTGTTTGTTTAGGTATCGTTCCCTGGCATATGGAATTATTTTCTCATCTTTTTCTCCTTTTTTTTTTTTTTTGTGTGTGTGTGTATTAAATTACATCAGATGTAATTTAACATGGAGGTTTTGGCTTTAGATCTGACACCCCCTCTGAGCTGCTTTTTGTGCCTTCCCAAAGGCTGGTACTTCTTCCTGGACTGGCGTTTTCATCTTCACAGCCATTTGAGGAATTGGTTTGTTTTTTCCTATAGCTGACTTTTGTAAGCTTCTGTTGTTTTGGTGTATGTAAAAAGGAACTAAAAAAAAAAATCCTTTGAAAATTTTAAAAACAACAGCAAGTTTTGTAACCACAAGAAGTGGAAGGCTCAGAGAGACAGAACTTGAGCTGTGTCTTTATGGGGACACGCTTTTCTTTGTGCCAAGCTTGATTTATACTGCTTCCAGAAACCCCAGTTGGGGGAAAAACGTCAAACAAAAGGTTCTGGATATAGAAAGCACCCTGTTTCTTAGTCTCTTGTTACTTCCTAATCTCTGGACAGAGGCTCGGCTGTGGCTCTGGCTGTGTGGGGCAGGCAGTAGAGCTGGGCAGCCAGCAGCCCCCAGCCCCGACCCTGCAGCACTCCCCAGGGCTCTCCTGTTTGCTCCGTGGGGCTCCGCAGAGTCTTGCTAACAGCCTGCAATTGCAACTCAGTCAAGGGCCTTTTCAGGATCACCCTGGCTTCATTAACTGAGTAAGGATTAATCATATTAAGATCCTAATTGGTTGGACTGTGTGCCTAACACTGCAGTGTTGGTGGCAGCGTGGGGTTGCTTTCCTGGCCTCGTGGGAGGGTATGGACAGGATGAAGGGCTTTGGCTGCATGCGCCGTTTCAGCCGCAGCCAGGAGCTCGGCTGCGTAACAAATGCTGCTGTGACAGATCCTGTCCTGCTTGCTGAGACACAGGTTGACAGGAGCTAGCAGCACTTGGCTGCTGGCTTCGCTTGCCTAATCTCTGACGACAGGGATGTCCAGGCAAGGTGGACATGGGTAATTCAGGGCCTTGATATATAATTTGAAACCCTCTTGCCTTAGCTGTCTTATCTCCAAAACCCAGTAGGGGGAAGTGCTTGTGATGTGATGGATGTCTCCTCTTTCCCTAGTTCCTGTGGAGCCGTGTGTGAGACGCTGCAGCCATGTCTGACTTTGTAGAAAGTGAAGCAGAGGAGTCTGAGGAGGAGTACAACCAGGATGGGGAGGTTGTGCCCAGAGTAACCAAGAAGTTCGTAGAAGAAGATGAGGATGGTGAGTCTGCCTGTCTGTTCAGAGTTTGCTAAATTGTCTTTGTGCCTTGCAGCTCTGTTTTACATCCCATGACTCTGCAGATGGAGCAATAACTGTGCTATAATAGCATGGCCATCTGTAGTTTATAATCTCAGCTGTTTAAGTGCTTCCCTTCCTCAGAGTGCTTAGGTGGTTTTTATATTTGGCAATAGAATATACACTACTTCACCCCCGTGGGACTTGCAGTCACACAAATTGATAGTAAACAGTAAAAGCAGAGGAATTCTCCCAGTGTGGTCACTCCACCTGTTCCCTCTGCAGAGAGAGCATGAGACCACAAGTGGGGTTCTGGCACAAGCAGCTTGCTGGGTTCTGTGTCAGTAAAAGTGTTCAGTTAAAACTCTCTGTGTGGATAGCGTGAAGGAAGATGCTGTTTGTACAGAGCTGAGAAGGAGTCTCAGCAGATAATCAATGAGTAAATGTCTAACACTTGCTGCTCTCCACCCCAGATGAGGAAGAGGAGGAGGAGAATCTCGATGATCAAGATGAGCAGGGGAACCTGAAAGGATTCATTAACGATGACGATGATGAGGAGGAGGAAGAGGAGGAAGAAGCTAGTGACTCTGGAGACTCTGAGGACGATGTTGGCCACAAAAAGAGAAAGCGCAGTAAGTTTTGTGATGAATGTTCATAGCAGGCCACAGCGTAATGCTCTCAGTGCCCTGCCGGAGAGCAGAGCTCTCCCTCTGCCCTGGGTGTCTGCATTGGCTGGGTAAGCTAGACCCTTCTCACTGGTTGGTCTATTCCCAGATTAGTAAAGGGAGAGTGTAACTCATCTCTACTTTCTTCTCTTAGCTTTTGATGACCGCCTGGAAGATGATGATTTTGACCTGATTGAAGAGAACTTGGGCGTTAAAGTCAAAAGAGTGAGTTGTGTTCCCATGCTGCTGTTAATGGTGTGGTGTGTCTTGGCACGAAAGAGGGTGGGCTCCTGCCTGGAGTGAGCGAGTGGTGCCTCCCATCTGCTCCTGCCCTCTTGGAAAGGGAGAACTGAGTGCTTGAAGGAAGCAGGATCTCTCCCTGCCCAGGCAACTGGGAACTGGCTTCCTAGAGTTTGCAAAACACTTTCTTCCGATTCCTAAAGTTTGCTGTACTCTTCCCTTCCCACCTCTGCAAGACAGCCTCAGAGGAGCCCATCTTCCAATAACTTTCTCCTGCATGGTACTAACCTCAAAGTCAGCGCAAGCTCTAAAGTTCCTATGAGCCCTAAAGCTCGTTCCGTAACGCTTGCTAGAGAGGTATCAAGCCAGGTTAACACTGGTGGTGACAACATGCAAGTGACACAGGCCTGGACACGGTGCAGTCCTCAGCAGACAGTTATGTTGTATACACGCTGTGCCCAATGAGCACCTGCAGCGTGGCTGCTGAGGGGGTGGCTCTTCTCCCCTGTGTGCCTGTGCTGTGCTGGGCTCCATCCTGCTCCCACTCAGGTGCCTGTAGAAGAAGTGCAGTTCTGGCTTGGCAGAGACCACACTGAGCTTTCGATGTCTGTGCCAGGAATTACGTGCACTAACAAGCCGTTTCACTTGCAGCAAAAATTCAGGCGTGTGAGAAAAATGTCGGATGATGAGGATGACGAAGAGGAAGACTATGGAAAAGAAGAACATGAGAAGGAAGCCATTGCTGAAGAAATCTTTCAGGATGGTGAAGGCGAGGAGGGAGGGGAAGCTGTTGAAGCTCCTGTTGCTCCACCAGAAGAGGAAGAGGAGGAGGAGGAAGATGAATCTGGTGAGTATGGATGGTCAGTTACATCCAAAGTTTGTCCTAGGATTAAAGCACAGGAACCAAGTGAAGACTTTCGCTGAGCTGTAAGTAGCTAAAGGCTGTAGCCCTGTTGTGGTCAAGCTCTTGCTGGTCTGATTAGTACAATCTTTAGAATTAAACGTTTCTGGGTGGCAGGTTTAGTTTGTCTGTCTAAACCACTATGTCCAGAAGCACATTACATGTGCTGAGGTGTTGAACATCTCCTCTAAGCTGCCTCCAAAATGGAAATGCTTCAAAGGAAGGAAGTCAAGGTGCTGTTTAGTACCTCGTAGCACAGTGCATGCCTGCCTTACTTCAGCATCAACCCGTCACCACTGCTAGTACCATACTGAAAGAGTTTGAAGAATTCTTTCTGTCTACTGTCCAAAGCAACAATGCCTTTTCTGACTGCATTTTCAGTGCACTGGGCTGCAGATAGTTGCCAGATGGCTTTGCCTGTGTCTGGAAGTTCATTCTAGCTTGTTATTGTGGTTCAGGCTCCTGGAATGTCTGAGGTTGATGTAGGAGATGCTGTGGGTAGCTGGGCAGACTGACAGCCAGCGGCAGCCTAAGTCTGTGCTGGAGGCTCATAGTTGCACTGGCTGAGCTGAGCTTTGTCAGAGGTACCAGTTGAATATGCAAGTGTCCTGACCACTAAATTGTTTCTCAATGTCCAGACATTGATGACTTCATTGTGGATGACGATGGACAACCTCTGAAGAAGCCAAAATGGCGAAAGAAGCTCCCTGGATACACAGATGCGTAAGTATTGATTGGAAATTGGCCTGGAGCCTCGAAAACAGTGCTCAGCTTGATTCTTGCAACTGCAGAGTGATTCAGCTTGTGGTTGGATACCACTGGTCTCTTTCCCCAAAGGAACCTGGTAAATTTAAACATGGGGCTTTTAGTCTGTGATTTCTTAAATGTCTGACTCTGTCCTTTCTCCCCTGGATTTTTTACAGGGATACCAAAACCAGTCCCTTAAGAGAAGTATTTGCATGTAAAGCTCAGAGTTGTGTACCTATCCCTGATTTTTTTTTAGCCTAGGTGCAAAACTAAAGCTTAGACTGAGGTACTCTGGCCACCTCTGTGTGGCTAGAAGGATGTTCTGTGAATTGCACCATGGGGCTGAACAATAGTTTTTGCCTTCTAGTGCTTTGCAGGAAGCCCAGGAAATCTTTGGTGTGGACTTTGACTATGATGAGTTTGAGAAGTACAACGAGTATGATGAGGAGATGGAGGAGGAATATGAGTATGAGGATGAAGAAGCTGAAGGGGAGACCCGTGTGCGGCCCAAAAAGACTGCCAAGAAGCGCGTCAGTCGGCGTAGCATCTTTGAGATGTACGAGCCCAGTGAGCTGGAGAGCAGTCATCTAACGGACCAGGACAACGAGATCCGCATGACAGACATGCCCGAGAGGTTCCAGGTGAGGGAGGAGGGGCAGGTGTGCAGGCAGAAAGCATTTCAGCTCCCACCAAGTACAGCAGGCCTGGGACCTGCAGGCCAGCTTTTTCACCTCGCTGCTGGCTGGATTTTGGCATTTCTTTCCCTCTTTGAAGATCCCACCTGTCAAATGCATGGGCTAAAACTCTGCATTCAAACCTGTCAGTGACATTGTGAACTATGTGGACTGTGTTCTAGCTGTGCAAGCCTGGTTTTAGCATTGGTCATACTTTCTCTTTGGCCACTGGGTGCCAGTGTTGCACTCCTGGGGCTGGTGCAGAGCTTGCGCTCTGCTGAGATGTCCTTTATGCTGGATGCTGTTAGTAATCACATCAGTTGTATCTCTGGATAGCAAGAGTGAAGCTGCAGTGCTGGAGAAGGTTTGCTAGGGTTTTCTAGCCTACCGATGTGCCAGCCAACGTGTAAACGTGCCGTACAAGGTGTCTCTGTAACACACTTTAACCAAGCGATTGAGACTTATACTGCTCTCAATCTGGAGATCTGTTTGTGCTGCTAGGAATCATTGTGGTATCTCATATTTTTGTCCTAATTTTGCCCTGTAATCAGGTTTTCCCTGAACAGTCCATGTTCTTCGATCTCCCTTAAGTGTATGTTAATGTAATTCTGTGCAGAGGCTTGTTACCCTCCTTTATAAAATGGGACATCTGAAGCTGTCAGCTTTTCAGAAGGACCTTTTTTCCCATGCCAGCGTGCACAGCACAAGGGAAAGCTGTGTGTAATGTCTTCTGGCCATATGTGGCCTGTTCAGACATTTTGTCATCTTCACGGATGTCAGTGATGATTAGAGCAGGCCTTGTGAAAGAGAATTGGCTGGGACTAAATGCCCAGAGAGGGTTTGGAGCTGCTTTATGTTCTGTTATTCTATGGCTGCAGCAAGAAAAGTGATAACAAGACTAGAACAGGCACAGATAGATTGGAACAGAGCATGTAGCTGCAGAGCGTTTGGGAGTCTGGTAGGAAGTGGGGGTACCCCGACTCGATCATCACAGAAGATTTTGCACCATTGCAGGCCTTTCCATAGGCCTTTGACAGAATTGTTAACTGCCTCTACCTAGTGTAAAGCTGATGTCTGCATCTTCTGAGCACACAGGAAACACGTGTTGAAGTGGTATCCTCAGCAAAGCCCTGTGGTGTGGAAGGTGCTGACACCCCATAAGCAACCTGCAGCTCAAAACAATAATTTCCAGGCTTCTTGAAGACATGGTAGCACAAGCCCTGGTGTTGCACATGCCTCTACTCATCCTGTTGTCTTGTCACAGTTGCGATCCATCCCGGTGAAGAATGCTGAAGATGATGAGCTGGAGGAAGAAGCTGACTGGATTTACAGGAATGCATTTGCAACACCCACCATCTCCTTGCAGGTAAAGGACTATGTCTGTGTCTTCTGTCCTAAGAGGACTTGAAGGTGCTGCAGATTTCCAGCCTGGAGACGTTGTTCCAGGAGTCTGCTCAGAGGAATGTGGTGCCCAATATATCTTCCTTTCTGGTTTTGAGCAAGTCACTTAACATGCACATGTCTTTGCTTTCACATCCATAAAACAGTACAAAAAGGAATGCAGAGAAGTTGCAAAAATAATTGTCAAGAATGATTGAAAGATTTCTGAGCCACTGTGCACGTAGGGCTAAACTAGTATTAGCCAGGATCTGCTTTTAACCGTCAGTTACTTTGGCCAGATGCTGCTTCTCTGTTTTCCTTTAAGCCAGTCAGGGCTAGGATGCTTCTCTGTGGTCTCTAAAATCACAGTGTGCAGCTAAGCCTGCATTGCCAGCTAAAAAGGGACCATCGTTTTCCAGCCTTAGCCTGGGCTGGTCTTTTAGGGAGTCAGTTAGGGAATATGATCAACACGGTGTGTTTCTCCTTTTAGGAAAGTTCTGACTACCTCGACCGTGGACAAGCCAGCAGCAGCTTCAGCCGCAAGGGGCCCAGCACCATCCAGAAGATTAAAGAAGCCCTGAACTTCATGAGAAATCAACATTTTGAGGTAATTTGCAACTTGGCTTCATTGTCAAAATAAGGTCTGAGTTCCTGTCTCCTTATCCAGACAAGATCAGCAGAGGGGCTGCTGGAAGCATTTAAGGCAGCAAACTAGAAGGGACTGAGATGCCATACCTGGTTGCCTCTCCTTTGACAAAATGGTGCTTCATTGGAAAGTGCAGCTCATCTTATGTGAGCTGTGGCAATGCAGGTTTTTAAGGCCTATTTGGTGCTATCGTCATCTTTCCCTGATCCTGAACAAATTGATACTAAAGGAGGTGGAGGAATTTCAGAGTCTCTTGAGCCTTGCTTGGTCCATTCAACCTATTTTCTGAGGTGTTGCCTGATGTTGCAGAAGATTTTTGGTTTATGTGGTGTATTCTTTTGTGGCACGGTCTTAAGAGCTGGGGGCATGGCTTGGTACATCTCCCACACTGCTGCCTCATTAGCTTGTTCTCCCACATGGAACTTCAGCTTTCTCTGGACTCCTGGCTGCCAGCAGCAGCCTGGTCTCCTGCATGGTGGTGATGAGTCTCATTTCTGACCCAGGTCCCATTCATCGCTTTCTACAGAAAGGAGTATGTGGAGCCAGAGCTGCACATCAACGACCTGTGGAGGGTCTGGCAGTGGGATGAGAAGGTGAGGAGTGTTTTCACTGTTTGTTATCCCATCAACATTTAACATGTCTTTCTACCTAGCCTGATACTTTCAGCAGATTTTGTTTTGGCCATGGAGACCTTGTGTGCTTTTTTTTACCCACGTTTTTTTGCATGTTTGCTATCATGTGATGGTAAAGGGTTATCTGACAAAAGAGGATTCAAAACAGTCCTTCCCCTTCACCAAGTTTCTTTTGTCTAGTGACCTCTCCTGGAAGGATTGCAGGTTCCTTCTTTACTATCAGGTAGATCCAAACCTCGGTTTATTTTTTTTCTGTTAATATAATCCATCTCTGAGATGAGACCTGCCATGTGTGTCACATCTGGGCTTGGCTGTGGATGACGATTTTGATGATTATTTTTGACAAATATCCCAAGATCCTGGGAGCCCCTGTTTGGGAAGGGAGGAGACAGATGTGACACACTGCGATGGTGCGTTTCACTGGAAGTCTTTTGTTCTCGTTTTAGTGGACCCAGCTGAAGATCCGCAAGCAGAACCTGACACGTCTGTTTGAGAAGATGCAGGCCTATCAGTACGAACAAATCTCTGCTGACCCAGACAAGCCCTTGGCTGATGGAATAAGAGCCCTGGATACTACTGACATGGAGAGGTATGGTGCCATGACTTTCTTATATTCGTTCCAAAATGACTTAAAATGTGCGTTAACTTGCCCAAACAGCCCAGGCTTTCTGGCCACTGCAGGGCATTGACTTTAGCCTCCCCACAAAGCCAGTAATGAGAAATATTTAAAACTCTTTTGGAAGATGAGCCCAAGCGCTCCTTCTGCCTGACCTGTACCAGGGCAGGTTCCTTAAGCGCTCTGACCACGGCTCTGCTGCAAGCAGGGTGTAACATGCTGGCTTTGCGTGCCGTAGGCTGAAGGACGTGCAGTCCATGGACGAGCTGAAGGACGTGTATAATCACTTCCTGCTGTACTATGGGCGAGACATCCCCAAGATGCAGAATGCTGCCAAGGCTGCTCGAAAGAAGCAAAAGCGTATCCGAGAGGATGGTGAAGAGGAGGAAGGTTTGTCCCCAGATTTGATAGTCTCCTAATTGTGGGCTGTTTGAAAATCCTGGTTCAAAAGAATAGTAAGAAAGTTTCTTGAAAAGCCCATGTGTTTGCACAGAGCATCTCTGCTGTTCACTCTATCTCAAGTTAGTCCCAGGTCTTCCAGGCATCTCTGAAAATTTTTAAAGTTTGCCACACAAGGTGCTGCTTTCTGATGGACTGAATACCACACCTCATGGCAGAGGCCAAAGCAAGGATCAGCCACCTTGATGTGTGTTTTGACGTGCAACCCAGCAACTGAAGAGAAGATAGTGTTTTCAGGGTGTTTTTCTAACCCTGAATAATTTTAAGGGTACTGTGACCTTTGAGGTGTGGTTGTGGAATTTAGGGACTCTGTTGCACAACGTAGGTTGCGTTTAATCCCTTTGCTGTGCTTCTGACACACTGCAGCTGTCTGGGTGCCTCTAAAGAGGCCTTGCTAAACATATCCTTCCCATAGGTGAAGGGGAGGATGCAGAAGACGACGAGCAGAAAGGGCCTGAGCTGAAGCAGGCTTCCCGTCGGGATATGTACACCATCTGTCAAACAGCTGGGCTGGGTAAGGGCTGTGTTCTGTCGTGCTGAGCTTGCAGTGGCCTAGCCTGCATGCTCTTCTGGGTGCTGTGGCTTACACCTGTAGAAGAAGGACTGATAGTTTTGCTCAGTATAAGCTACAATACCCTTGTCCTCATCATTTTTGTGGTTTGGTTTTGGTTTTTTTTGTTTGTTTTTTTTTTTTTTTTTTTTTTTTTTAATCAGATGGCCTGGCTAAGAAGTTTGGTCTGACACCTGAGCAGTTTGGAGAGAATCTCCGAGACAGTTACCAGCGTCACGAGACAGAGCAGTTTCCTGCAGAGCCCCTGGAGCTGGCCAAGGATTATGTGTGTAGGTCAGTGTGGGGGGATCTTTGTGGAGGTCCTGCAGCTGTGACACAAGGGAGGACATCTGGGGGCATTCTCAAGTCCTAAGCCTTCATGTTGCCTTTTTGCTTTTAGTCAATTCCCAAGCCCTGAAGCTGTGCTGGAAGGAGCCCGGTACATGGTGGCTTTGCAGATAGCCAGGGAGCCTTTGGTCAGGCAGGTCCTGAGACAGACTTTCCAAGAAAGAGCTAAAATCAACATTTCACCAACCAAAAAGGGGAAGAAGGTAAGGAAGGGAGCTCTGACTCTGTGGGTCAATTCAGGGAAGGCTCTAAATAACACACAAATGTTCATTTTTGCATCTGAAAACTTGTCCCATGTCAGTGGCAGCTCTGAATAAATCTCAGAGCAGCATGTGAGCTGGGCTGTTACAGAGGCCAGCTCAGCAGCGTGCTGCATTTTTAGTCTCAGCGTTTCATCAGACCTGATTCTTACTGTTGAGATGTTGCCTTCCATTATTGGAATAGTCTCTGTTTCTCTGGGACTGGGAACGAATTCTGCTGTGTCCTGCTGGGGAAGGAAATGTAGACTGGCAGGCATAGGGGTGAGAGGGTATTGAATAAAAACCATTGTCTGCCTCGGTATACAGAAGGGTCTTTCTTCATGAATGCCCTGCATGCATGGTGACTGTCTCTCCTCTCTCCCAGGACATTGATGAAGCCCACTATGCCTATTCCTTTAAATACTTGAAGAATAAGCCTGTGAAGGAGCTGCGAGATGACCAGTTCCTGAAAATGAGCCTGGCGGAGGATGAAGCGCTGCTCACTATAGATATCAGCATTGACATGAAAGGAGTGGAGGGGTGAGTCCTCACTGGCCGTGCCTTGGCAGAGTTTGTTCATCCAGTGCTGCCGTGCTGTTAGAGCTCCTCTGTAACCCAAGCTGCTCCTGGAAGTCATGGCCTTAAGTCCCTGCACCTTAAAGTCAAGCAGCCTCTCAGGGTCTTGCTTTTATTCTTCATCTTAGTGAAAACTTTAGCAGACATCTGTCTTATTCATTTGAAGGCAAACTCTGAAGCCTTTAGGATTTTTGTGAAAGATGATGCTTGTTTCCCAACCACCCTCACTGCGTGGTCCTTGGTTCATTCCCTGCACGTCTGAGTAGCCACACTGTGCAATGTGGATATGCTGGAGTGGCTGTGGGCTGCCCCATGTTGCACTGATCGGGCCTGTCTGTGCTGCCAGCATGGCATTCAGCTGCAATCTGTCTAGCAATGTCGCTTTTGCAGCTGAAGGAGTGTTTGATGGGAGGATTGGATCTTGACTAAATTTTCCAGGCAGCTCCCTGAGTCTGAGGTGCTGCTATTGCATCCCTGTGCAGGAATCTGCCAGTGATGGTGTCAATGCAGTTGTTTGGAGCCCTTCTGTATCTCCTCCTCTCATTTCTTGCAGTTACGGTAGTGACCAGACATACTTTGAGGAAATCAAACAGTTCTATTATCGGGATGAGTTCAGCCACCAGGTGCAAGAGTGGAATCGGCAGCGTACGATGGCCATTGAGCGGTCCCTCAACCAGTTCCTTTACGTGCAGATGGCTAAAGAGTTGAAGAACAAGCTGTTGGTGGAGGCCAAGGAGTATGTCCTCAAGGTGAGATGGTGAACAGGTGGGTTTGAGTCAGAGCTGGGTTACAAATGCTAACAGTCCTGCAGCACGCTGGGGATAGCTGCTGACAGGCCGTACACAGGCTCTTGGGAAGGAGGAGGAGGCAGGCAGGGGTTTGAATCTTTTTCTTTCCCAAGGATGGAGAGAAAAGCAAGTATCTCGGTGGGAGGGAAGATGGGCTCCATGGTACTGGAGAGCTCGTCCCAGTCCTGGCAGAATATACTGTCTTGCTGCCTTGAGCATGACCTTCCCTCTGGAGAAGGGCTATGCCAAAGCACCTGCAGTGGATTTTCTCACTCCTCTCTCCCCTTCTCTGTTCTACCAGGCTTGCAGCCGGAAACTGTACAACTGGTTAAAAGTAGCTTCATACCGTCCTGATCAGCAAGTGGAGGAAGACGATGATTTCATGGATGAGAACCAAGGGAAGGGGATTCGGGTGCTAGGCATTGCATTTTCCTCAGCCAGGTAGGAGGAAAGGAATTGCCTCTGGATCCATGTACAGCTTTAGCAGTCCCCCATGTCTGAGCGATCTCTGTTTTGCAGGGACCACCCCGTGTTTTGTGCCCTTGTTAATGGAGAGGGTGAGGTTACAGACTTCCTCCGACTGCCACATTTCACAAAGAGAAGGAACGCCTGGCGTGAGGAAGAGAGGGAAAAGAAGGTAAACCTTGGTGCAGCTATTGTCGAGATGAACGTCTGCACATTGCTTTTGGTACCGTGTGATCCACTGCGGGCTGGAGAGGAATAGTCATCCTGAAGGCAGCTCAGGCCTTGTCATTCTTGCATGCAAGAATACTGCCTTTTTCCCACCCTGTAACTATTCTGGCAGAACAGTTGCTTCCAGTTAGATTCCAATTCATCTCTTCTGCTCCTCTTACGGGGAGTGGCAGGGCCTTGCCATTCCTGAGTTCTGCTGGTTGGGGGTTTGTGAGCTTCAGTGGTCGCAGCTACAGAATTTTTCTCCCCTTTCCCTGATCACATTATAATAGCGAGAGGCTGTGGGACCTACTAGAGCTTGGGGCAGGCTTTTGACTTCCACTGCCTACTTGTACTGATTTTCTGTACACCGGAGCGTGATGCCATCAGTCTTTCCTCTGCAGAGCTTTCCTGTTTGTCCTTACAGTGGTGAGGAACTGCAAACCTGGCCTGTGGAAAAGATGTTTAGCCATGTTCGTGTCATGGTGGCAGATCAGGGTGACAGTGGGGGAGGATTTGCCCTGTGAAATAGGAACCCAGGACTGGTAGCTAGCTCCGTACAGAAACCATCTAGCTTTTCTGACCTGTCTCACTTTTCTTTCCAGGCTCAGGATATTGAAACCTTGAAAAAATTTCTCCTGAACAAGAAGCCTCACGTGGTGACAATTGCAGGCGAGAACAGGTCAGTCTTTGTGTTCCTTCCATTTCCCAGTCTCTTTGCAGTCCTTTCCTCATGCCTGTCCACATTTCACTGTTTCTGTCTGTGGTATGAGGTAACCCGCTGAGGTTATCTCCCTAAGTGATTCCAGGACCCAGCTTTGCGCTCTCCCCTCAATCCCCTTGGCCATCTGTCCCTAGGGATGCTCAGATGCTGATGGAGGATGTAAAGAGAATTGTTCATGAGCTGGATCAAGGGCAGCAGCTGTCCTCTATCGGAGTGGAGCTGGTGGACAATGAACTGGCTATCCTCTACATGAACAGCAAGAAGTCTGAGGTGAACCTTCTGTTATTCCAGCTTAGTCTGTCACTCATTCATGCTGTGTCATCCTCCATTTGTTGTGCTGGCCCTGCCTTGCGTCATTGGCTGCCTCATGTGATCCATCTAGACAGTGACGTACTGATCTTTGGATCAAGGCAAAACATCTTATTTAGGCTTCCCTGAAGAGATCAGCACCAGCGGAGGTACAAAGTAGATATTGATGTAGTCTGAAATCAATCTTGCTCAGCTGAGTGAGTGAGGTTGTTTCACTCCTAGTTGCAGCAGAGCTCCTGGGAGCCTTTAACCTTAGCTCTCTTTGCCCCAAGCACCAAATGCTTCCCTTGTTCCAGTCCCTGTCTGATGTGTGTTTGCTACTTGAAAACACCATCAGGCTTTTCCCTGATTCTCTGGCCTCTTGCAGAATGAGTTCCGGGATTACCCACCTCTGCTGCGTCAAGCCGTCTCCCTTGCTCGCCGTATTCAGGACCCCCTCATAGAGTTTGCCCAGGTCTGCAGCTCCGATGAGGATATTCTCTGCCTGAAACTCCACCCTCTGCAGGTAACTTTTCCTTGTGAGATCCTCGGGCAAGGAAGATCCTTCTCTGCAAGAGAAAGTGGCCTGGGACAGTTTGCTGTCAAAGAAAAGTATTCCAAATTGAACTGGTGCAAGTTCTGCCTGTTCTATGCCATATTCAGGCTATGCAGCACCTTTTTTTGCCTCCTTTAGCTCACCTGCCTGCTACCTTTAGGCTGCTGTCAGGGGTAACTCTGAGGTGCAGTACAGCTCCTGAGAGCCAGTGTGTTGGGTTTGGCTCAGCTTGCTTATGGCAAAGTGTTGCACGCATCTCCGTGCGAGGCTAACGCCTCTCCTTTCTGTCAGGAGCACGTGGTGAAGGAGGAACTGCTGAATGCCCTCTACTGCGAATTCATAAACCGTGTGAACGAGGTGGGAGTGGATGTCAATCGGGCGATTGCTCACCCTCACAGCCAGGCTTTGCTGCAGTATGTGTGTGGCCTGGGACCACGCAAAGGCACTCATCTGCTAAAGGTAAGAAGGCTTCTGTCCCTGCCTACAAAAACTGTGCATCACCAATAATGTGCGAGTTGGCCTGATGGCAGTGCTGTCACGAGATGAGTCAGGGTCCCGTGTGCCAGATGCAGCTGACAGCTTCGTTGACGTGTGTTTTAGTATGTATTATCTCACTGCACCTAACCCCAAAGCTGTGCATGGACTTACGTCCTTGATAGGCCCAAGCAACTCAGCAGATCTGTCAATCCTAGCTAGCTTCTGAACCCACAGGAACGGATGCGCTGTTACAGTATCAAGACGCCTCCGTACTGTAGAAAACACAGGGCAAAAAGCCAATGCGTTTCCTGAGAGTTGGAGCCGTTCCATGTGGAGTCATCTCCTTTCATACAACATTGAGACACAGGCAGGGGGCAACAATTTATGAGTTGTGATGGGCTCGATTGTGTCAAGACGCTTTGAACACTGCTGTGTCCAGTGTGAGTCCTCTGCTTTTCCTGGAGAACCCTTGTGTTTGAATAGCAAGGCTTATACTATTACCTTTCTGCAGATCTTAAAACAAAACAACACACGTCTGGAGAACAGGACCCAGCTGGTTACAATGTGTCACATGGGACCCAAGGTGTTTATCAACTGTGCTGGCTTCATCAAAATTGACACAGCATCGCTGGGCGATAGGTGGGTATTGGGTTGCATTCAATGTTGTACAGGGCGCGGAGTTAGCATGAGCGACAGGCTGAAGCAATCGTATTCTGTGGAGTCCACGTTCCCAGAAGTTTATGTGTGGCCCCTCTGATCACTGGCCAAGTTCAGGTATTGCTGGTTATTAATCTGATTCTTAAGGGCAGCTAAACTCACACAGCAGTGCAAGCTGCAGAACATTAATTATATAGCTTGCTATGGCTTGAAAGACCCTTTGTGGTCAAAAGGAACTAAACTGAAAACAGTTGTTCCCCAACATAGTCGTCGTGCATGTCCATTAGTAACCTCTGTGCACTTTTGCTTAGTTTCTGCCTAGTCCCACCATCAATATTTTATTTTTCTAAAGTTTCAAACTTGAGGCATAACTTGGCAATTTAGCTTCCTCTTAAACTAGTAGCAATACTGGGAAGTTTGTAGACTGTTAGGTTACTGGTAACTAAACAAGAGAGAGGTGTTTGGAAGACAGCGGTAAAGTTTCTAAAGTTTCTAGTTTCTAAATCTCTGACTGCATTGCACAGAAAGGTCATTTGTTGGAAACGTCCTTTCTCTAGGGTTGGCACAGTATCCTTTTTGCCTTTGAAAAGCATGTCTGAGAAAGGACACCCGGCTGAATCCTTACGCTGAGTGATCCAACCCCACTAGGTCCCTGGTTCTTGCAGGATACAAGTCCCAGAGATGCAGGGGGCAAAGTGTAGACTCATCCAAAGAGCTAGATGCAGATGGCTGCACTGCCAGTTGGCAACACTTAATTTGTATGAGGAGAGAAACTGTGGAGAGCTGTGTGCTCATAGAGCAGCTATAGTACATAGAGTGATCAAATCTACCTAGCATCCAAAATGCCTGGCTGTATCTTTGCAGTGCAGGAGCTGCAGGCTGGAATTTGTCATGTCTTGCCCTGGCTCCTGTTGATTTAGCGCTGAAGAATTCACTGTGTCCTTTTTTAGAGTAGTTTGTTCCATGGAGGTCAACTGTGGCAAAGCAGCCACACAGCCAACAGTGTGCTTTATTTACTGAGCTGGAGGAGGTGATTTTGAACCCTGCAGAGTCCTTATCTGAACATTGCTTTGGTTTTATTTCAGTACTGATTCCTACATCGAAGTCCTAGATGGGTCTAGGGTCCATCCTGAAACCTATGAATGGGCAAGAAAAATGGCAGTGGATGCCTTAGAATACGATGAGTCGGCAGAGGACGCTAATCCCGCAGGAGCTCTAGAGGAGATCTTGGAAAACCCTGAGCGTCTGAAAGACCTGGATCTCGATGCCTTTGCTGAAGAACTGGAAAGACAGGTGCACTGGGGGTTCCTGGTGCTGAAAAACAGAAGCTTTGCTGTCCAGCTCAGTTTCTTAAGTTTTATAGCTGGTGACCCTTATCCTTTTTAGGAGCTGAGCATTTAGCTGTTGCCGTTGTAAAATGTATAAACAGCCATGATGAGTATTCAGTGTCTGACAATGGCACGTAGTAAATGCTTACAGAATGTACACTTGGGGCAGAGGGAGGAAGGAGGCAGGAGACAGCAATTAGACCGTTTAAGCCGTTCTCCCTGAAATTATCTAACTTTTTTCTGAATGTATTGGTACTTTTGACCTCTTCAACATCCTGTGACTGAGTTCTACGGTTTGATGGTACCCTGTACATTCCTCTCTTAAATATGCTGTTTGATAAGTTCCTTGAGTTTTTTCTTAACTGGATTCCCTACTCACCTCCTTCCTGCTGCTCATGACTTTATAACCTTTGAATACCACACAGGGCTACGGTGACAAGCATATCACTTTATATGACATTCGAGCTGAGCTAAGCTGCAGGTACAAGGACCTGAGAACCCCATACCGTTCTCCAAACACAGAAGAGGTCTTCAATATGCTGACCAAAGAAACTCCAGAGACTTTTTATATAGGTACATCCCTGTTTACATCCCTGGTTTCTGTCATCCTAAGTTGACTTAGGATGTGTAAAGGTGGGGCAGAGGGGGATCTTGGTGAGCGTGATGTTGGGATGGTGCTACAGTTGCATGTTTGTGAAGCAGCTTTTCAAGTACCTGGGTAGTATCCTAACATTTTCATGCACAACTACCTTAGGTCAAGGGAACTGCCCAGCCTGGCAGTTGGCTTTAAGATTTTCATTCTTTCCTTCTCCTCTCCCATCACACCACAGGTAAAATGATCATCTGCAATGTGACTGGGATAGCCCACAGGCGGCCACAAGGAGAAAGCTATGACCAGGCAATACGGAACGATGAAACTGGCCTTTGGCAGTGTCCTTTCTGTCAGCAGGATAACTTTCCAGAGCTCAGCGAGGTGGGGCTGCTTCTCCTAATGGGCCTGCCTTTGTCAGGAGTCTGCTGTCAGCAGGCTTGAGCGTTTTGTAGGTTCTTGGGAGACAAGGTATCAGAGCACATCAGATTGTGCCTGCAGTGCCCCAGGATCCCAACCTGAATGTGGCCTTTGGCTGCAAATATAATCTGTTCCGCTTTTGACTAATTGCTTCAGTATTGATTTGACGGGTCCTTTATGACTACGTTATGGATGTTAGTGAACTGGGCTAGGAGTGAAATGGACCTGGAGCTAAGCTGACCAGTTCTTTGCAAATACATAAAGCAGGCTTGTTTGTGGTCTAGGATTGTGTTTTATGCAGAGAAACTGCCCGTGACACTGAGAACAGAAGGTTGTTCTGCCACCTTCTCAATTTTAAAAACTTATCTGGACTCCCTGCTGCTTAATGCAGCTGTACTTTAGGTCTCTTCTAAACACTGCTGAATTCCAGCCTTGGTAATCCATGACTTTAAAACCCTATAGCGTTCATTAGAAACCAGCCCTAGCTGCAGGCTTGTGTTCAGGATCTAAAAATGTTCTGACCTTCCTGGTTGCAAAGCCCCATAAGTTGAGCAGAACTGAAGTAGGAAGATTGCGTTACTGGGTAGCATTCACTGAAGTCCTCTGTCCCCTGCCCTTCCACATGTTTCTGCTGGCAGCACCAGTTTGCTGACACAGCTTTTAGACTGGTTTGAGTGTGAGCTGCCGGGGCTATTTTGTTTCCATGCTGAATGACTTTTACTTTTGCCTTGCTCAAGGTTTGGAACCACTTTGACAGCGGTTCCTGCCCAGGTCAGGCCATCGGAGTGAAGACACGTCTGGATAATGGTGTCGCTGGCTTCATCCCAACAAAATTTCTTAGTGATAAGGTGGTCAAGCGGCCAGAAGAAAGAGTGAAGGTATGAAAGCAGTGAATTTCCACATAACCAGCAAGAACTGGAAGAGCATGGAGCCGATACCAAAGATTCAGAGTTTGGTTAACACTGTTGCCTAAATGACTTTTCAAACCTTATTTTTATTTAAGGACTTTAAATCAGCAGCGAGTTCAGGTTCTGGTTAGTGTCGTTCTCCCACAGTGCAAATCTCTCTTGGCAGCTGGTGGGAACCATGTTAATCAGTTAACATGTTGCACTGCGGGAGGATTTATTATAGTCTGGCTAAAGTCTGGGTTTAGGAGACCAGAAGGCATTCTAATGCAGAGCTGCCCTTTGTTTCTGGCTTTCTAAAGAGTTCATGGAACTGCTGTTAGATATGCAAGGGTCACTTTCCCCTCTCACAGCTTTTTCTTCTGTCTCAGTTCATTTGTGGAGGTCATCAGTTACTGGTCTTGCTCAGGAGAGGGATTGGTGTTCTGAAAGAAACAGAATCTCATATTTTTATCACATGATAAGATAGAGGTTTACATCATTTCTGTCTTTTGGGGTTGCCCAGACAGCCCATGCAGGTGATTGATAATCCTGTAAGCTCAGAGGTTTTTCAGCATTTCTTTAAAGAGTCATTAACTTCAGCACGGTTAACTGGACTAAGACATTGCATTTTTTGTGGTGGAATTTTCTGTTTCCCATTTTATTAGGGCAGTCCTTTGGGTGTCTTCCACTCTGTTTCTGAACAGACTTAACTGCTTTCTTGCACATCTTGAAGTCCAGTTTTGCTGCTCCCGTTGTTAAAGATATGTAAAATAGCAAACTTAATTGTCCTCAGCCTCCAGACATGCAGTTTTCTGTGTGTTATGGGGCATAGGTAGTAGACATGCTGGAGAACTGCCTGTTTTTCCTTTAATCTCTTTTGATTTTAGTCAACTTGGGGATCAGTTGTTTTTTGTTTCGTATGGAAGGATCGCTTTTAAAGGTTGTATTAGTCTGAAGTAGGTGAGGTAATTTGTACTTCCTTATTGTCAGCGTGATCCCCCACAGATTGCTCTGTAGTGCAGGGAGGTTGGCGTATCAGCCAAACCCACTGATCAGCTTTTCCTGCCCCTTTCTTGTAGGTGGGAATGACTGTTCACTGCAGGATTATGAAGATCGACATTGAGAAGTTCAGCGCAGACCTGACCTGCAGGACCTCAGACCTGATGGATAAGAACAATGAGTGGAAACTGCCTAAAGACACCTACTACGACTTTGACTCTGAGGCAGCAGATCACAAACAGGAAGAAGACCTGAAAAGAAAGCAGCAGCGGACAAGTGAGTCTCTAATTTTTCTCTCCCTTGTAATGCCAGCCTTCCCAGGGCACTTCAGGAGAATAAGCACAATTAGACATATAATTGCAATAAAGCAGTTCCTCTTGGAAGCCTAAACACTCCTCTTTGTCCCCTAGCGTACATCAAGAGAGTGATTGCTCACCCATCATTCCACAACATTAGCTTCAAGCAAGCCGAGAAGATGATGGAGACCATGGACCAAGGGGATGTGATTATTCGGCCAAGTAGCAAAGGGGAGAACCACCTGACTGTCACCTGGAAGGTGAACGATGGGATTTACCAGCATGTGGATGTCCGAGAAGAGGGCAAGGAGAATGCCTTTAGCCTGGGCTCCACGCTTTGGATTAACACAGAGGTAAGAGCCCTGCAGAGCATGCCTGGAAAGGAGTTTGTGGGGAAGGAGAAGCACCTATTTGGCAGGGACAGGCTGGCACATCCTTTCTGTCCTTGCAGCTGCTTTCAGACTGTTGGAGAGTTACTTCCGTTGCAGTTCTCCAGATTCTTAGACAATACTCAGCTCTTTTTTTTTTTTTTTTTTTTTTTTTTCTTTTCAAAGCATCCAGCCTTGCTGTGCAGACTGTATGACTGAGAGCTGTATACTAGAATAAGAGTTCCTCATCATGCACCCTAAATACCTCTTTAAATGTGTTTTGTTCAAAGGAATTTGAAGACCTGGATGAAATTGTTGCACGCTATGTCCAGCCAATGGCTTCTTTTGCCAGAGACCTGTTGAATCACAAATACTATCAGGACTGCAACGGTGGAGACAAGAAGGTAAGCCTGTCCTGCGATGTGGTAGCTTCTGTAGGAGATGTAGGAGCATTATATAAATTTCTTTGCTGCAGGACAGGTCTTGAACTCTTTCTGTCTGGCATGAGCTGCTGCTGGGGTGAGCTCTCTGATCTTCTTGTCTCTTGGTGCTTTGCAGTCACTTTCCAGCTGTAGGTCTCACGGGGATTTTGTCTGGGAGCAGTGGAGTTAGGAGAGCAATGGGAGTATCGTGTGCTAGAGTGGTGTGCCAGAGCAGCAAAGGGTTGCCCTGTCAGCAAATATCACTGAAAGGAGAGTAACTGGCTTTTTGTGACCTGGTGACATTTGTGCACCAGCCCTGTGTAGAAATGGTGCGGTTGGTGGTCCTTGTTGAATTGCTAACATCAGGGCTCGGGGGGAAAAGGGCTGACCACAGCATGGAGGGAGATAGCCATAGGCTCTGTGTGTTGCTGAAAATGTAGGCTCTCCTTGAGCATTTCTCCTCTTTCTCTCTCTAATTAGAAGCTGGAAGAGCTGCTGATAAAGACCAAGAAAGAGAAGCCGACATTTATTCCCTACTTTATCAGTGCCTGTAAAGATCTACCTGGCAAATTCCTCTTGGGATATCAGCCTCGAGGCAAACCAAGGTAAGTGAGAGGGAAGCCCAGCATCTGCAGCTGAGTACTGCCAGTACCACACCTCAGCTTATTGCTGCCAGTTTTGATTCTAGCTCTGTCAGTATCCCCATAAGTCATCCCTCCCTTTACCCAGGGTTTGGCCTCGTGACAGTAGAGGACCCACGTCTAGCAGTAAATCTCACTCAGGAGACTCCTGTGTTTCTAACTAGCTGGCTGCTACAAGCGGTACTGCCCTGTGCTGGGGATGTCACAGGAGTATAGGCAGTGACTGATAGATTTTGCGTGGAATGGCATGGTATTTTGGAGCAATTGTTTGAAAATTAAAATGAAAGTGTCTTGGGTAGGTCTATCTGTTCATTATCAGTACGGCCATTGCCAGAGTTTGTAGGCCATGCCTGTTCTGACTGTGACCTGTTAGTGTGAGGGTGCTGTACAGCGGCAGCTATGGCTCTGAAGCAGCCTGTGATCTCTTGTGCTTTCCTGCATTGACTGCTCCTCACAGGATAGAGTACGTGACAGTGACGCCAGAAGGATTCCGCTACCGGGGCCAGGTCTTCCCTACCGTGAATGGACTCTTCCGATGGTTTAAGGATCATTATCAGGACCCTGTTCCAGGTGAGTACCCCAAAACCTGAGTGCCTCAGCTGTTTGTTTCCTGGGTGTCGCACAATAGGGACAGTTATTAAAGGACAATGTCATGTTCTTTGTCCCTGAAATGTGTCCTAGGATTTTCTATATGTAGGAAGTTTCAAAGCAACACTCAAGTGTTTGGCTTCCATGGACCTACTGAGAGCTCTCCTGAGAGTTAATCTTTCAGCCAAGTAGGCCACGCAGCAAAGGCTGGGCTTGTCCCTTTCCTCTCCCTTAGCTTACCCCACCATACAAGCCTGCACACACCATTCCCTGGTAACATAGCATCTTGCCAGTACAAGTGTTGCCTGCATTTTTTCAAATCCTGAGTTTCAGGCCAATAGCTGCTCTTTTAGGAGAACTAATCTACCTCTCTTGGTTTGTGTGTTATACAGGTATCACCCCCAGCAGTAGCAGTCGGACCAGGACTCCAGCCTCCATTAATGCTACTCCAGCTAACATTAACCTGGCAGGTCAGTGCAGGCCTTTCCTGGTTGGAATCAGGATGAAAGCTCCTTCTCCAGGCTCCGCTTTGTCTAACATGACGGGTCTTCCTTGCAGACCTGACCCGTGCAGTGAACGCTCTACCGCAGAACATGACCTCCCAGATGTTCAGTGCCATCGCTGCCGTGACAGGACAGGGACAGAACCCAAATGCCACCCCTGCTCAGTGGGCATCCAGTCAGTACGGCTATGGAGGCAGCGGAGGCGGCAGCAGCGCGTACCATGTAGGTGTCACTTAAGTTTCTGACAGGAGGTGCTGTGTGGCTTTTCCTTGCTGCTAGAATCCATCCCATGGGGGCTTTAAGTAACCCTAAGGACTTACTCATTGCCTGGGACCATCCAGTCCTAGCTGCGTACCCATGGTGCTGCACAGGGGAGCCTGGCTGGATTCTTGGACTGCGTTTCTTCTTGCCTCCTGTGGCTGAGGAAATGAGGCATGTAATACAGCCCTGCTCTGGGGAGAGTTGAAGCAAGTAGCAAATTGGTCTGGCCCCCAAGGAATGTGGCAGGGTGGAGAGGCGGGATCCAGCGGTGAGGGCACACAGCCTTCTGATTGTGCCCCTGAATTGGCAACGTGAGCTGCCAGTGGAAGAGATTAGCTGTGAAACTATGCGCTGAGTTTGCAGGGCTTTTCAGCTCAGCGTGCTAATCTCTGAGCTGCACCGGCAGGCGAACACCTCAGCCTGACCGAACACCCAGAGGCTTTGCAGGGAATGAGATGGAATTGGACAGTTTTGGCTCACACTGAAGCCTTTCCTCATGTGTGCTGGTGCCTACCTCTTCCCAGCCCACGCTGCCAGTTCACCAGCTGACACCGAGGCTAAATCCAGCTGCAGAAGGACTGAGATGCCTGGGTACAAAAACCACACCCAGCCGTTAGAGAGACCTAATGAAGAGGTGCTGCAAGACAAGGCTTGCAGGGAGGAGTGATCCTCTTTTAGACCACCTTGGGAGGCTTTCACAGAGTTTGGCACAGTAAATGCTGAGCTGGGGATAGGCAGGGACTGTGGATAACCCAGTGTATTAATCATCAAGACAATCTGAAGGAAAAGGGAGGTGAACACTGGGAGGCAAAGAGACTAAGCACTGCACTGGACAAATAGTGAGCCAGCCAGCTTCGGATGGGGGAAGGAGCCATCTTGGGAGCTGCTGCGCCTTCTCTGCAGCCCACAGGGGAGGAATTCATCTGTTCTTCATGCCTGCTGCAGGACATCATTTCTGCTAGCTTGCCCGAAGTGTCTCTTGTCCCTGTCTTTTGCAGCCCTTACCTTTGCTTGGCTTAAGCATCTCCCTGGTACCCTGTGGGGTGTGAACAAGGAAGGCAGGCTGTGGTGGCCCTGCTGACCCAGGTCGGGTGGGCGATCAGGGCCTCTCAGGGGAACAAATGTGCTGTGCTCAGCAGGGTGTTGCTCCTTCTGCCCTGCAGCCTCCCATTCCCTGGGCAATGGTCACTGCAAACATCTCCTTGCCCATATGAGGGGCTCCAGCAGGGCTGGGAGTGTGCAGCAAGGATGTGCACCAGCCTCCTGGGCGAGTAGCGCAATGCAGAGCACACCAGAACTCTTCCCCACAGCCTAGCAGGGTTTGTCCTCTGTCCCCTAACAGTATCTGCTCTCTGCAGGTCTTCACGACTCCAGCACAGCAACCGGTGGCCACCCCTCTGATGACCCCCAGTTACTCCTACACTACCCCCAGCCAGCCAATTACAACGCCCCAGTACCAGCTCCAGGCCAACACCACACCCCAGTCCACCCAGTCCCAGACACAGTCGCAGCCATCGTCCAGCTCCAGGCAGAGGCAGCAGCCAAAGTGAGTGTCTCCGGTGCTGGGTACATGGATCCATCTGTGTCCCGTCTTGATTGCTTTTGTTGATTTTTGTGGAACCAGCATGGTGGGGTTACCTTGCACCTTCCTGCATGGGACCCTTGCGGAGGGAGGGCAGGGAAGCTCTCCCGCTAGCGCGTCTCACTTTCCGCCTGTGTTGTTTCAGGACCAACAGTCACGCTGCGATCGACTGGGGAAAGATGGCCGAGCAGTGGCTCCAGGAGAAGGAGGCCGAAAGGCGGAAACAGAAGCAGAGGTTGACTCCTCGCCCATCTCCCAGCCCCATGATCGAAAGCACGCCCATGTCCATCGCTGGGGACGCCACGCCGCTGCTGGATGAGATGGATCGATAGGCTGTGCTGGACCTGACCCATAACCTCCGTACCCTTCTCTAGGAAGGGGAAGGGAGAGTGAACAGTTGAAAACAACTTCCCTTCCCTTAGCCGCATTAACTCCTGTTTTATACGTCGTGAGATGGTGGGAAATGACTCTTGGTGACATGCACCTGAGCAGATGAATAGACTTGGCAGGGCTGGTCTAAACACATATACTATATATATAAATATATCATAGGAAGGGAAGCTGCAGCGGCCTCCGCGTTCCAGGCCCTGGTTCACCACTTTGGAAGCTCGGCAAAGTAATTATGAGGTCAAACGAGTCTGTCCTTGTACATGTACAGCAGTCTGCTTTCACCGCAAAGACTAGGAAGCAAACGTAGCTGAAAGTGCAGACCATTGGCCTGGAGTGAGCCTGTTTCATTTGGATTCTCCCAAACCCTGACTGTCACCTCTTCTTGTCCTGAGAGCACAAAGTCATGGGGGTTGTGACAAGCAAACCGGAGTTCTCAAAAGCTTCTGTTGTTGTTTGCTCCATGTTTTCGTGCGTAACAGGCTCTGCGGAGTCTGTGCCAACCCCCAGCTGTGTTCGTAGGGGTGTAGCACAGCAGCTCTGGGGCTTGGGGTCTTGCTGGAGAGAAGTGCAGCTGTCGTACCAAAGGCTTGCTCTCTCCTCTGGCTTATTTTGGAACAATATTTATTTAGTTTTGATTATTATTTTTTTTAATCAGACTGCGAAGCAAAACACCAGCCAACGGCAGCTTTCCTGAGCGCGGGACAGACGTGGGCTAAAACGCTGCAAAAGCAGCCACTCCTGTGGTGGAGAACGCGAAGCAGCTGGGAGTGCATGGCATCCTCCTCCGTATCCGCTTAACCCTGCCCAGTTGTAACCAAGAGGGGTGAATAAATAGTTTCTACTGAACGCTAGTTGAGAGGTTTTCTGCCTGCACCCTGTGCTGCCTGCCTGCCCTCTCCTCTTAGCAGTGGATTTGCTTAGAAGCAGAGTTCAGTGGTGAAAGTCGATGCTCCTTCTTCCTTTGTTGCTTGGAGTTGCCCTCTGTGTGCTGAAACTTTCACAGAGAAGCTGATTTCTGTTGAGCTGATAAAGAATAATGTTTTGTTCTGAATGCATTGTATAGAGACATCGCACCGACATCCGGGGCACCTCTCGGAGGCCCACGTCTCTCTGGCTGGGAGAGGTACTGGGGGGCCGGGGAGGAGGGCAGGTAGCGCAGATAGCTTCAGTCATGTCAGAAACAGCCCACTGCAGTATTGCAAAGCCACTGCCAGCGCTGAGAGCCATTTCTGAACTGGAAAGTTCCTGCTGCACACACTTTCCTCTCTCCTGCTTTGTTAGCGGGGATTTTCTATGGAAGCAGAGTCTTTGTTCCTTCCAAGTGCTCCTGGTTAGCCTCCCCTCGCTAGGAAATGAGCAAGAACAGCAAATCTTAAGAAACAAAGGTCTTCTTTGCATGTAAATGCTCCTGAAGAATGGCAGCAACCCGGGAGACAAAGCAAAGCTGTTTCCACAGAGAAATGCAGGTCCTGGCTTCCTTGCCATCTCCTCAGCAGTACTGGGGGGCTGACAGTCGTGTTCCTCCCCTGCAACTGCGCGGGCCAGGCCAGAGGACCGTGTGCCGGGGCCCATGGCTGCTGTAGGTTGCAGGTGTACTAACCTTACGCTATTTTTTTATTTTATCAAAATCTGTATGACAGGAATTTGACTGGGAGCAGCTCCTTACCAGGGATGTGTCGGACCTGTACAGGGAGGGGCTAGTTGTGTGTTGTCAGCTCTCCTTTTTGGCTGTCTTTGTTTTTAGTTTTCCCTTACCGTCAATAAAAATTCTACTTTTGGGAAACTGCCTGCATGCCACATGTCTGTGCTTCCTGCTATGACGCTGTGGTTGCCGCAAGGACTTTGCGCCCATTAGCAGTGCTCAAGAGTGTGCGATGCCTCCCTACAACCTTGGTATTTCCCCCCTGGGCTCTTGTGGTCCGCTTATTTCTTATTTTGCGGATTTGGGATTGCGCCACATGATCCTCTGGGAACAGTGGGGGTTGCATGGGGCAGCTCTGCTCTCCGGGCCTCGGTGCTGCCTGGTCTCCCGAGTCTGCGTCGTGGCAAAATGGGAGACAGCACTCAGCTCCCGTCGCTCCAGCTTTTTCCGGTTCTGGAATTTGGTGCTGGTGCTTTCTACTGGCCTCACTGGGTAGGAGAGGGGCCACCGTGCCCAGCCGCATTTCTCACTCAGAAGCACGTTCCTGGAGTTGGTGGCAATGCCCTGTCTCTGGGCTCTGCCCTCAAACTCTTCACTACAGGAGCCCAGTTATGGGCAAGGGGAACAAGTCGGGCTGTGATCACCATCCGCCAGGCAGGGACACAGGCAGCTCGCCCTGCCCCTGCCTCTTCCCAGGGCAGCATCTGCCTTTGTCCCAGGGCTGGAAAAGCTTCTATTGTCCCACTCCAAAGAGCTCTTGTATGGCATTTGAGGAGCCTCTGGGGAGGGATGAGGCCCCAGTTCCTCCCAGCGCAACCCTCGCTGCCATTGCTGGAGGCTGGAGAAGGAGTCAGTGCTGGCGTGGGAGCACTGGGAAAAGGCAGCGGGTTAAGTGGAGGAGAGAGCTGGGGTGGTGTGATTCATTAACTGGTCCTCCAGAGAAATACAACCCTGGGGAGCTGGAGCTCAACCCCTCTGCAGCAGGGGAGAGAAAATCAGGGCTCTGCCCTGTGCCAGCATGGGGACAGGAGCAGTGTCCCCAATGCCCAGGAAGATGACACGAGCCGGTGGGAGCGGTGAGGAACAGCTCAAACCCGCTCGCTACCCCACCCGGTTCCGGGTGCTTCCCCTCCCGCAGCCCCGCAAGCGGGATCAGCCCCGGGATCGCCCCTGGATCCCGCACCCGGTGCGATCCTTTCTCCCCACGGAGACGGGGCCGAGGCTGCACCATCTGCTCGAGCGACCAACTTTATTACACAGCCAAGACCTGCGAGGGGGGAGTCAGGGCCGCAGCTCTCATGCAGGCTCTGCCTCAGCTTTGCTTTTCAGCCTCTTCTTTCTGTTTCTTTCCTTCCTCCTCTTCTTCCCGCTGGCGGTGGGGACCGAGGATGGGGTGGCCGGCGCTGGGTCCCTGCCCAAGCCCTCCCAGGCCGGGGCATCGCTCAGGATGGCGTTGGCCGCTTCCCCCAAGTCCGGCAGCGGGGCCCATGGGTCCTGCCCCACAGTGGGATGAGCGGGGGCAGCGGCTGCAGGATGGCTCGGCTCCCTGTATTTGGAAGGGCCTTTCTTTTTCCGACCTTTCCCCTTCTTTTTCTTATCTTTCTTCCTCCCCTTCCTCTCTTTCTTGGCTGCTTTGGGGCGGGACAGCGGGCGGGGCGGGCAGGTGATGCTCCACGGGGACGGCTCCTCCACCCACGCTGCTCCACGGGGGACTCAGAGGGACCCCCCGGGGCCTCGCCGCCCGGTCGATCAGCTCCCCGCCAAACTCATACAGCACCGGCTCCTTGGGCACCGCGACGGCCACCGTGTTGTACGCCTTGCACCTGCAGAGAGCGGGGTGAGGCGAGCCCCGGCGGCGCCGGGGAGAGGTGCCGGTCCCCGCAGCGGGGAGCACTCACCAGACGTAGAGGTAGGGCTCCACGCACTCCTCCTTGTAGGCGAACTCGAAGCAGGGCACCTGGATGACGTTGAAGAAGGCCTGGCCCACCACCCGCGAGGCCGTGTCGTTCACCTGCCGCAGGCACTCCTTCAACCTGCCGTGGGGCAGAGCCGGGGTGAGGAGGAGCGGGGAGGGGGCTGCTAGAGGGGCTGGGACCCCCACCCAAGATGTAGGGATGCTGCGGGGCACGGTCGGGTGCTGGGACGCTCACCTGCGGTCACAGTCGCAGTGGCTGATGGTGTGCCAGCGCAGGTTGCGGTACCCATAGCGGGCGGTGAAGGGGTGGATGACGTGCTGGCAGTGGTCGTGGTCCCGGCAGCACCGGTCCGTGTCCCGGTGTTCCCCTGCAGGGAAGGCACGGGGTGCAGGCAGGGCTGGGGGGGGCCCGCACGCGTGCGCTGGGGCTAGAGGGGGTTGGGATCAGGGCTGGACTGGGGCTGCGCTGGGCTAAGACTGGGATCAGAGCTGGATCGGACTGAGACAGGACTGGGATCAGGCTGGGATGGGTAGGGGCTGGGACTGGACCGGCACTGGGATGGGGACAAGGCTGGCACTGGGATGGGGACTGGGGCTGCACCAGCACCACAGTGGGGATGAGACTGGGACTAGGCTGGGATCAGGATGGGGACCAGGACTGGACCAGGGCCAAGAGAGGGACTCGGCTGGGATCAGGACAGGGACTGGGAGTGAACCAGGTTGGACGAGCAGTGGGATGGAGACCAGAATGGGAGGAGGATGGACCAGGGGTCAGGCTGGGGACAGAGGGTGGATCAGGACTGGACCAGCACCAGGATGGGAACAATGACAGGACCAGTGTGGGGACCAGGATGGGCCAGCTCTGTGATGGGGAGTAGACAGAGGCGAACTGGGACTGGACTGGCACTGGGGTGGAGACTGAACTGGGACAGACAGGGACTGAACTAGCGTGGGGATGGGACTGGGGACTGGGCTGGGGTGGAGCAGCACCGGGCTGGGGATAGGAAGAGATGGGATGGGGTGGGATAGGATGTGATGGGATGGGGTGGGAAGGGACGGGAAGGGAAAGGAAGGGATGGGGTGGGATGGAATGGGATGGGATGGGAAGGGAAAGGAAGGGAAGGGATGGGAAGGGAAAGGATGGGATGGGATGGGAAGAGATGGGATGGGAAAGGATGGGATGGGAAGGGGTGGGATGGGAAGTGAAGGGAAGGGAAGGGAAGATGGGATGGGAAGGGATGGGAAGGGAAAGGATGGGATGGGATGGGAAGAGATGGGATGGGAAAGGATGGGATGGGAAGGGGTGGGATGGGAAGGGAAGGGAAGGGAAGGGAAGGGAAGGGAAGGGAAGGGAAGGGAAGGGATGGGAAGGAGTGGGGGGGAGACAGGTAGCAGCGGCCCCGCCGCCCTTACCCAGCTGCTCGTAGGCATCGGCGTTGCTGCCCGCGCCGCACCACAGCGTCCCGGGGTAGGTGAGCCCGCGGCGGGCGCGGGGCCGTCCCGGCGGGGCCGCTCCGGGGCCGGCTGCCAGCAGGAGGAGGAGGAGGAGGAGGAGGGAGGAGGCGGCAGAGCAGCCCCGGGACTCCCATGGCACCGCCGGCCACCGTGGGGCTGCCACGGCACGGAGGGGCCCGACGAGCCGGGCTGCCGGAGCCGCTGCCCGGAGGGGTTACCCCTCCCGGTGGGGCCGGGCCCCGTTGCTGTGGCAGCCGGTGGGGTGATGTGCCGGGGGCCGGTAACGAGCCGGCCCCGAGGCTCCCGCCCCGTGACGTGCCGGCCCCCCCGCACGGCCCCCGGCCCCGCAGCGGCCCCCGACGGGACGAGGATGCTCCCCGCCGCCCCGTGTCCCTGCCCCACGGATGCTCCCCGCGGCCCCACGTTCCCGCCCCACGGTGTCTTTCCCAGGGGCAGCCCCGGGTGCTTCGTGCCCAGCCGGGGCTGGCAGCCCCCCCCCCAGGGTCCCAGCGGCTCCCAGCACGGCTGCCAGGGCTCACCCCCCCCCCCGCCATGCCTCGCCTTGGCCGGCTCCCCTGCCACGGAGCCCCTTGGCGATCCGGATCCGGATCTGGCACGCTGGGCGGCCGTGGGAGCCAACGCTCGGCGAGACAAGACGACGGTGCCCGGACACCCCAACGGGGACGCGTGCCACCTCGGCACGTCCCTGCGCTGCCCGAGCCCCCGCGGTGGGGCTGCACCCTGAGCGTCACCCTGGTTCGCTGACCACCAAGGGGTGCCTCGGGCGCCGGGCCACCCACGCGGGGTGCGAATGCCCCAGCCTCGGTGCTCCCCACCGCGCAACGGCCCGGCTGGGACAGCAGAGCCCGGTGGGGGCACATCGCTTACCCACGGGCAAGGCTCCCGCCCTGGCACCGGCCCAGGGCCGAGCTGGCCGAGGGTGCTGGCGGGGGCCCAGCGCCACAGGGGCTGCCCCCGCTCAGCTGTCGCTGTCTGTGACGCTCCCCGTGACGGTCCCGCTCGCCTCAGCCTCACCGCCGGCACCCAGGTACGGAGCCGACTCGGGCGCGTTGGACCCCCGGGGTGCCCGCGTGTGGGTGCGGATGGGGAGGGTGGGTGGCACCGAGCCATGGGGAGCCCTGTGGGGACTGTAGGGGGGGGGGGGTTCACCCCCATTTCATGCTCAGTGCTTGCAGAGCCGGCGGTCCCCACGCATGGACTTGTGCCACGTTCCCGCCACCCGGGAGAAGGGCTGGTACCTGGCGCTGATGGCCCCCAACGTCAAGGGTCCCAACTACGCCTGGCTGGACCCCTCCCGGCTCTACTGTCACCCGCAAGTACCCAGTGCCTGGGGCGGATGGCACCCGTAGGGGTGCCAGGGTGGGCTGCACCTCCACGGGGCTGCCGGGGCACCCGGCCATGCCCACAGGCACCAGCATACGGGCTGCGGGTGCCCACGGTGGGCTGCGGGCACCCAGCACCTCCGCTCTCTCTCCCCAGGGCTTGCAGGACTGCGTGGCCGACCTGCTGCAGCCCTTCCAGGGAGACCCCATTGACATGGTGGCCGGCATCGATGCCATGGGCTTCATCCTGGGTGAGCGGGGAACGCGGGTGAGCGCTGGGTCCCCATCCCGCGTCCCTGTGGGCCTGACAACGCCATGCCCGCCCCCAGGCGCTGCCGCCGCCGCCATACTACGGAAAGGTTTCCTGGCCATCCGCAAAGCCGGGCACCTCTGCGTGCAGACGCTGACGCAGCCCTACACCGACTACTCGGGCCGAGAGAAGGTGATGGAGGTCCGCACCGACGCCATCTCGCCGGGTGAGCCAGTGGGGTGCTCCCATCGCGGGGTGCGGCTGCTGGCACGGGTACCGGGCACTCAGCCGCAGCCTTTGTCCCCTCCCAGGTCTGCGCATCCTCCTCGTGGACCAGTGGGTTGAAACTGGGGGCACCATGCGAGCGGCCATCCGGCTGGTAGAGCGGCTGGGGGGGGTCGTGGCAGGTAGGAGGGGGGGAGGCCAGGGCACCCCGGGGGTGCACCCGTGGGTGCAGCGGGACCACCATCCCCGTACCCCACGGTGGCCAACGCCGAGCCCCCTCCGTGTCCCCGCAGGCGTCGCCGCCATCTGCATCGAGGACAGCGAGGGCGGGCGGTGGATCCAGGAGCGCTACAAGTGCGCCCACTGCGTCCCCCCCCCGCCTGCAGCCCCGCTTCGACCGCCACCAGTTCGGCTGGGACTGACGGTGGGGCTGGCACCTCACGTGTCCCCTGTATCCCTCCGTGGGGTGCAGGGCTGCTGGCTTTTCAGGGCAGGGATGTCCAGGGCATCCACTGCCCGGTTTGGCTTTCACCGTACCCAAGATGGTAACCCCTCCTCGGTGGCAGCCAAACTCCCCTGGCTCCATCTTCCCACCTGCCCACGAGCCTGGGGGCCGTGCCCGGGAGCAGACCCCAACTGCTCCCCACCCCCCCAGCTCCACACCTTCCTTAAAAAGCATAAAAAAGATTTTATTAAGACAAACGGGAGCCCGGGGGCATCTCCCGCTGCGAGCAGTACCTGGGTTTGCATAGCTAAAGGAGCCGCATGGGCACTCCTGCCCGCCCCGGCCGTGGGTGCCCGGGCAGGCGGGGGGCCGGGGGGGGCCGGGGGGCGGCAGGGACGGCTCCTCGGGGCCGGCCGGGGCCACCCTTCTTTGGTCCAGAGGTGTGAGCGTGGGGGGGAGCCGGGGGCCGCCCCCTCACTGGCAGCACTTGGGTTTCTTGCGGGGTGCCGACAGGTACAGGTCACTCTCGTTGCTGCTGATCCCTGGAGGGGCAGAGGGAGGGAAGGGGGGTGAGCGGGTGGGTGGGGGATTAAGGGGGGGGCACCCACGCAGGGCCGGCCGGGGGTACTCACGCACGGTGTCGCCGATCTTGCGGGCACTGCTGCGCTCCAGCTCGGCCAGCACGCTGCTCTCGAAGGTCAGTGCCGCCACGCGGAAGAAGAAATCCCGCACGTTCTCCCCTGCCCCGTGGGATGAGACCCCTTGAGTGTCCCCTCACCCGGCTGGACGCTGGGGTCCACATCCCCCCCCACCCAGCCAGGGACCCACCGGTGAGTGAGGAGACAGCCCAGTATTCCGCCTGCATCTCCTGGGCCACCTTGAGAGCATCCTTCTCCATCAGGCTGTACTGCGCCGGCGTCTGCCAACCGAGCCGGAGGGGGTGGGTGGGTTATGGGGACGGCCCCGCCGCGCTGGGGCACAGGGAGCCCGTGAGAAGGGGGGGGCACTCACGCTCAGGTCCTTCTTGGAGCCCACCAAGAAGAGGATCACGTTGGATGGGTCGTTCTCCTTCAGGGCGTCAGCCAGCCACTGCCTGCGGGGGGCCACCGTCACCGGCCGGTGGCCAAGCGCTACCCTCTTGCTCGCACGCCGCAGCGTTGCCAGCGGCCCGGTGCCCTCCTGCCCGGCTCTCACCTCTCCATCCAGCCCCACTGCCCCCCACACTCGTCCCCAGTCCCCCCTCGGCCCCTTGACCATGTGTCACCTACCGCGTGTGCTCCAGGGACGCCACGTCGTTGACGTCGAAGACGATCACGATGGCTGGCGAGGGGGGGAAGGAAGGGTGAGATGGGGACGGGGACAACTGGTGTGGTGGGACGCGGTGGGGACCTCACCTTGCGCTCCCCGGTAGTAGGTGGAGGCGATGCACTTGAAGCGTTCCTGGCCGGCCGTGTCCCACCTGGGGAGGGGGGGTATGGGAGGTGAGGGGGGGGGCCGCAGGGGTGCGCAGGGAGGGGGCTGGCACCTACTCACAGCTGCAGGCTGAAGGGCACCCCCAGCACCTCAAAGCGCTCCATCTCGAAATCCACTCCAATGGTCGCCTTGTAGTTCTTGTCGAAGGTGTCTTTGCAAAAGCTGGGGGGGGGGGGGGGGGGCTGTCAGCAGCCCCTGGCCCCCCAAAATCCCACCCATGGGGGGTTCAGTGCCTCCCACCCCGGGGGGTGCCCAGCACCAGAGTCCGGCTGGAGTCGAGCTTAGCCCAAGGTGCTGCTGCTCTTTGGGGGGGGGGGTGTCTCCCTGCCCGTCCCCCCCCCCCCGCAGACCCTTTTTGGGGCGGGGGACATCCCGTTACCGGTTGATCAGGCAGGTCTTTCCCACCGAGAGGTCCCCCACCACGATGATCTTGGAGATCTTGAACCTGCAGGGCAGGGAGACGCACGGCCGCTCAGCGGCGTGGGGGGCTCCCCGCCTGCCTCCCCCCAGCCGGCCCCCCAGGCAGGCGGGTTCACGGGGTGGGGGGGAATCGTCCCGTAGCCCCCCGTGTCCGGCAGCACCCTGCAAACCCGGCTTTCCCACCCCGCCGTCAGCCACAGCCCAACCCGGACCCCCATGTCGTCGTCCCCCCCCCCCCCCGCGCCGCATTCTTGCGCCGTGACGCAGGGCTCGGCACACGGGCAGCGCCGGCAGCCACGAGGCGCCTGTGCCGGGGACCCCCACCCGGGGCTGGCGGGACGGTGGGCCCCTTGTCACCCCCCCCCCAACCCTGGATTGGGGACCCCAAATCACCCCGGACTCACCCCACGGTGCCCGTCCGCTGTTCCTGGCAGGCGCTGGCCACCGTGGGGTGGAAGGCGGAGCGGGCGTGCAGGGCGGCCTCCTTCCGAAAACACTGTTTGGGGGGGGGGACAAAAGGGGACACCGGTGTGACCACGGGGCTCGGCGAGGCCACCCCCGGGCCGGTGTGCATGTCCCCCCGCTGCCGCTCACCGAGGGCAGGTCAGCGATGACCCTGTCCCTGCGGACCGGAGCCAGAACGTTCATGGTCCCACGGGGCCGCCTGGGTGGGCCGGGTGGCCGGGGGGGCGGGGGAGCGGGGACAAGCTGAGGGCCACCGCGAGACCTGGGGACAGAAGGAGCAGGGAGCGGCGATGTCGCCGTGTCCCAGCTGTCCCCACGTCCTCATGCGCAGCATCCCAGAATACGGCTGTCCCTGTGTCCCCAAGAGGGGCTGTCCCCTCATCCCAATTGTCTCCACGTCGTCGCCGGGACGTGGCCGTCCCCATGTCCTGCCTGTCCCCACATCCCCAAGGATGGCTGTCCCCGTGTCCCAGCCACCTTGAGATCCCTGAGCGGGGCTGTCCCCACGCCCTGGGGTGCAGCTGTCCCCATGTCCCAGCTGTCCCCATGTCCCAGCCATCCCCACATTCCGAGTGGGCCATCCCAGGGTACGGCTGTCCCCATGTCCCCAAGCGTGGCTTGTCCCCACACCCCGGGATACATCTGTCCCCATGTCCCTGCGCACCGGGGTACCACTGTCCCCGTGTCCCCAACTGTCCCCCACATCCCAAGCGTGGCATCCCACTGCGCGGCCATCCCCGTATCCCACCGGTCCCCGACTGTGACTGTCCCCACGTCCCACCCGTCCCCAGCTCCCCGACCGTGACCGTCTCTGCGTCCCACCGGTCCCCGTGTCCCTCCCCACTCCGTGTCCCCCAAGCGCGTCCCCTCGACGCATTCCCGGTCCACGACCAAGCCCTCCCCACCCTATCCTGGTCCCTTCCGCGGGAGAATGGGGGGGTGTGTGTGTAGGGGGGGGGGTCCCCGTTACCGCGAAACGCCCGGCTCCGGTAGCGGTGCTCGGCGCTGCACGCCCAGCCCCGGAGGAACCGGCGTCCTGGCCCCTCCCCCGCCCCTTTCGGGGCGGGGGAGGGGCCAGGACGCCGGTTCCTCCGGGGCTGGGCCACCGCGGTGCTGCCCAGGCGACGGGACCTCGGTAATCCCTCCCCAAACCGGGGTTCGTCCCGGTTCTCCGCCGTCGGGGCGGCGGCGAGGGGGGGGGGGGGGGGGGCTGCAGTCGACTACGTGGTAGAACTACAACTCCCATGAGGCCCCGCGGGGCGGGGCAGCGCCTGCGCATGCGCGAATGAGGCGGGCAGTGGGTAGTACTACTACCATTCCCGGCGGGCTCCTGAAGTATCGCGAGAGTTGGGTGGGCAAAGGGAGAGCGGGGGAAGGTCTCGCGAGATTTGGGGCTATAAGCCCGTGCGGTGCGGGGCGGGAAGCCCCTTTCGGCTTCCGCCTGGCCAAGATGGCGCCCAAGGCGAAGAAGGAGGGTGAGGGCTGGGGGCGGCGGCGGGGTCTAGGGGTTGTAGAGGGGGTCGTGCTGAGGCATCCTCCGGGGTGCGGGTGTACGCGGAGGGGGGGGGGGAGCCGGCCTGAGGGAGGCGGTGGGGTGGTGGAGGGCTTCAGCCTGGTGCTGGGCCGCGGGCACGTGGAGGGGGGGCGGGAGAGGCCTGCACCGGCGGGTGCAATCCCGTTATCTGAGGGAGGGTTGGCCGCGATGTCGGTGCTGGGACTCTTGGGGTCTGTGGGGGTTTGAGGGAGCTGGGGATGGAATGAGTGGCCCTGTCCGTTGGTGAGGTGGGAGACTGGTTGGTTTGGGGGGGGGAATGGGGAGCTTCAGCCCTCTTGGGCGTTTTGGGATTGGTCTTGGTTGGATGAGGGAGCGTGGACCGCTTGGAGAGGTCGTGTTCATTGAGTTGTGTGACAGGGGAAGCCGTGGTCCGTTAGGACAGGCAGGGGAGCATATACTGGTCGTGCAGATCCTGGCTGTGCTGACTGAGCTGTTGTCATAGCTGTGCCTCCGAAGACAGAGGCAAAGGCTAAGGCGCTGAAGGCCAAGAAGGCCGTTCTGAAGGGGGTCCACAGTCACAAGAAGAAGAAGATCCGCACGTCGCCCACATTCCGCAGGCCCAAGACACTGCGACTGCGGCGGCAGCCCAAGTACCCCCGGAAGAGTGCCCCACGGAGAAACAAGTACGTGTGGGCTGTTGGGCCCTGCCCTGCTGCAGGTCCCAGGGTGAGACCTTGCCAGCGTGCCACCCTGGGAGCTGAGCCACACCTTGGTGTCAGAGGGCTGGGGGGGGGTGTTTGGGGTGCAGGTGATGATTTCAAGCGACCAAAGCCTGAGAGTTTGTGATTAGAACTTTTTTGGTAGCTGATGCACCCCAAAGAAAGTTCCTGAAGTGCAGAGACAGTGTCTGCCAGCCTTCTGTTAACCACAGGGTCTCTCTCCTGCAGGCTGGACCATTATGCCATTATCAAGTTCCCTTTGACCACAGAGTCTGCAATGAAGAAGATAGAGGATAACAATACTCTGGTTTTCATCGTTGATGTCAAGGCAAACAAGCACCAGATCAAACAGGCTGTCAAGAAGCTGTACGATATCGATGTGGCCAAGGTCAACACACTGATTAGGTGAGAAGAGGGGGAGAATAGGTCACTGGTGAGTGTGAGATGCTTCAAGAGCCCAGAGTGGCTTTTAGCAGAAAATGGGAACACGTGTGAGTTTCAGCAGTTGTGGGTGCTCTCAGGAGGTGTGGGATTAAGCTCCGTAGTGTTTTCAGTGTTAAGGTTTTGAGAAATGCAACTTGTGACTAAGCGCATCTTGGTGAAAGCGGGCAATGTTGGCAGATCAGGGGGTTGGCTTCACCAGGGAGCTCTTCTAACACCCAGGGAGTCTTGTGCAAATGATGTGAACATTCTTTACCACTGAGTAAAGTGATGTTTCCAAAGGAACCACTGATGCACATCGGTGTAGTGCGGATGTGGAACAGGTGGGAGGAGTTCTGTGCCTCTGTTCTGATGCCTCCTGTTCCACTCCAGGCCTGATGGGGAGAAGAAGGCTTATGTCCGACTGGCTCCAGATTACGATGCGCTGGATGTAGCCAACAAGGTGAGAAATCTTTGAAACTTCGCAGCTCCTGTTAGCTATCTTGTATCTCCTCCCCCTGATTGTTCCTCCTGGCATACAGGTGAGGTGCTTGTACTTCAAGTACGGTAGCACTTCTCTGGAGCGTCCTTGTAGTTAGACAGGATCTGAGTGTTCAGAAGCAAGACCACATTGTCTAGCAAAACACAGTTCTGCCTGGAAGATCCTGAGGTTAGGTGGGAAAAGTTATGGAGAGAGAATTGCTGCTGTTCTTCAACTCCTCCAGGCAGGGGCTCCACTCCACAGGAGTACAAGAGCTCCAGAGTATTAGCGTGGAGGATGTGGAAACTGCCCTGCAGCTTCCGGGTTGACACAGCATTTGTCTTAACAGCGTTCTTGGCCAGCACTGTTGGCAGGTGATTCGAACAGGGGAAATGATGGCAGAGGCACCCTTAGGGCAGGGGCACCGCTGTACTGCTGACCTAGGTGAAGGAGGGGTTTCTACCGTGCAGGTAGCTGTGTCACTGGAAGTGGCAGACAGTTTAGTCCTCGAGGTGGCTGACATAGGCAGGAGGCAGTGGTGGTACAAACTGGAGTAGGGGACCGTGGCTTAGCACAAGGGTCACTGTGGAATAAACATATAAAGCGGTTGTGTGAGGCTCTTGGGCAGGTCTGGGAGGAAGAAGCCTGTCCTCGGAGGACAGGAATCCTGGGGAGATGCAGCCATGGCAACAATGTCTGTGGTGCAGGCTCTGCCTTTCTGTCACCGTAACATCTGTTTTAACATGCTTTGCTTCTTTCTAGATTGGAATCATCTAAACTGCATCTACCGAGGACTGTACAGACAGGATAATAAACCCTGTGACACCACTGAGGGGCTCTTGTGTTTTGTGACAGCATAGCCTGTGTGAAAGAGAGCGCCCAGCAAACTTTTGGGGCTTCATTTCAGTAAAGGGGGTGGGTTCCTCTCTCCCTTCCTGGCACTAGGTGGGCAGAACTGACTGCTCTGTGAGAGGATTGCATGGAGGTGCAATGCTGTCCTGCTGATGGGGTCTTCTGGATCACTGACCTTTCTGCTGTTGGTAAACATGAGGTGACACTCCCCCAAATCTCAAATATCTCTGTATTTACCCAAGACCTCTGGTAGCCTCTTGCATTTTCTTGCACCATGTACTTAGCATGTGTTTGTGATCTGTGTCCTACATAGCTTTCTTGTGGAGCATACTGCAGGCTGATGAGTACCCAGGAGGGAGGTAGTAACCGCAACAAAAACGTCTTAATGGTTCAGATCTGGCACAAGTGGAGTGTTGCACCATTTTCTGAGCGTATCAGCTATTTGCTTATGCTGCAAGCTTCACTTGACGAAGCCCTCGAGCTAATCCAATAGCAGAGGCTTTGTGGTTGGCTTTTTTTCTGGTATGATCCCTACTCCCCATGCTGCAGCGTGTGAATCGCAGCCTGGTTTCCCCAACGCTGTTCCTGTTGCCTGTAACCTCACAGGGTTCATGGCCCTCATCAGGGCTGTTTCCAAAGTAGCTGGTATTGCTGCCTCGACAGTATTTTGCTTCCTCAAATTTGTGGATGAAACCAGCTTTTCAGAATGCTTTGAGAGTTGCAAGAGTGGAGCCCTGGGTGAGGAGGGAATGGAGATGAAGTACAGATAAGCCTTTAGGGCTGTTTGATCTTAAGTATGTAGTTACACTTGACTGAGATGGTGAAAGCTGTGACCAAATATTGATTGGGTAATTAAGCTCTTGGGCAGTGGGACACAGAGTTCCTTCGAGCCTCTTGCAGGGCTTGGCAGAGTCCCGGGGTGGTGGTTTGCACATGTGTGAAGGATGATGGTGGACAGAAGGGGTGAGCTGTCCCAATTGCTGCTTTAGGGACTGTGGGGTAAAGATCTGTGCTGGGTTGCGTGGCCCTTGGCTTGAGACTTCACCTGGTGCTCGGAGCTCCAGGTGCTGGGGAAGCGCAGCTGGATCTGCTAGGTACACCACAAGCTGCCTGGGATGGAAGAGCGATGTGGAGGGACTGGGACAGCCTGCAGAGCAGCTGAATGTGTCCGCTGGGGAGACTGGGGGGCTGTGGTGGTGGTGGTGGTGGTATGGGAGAGGCCAGCTGCCATCACACCCTTGCCCTGTCCGAGGAGCGAGGCTCTGGGAATCGCAAAGCCTGCATGCTTGCCTTTGTGCAGGCAGACCTTGGCAGCTGTCAATCGGCTTCTCAAAGCTGGGATTAGAATTGGGGGCTGCCTGGAAGCACCCCCCCCTTCTTGCTGGGCCCCATGGGATGTTCAGCTGGTAGGGGAGGCAAGAGATGCTGCTTCCCTGCTGTAAGGGATGAGAAATTGCCTGGAGAAACTGCTGCTTTCCTGGATGCTGGTCCCTCCTGACCTATGGGTGCTGTGCAGGGCTCTGCTGGCACCCTGGGCGCAGGACAGAACCCAGGCTCTCACCCCTCGCCCTCCCCAAGCCCAGGTCAGGGGCTTGAAACTTGGAGAGCAAGGGCTGTTGGCAGGCTGTGGCAGGGTCCGATAAGGCTGAACAACAGGCAGCCTTCCTTGCTGGTGACGCAGCCCCGCTGCTGGGAGTACGATGGGGCGAGGACCTGGGACAGCCCTGCTCCCTCCTGGGGTCGGCTCTGATGTTCTCCTGGCCTGGGGGGTTGAGGGCACCAACCCAAACTCCTGCCCGTGACCTGAGTGCAGCCTGGGGAGGGGACAAGCAGCAGCAGGGGCTCTGGGGGTCTGCCTGAGCTCTGTGCTGCCTTCTTAGCTGTAGTCACCCCAAGAAAGATGGGGGGGGGGGGAGAAGTGCCCCTCTTGTAGCAAAGCTGGTATCGCTGCTGGGGTGAGGAGCGGCTATGTGCTGCAGCATGGAGACTGGGGAGGGATTTCACATCAGCATGACTTGCAGTCTGCCCTGACCCTGCCTCAACTTAGCCCAGTGGCTGCTGCCGTCTGGCACTTCGCTTCCCCGCGCTTGCCTCTCGCTCTGGGCTGGCAGCTGGCCTGATCCACAGCTGCCCCAGCCTGGCCAGTGCTGCGCTGCTGGGAGATGCTCCAGCTGGAAGCCAGGAGGGGAACGGGGTGCTGGGCTCCCTGTTTTGGGAAGCTTTGTCATGCCCAGCCCTTCGATGCTGCTGTAAGGGTGGTAGGAGCGTGGGCTGGTCTGCCTGAGCCTGTGACCTGCTGGGGCAGAGCTGTGTCTGCTCCGTGCAGAGAGACAAGGGGAAAGGTGCAGCGATCAGGGTGAGGGGAAACTAAGATTTGGGCTTGATTGTGTCGGGTATTTGCAGATGGAGTCGGTGCACAGAGGCCACAGGGCTTAAGCTGCAGTTGGGAAGATGCAAAGCTGTTGGGATGTGCTGATGAGGGTAAGGCTGTGCCCTGCCGGGGCTCCTCACAGCTCAGCGTGGGGCTGCTGAGCTCCGCTTTGAGCGAGGAGGGGGTGAGGTGGCGGGTTTGAAGCTGGTGTAGGTCCCTGCCCACACAGCATCCCGACTATCACATCTCCTCCGCTCTGGCTGCCAGGCTATTCCCGGCATGTACCCCCTGTACCTGCTGCCGCATCGGTGCATGCCGGGGAGCTCCGGAAAGATCCCGGCCCTGTGGGGTGTTTCCCGGCTCTCTGGAGGGAAGGTGATCTCCCACTGCTTCCACTTAATCACCAGCTTATTTCAAGTGCAGCACCGGTCTCTGCCTGAGCTGGGCTGGCGGTGGGGTTGGTAGGACGGATCCTGCCCTGGAGCAGGGGCTGGGCAGGAGTCCCTCTAAGCCCCACTGCTTCTGCCAGTCCGGTGCTGTCACGTCAGCAGGATTTGCCTTCCCAATGCTCTGGTACTCCACAGGACCGGCTGGGCCGGTTCTGGCCCTGCTCCCCTGGGCAGCTGAACCCCCTTTCTCCTCCCACCGCTCTGGAGGGGGCTGCTGGAAGCAGCCTGGTCCTGCTGCTGCAGGAAAGGACCCAGCGCGCTTGCAGGGGGCCGGCGCTGCGCTGTGCTGGTGAGAACCGCTCCAGGGGGGATGCGACCATGCAGCAGTCTTCCAGGAAGAGCCCATGGCCTCAGAGGGCTTTTCCATGCCAGCTCCACTTCACGTGGCTGCAGGGTGAGTCATGCAGCCCAGCCAGGCTCCTCAGCCTGGGCCGGAGACAGGCAGGTCAGGGACTGCAGCAAGGGCTTGGTACCTCTCCTGGCTTCCTTCCCCTGCTCCCTGCACAGCCCTGGGTTTCTGGAAGAGCAGATGAATAAGAAGGAGGGGAGGGACCCATCCGTGGGAGGGATGGGGCCTTGCAATTTCAGGCTCAGCACGGTGCAGCTGGGCTGGTAGGACCCAGCAGGCTTGAGTGCATCCCCGGAGGGTCCCTAGAACAAAGTGAGCAGCAGAAATATGCCCTCTCCCTCCCTGAGGACTGCCAGCCCTCCGCTGGGAATGGGGGCACATCCTTTCCCATGGCCCTGTCCCTGCCATCCTCTCCCTGACCCCGCTCTGCCCCACAGAAAAAGCCAGCCCAGACGTGCTGCGGCAGCAGTAAACAGACCGATTTTAATGCACATAACACCCAACATCACCACGGGAGGGACTCGTCCCTTCCCTCGCAACCCTCTCAGGCCATCAGCTCCGAAACGCAGCCACCCCTGGCCCTCCGGCTGCCTGCACAGAAGCCGGCTTGGGCTGCTTCTCCATCAGCCGTGCCCCTGGCTTCGGCAGCGTCCCTATGGCTGGGCGAGGCTGTCGGGCTGGTCCAGCAGGGAAGCGCTTTTAGGCAGCAGAGCAGGTGAAGGCAGGGCCCGGGGCCAGGGAGCGAGCCCTAAGGCACATCAGAGCAGGTTTGGAGAGGCCAAGACCTCCAGGAGCTGGAGCCCGGGTCCTCCTCGGCACACACGTCTCAGTCTATCAGAAACTTCTCACCATCCACGTCTCTCCTCGCAGAGCCCTTGTGCAGGGAGGGGAAAAAATCGGAGCGGAGGAGGCGGGAGAAGTACATGAGGATCATGGCGTCGAGCAGCAGGAGGTTGGCGGTGAGGAAGGCACCCTGGCCCTGCACCTCCACGTAGCGGAGGAAGTACCAGGTGAGGTAAGCCTGGGGCGCCAGGCGGAAGGCGAAGTACATCACCAGGTTGATGTACTTGTTGGCCTCGTAGAGCGCCGGGGAAGGCACGTTGCTCATCTTCAGCAGCATGCGGACGGTGAGGAAGATGTTGCTCACCTCCACCAGCAGCAGCAGCATTGCCGCCACCAGGAAACGGCCCGTGATGATGAGCGAGACGAAGGCAGAGATGGCCTGGGAGTGGAGGGGGGGACACGGTAGGGTCAGCTTTCCTCGCCCTGGGGGAGGCAAGTCCTTCCCCACCAAGGTTTGGGCATACACGGTGCTGCTCCCCCACCATCCAGAGATCCCAGCAGCCCCCGCCAGGCGCCTGAGCCAAGAGAAAACCAGTCTGGAGAGCCAGTTCCCCCGGGACCAGTTACACCTCCCTGCGCTGGGGAGCTGGGACCAGCCTCCAGCTCTTCCCTCGCCCGGCGCGGCAGCCTGTCTGGCTCCCGGCGCTCGGAGCCGACGCTGGCAGGCGTCCTGCCCTGCCGGGCGCCCTTGCCTTGTTGATACGCAGCCTACCTGGCGGTCAGGGCGAGGTGGAGGGAAGGGCTCCGGCTTGCCCCGCCGTAGCACACGAAAACTGCATGGGCTGAGCCCTGGGGTGCGTGGTAGCCCCCCCACGCTGGCCCCTCGCCTCCCCGGGGCCGTACTCACCATGGCGTGGTGCACCAGGTACTCCCAAGACGAGCGGGACTGATGGTTGAAGATGATGTCAAGGCTGTCGTGGATGAAGTAGCCTGTGGGATGAAGGAGAGCATTGAGGGGGTCTGGCTTGTGCACCGTCACCTGCTAGGGTAAGGGGGAGCAGCAAGGAGGAAGAGGGTGGCGTGACCGTGCTCCAGGCGTCGGAAACGCCTTCGCTCCGGTTGAGCGTGGGGAGACGGCCGGGCCCTGGCAGCCTGCGGGCTCGTGATTAAGGCAGGCGGCACGGAGAGTCGCCCGGCCCTTGAGCCGGGGGCTCATCCCGGGCCAGCGTGCCGGGAGAGGCCGAAGAGGGAGCGGGCAGAGCCCGGTGGGGTGGCCAAGGCCATCGCCCTGCCTGGCTCCTTACCCGAGGAGAAGCAGACCAGCAGGTGCCCTGAGACGCTGTAGCCATCCTGGATGTCGGAGAGCAGCTCCGGGGAATGCCAGAGGCTGGAGGCGAGGAGAGGAGGACGGGGGTCAGCCAGGGCGCTGGGACGGGAGACACGGGGACCCCGAGCATCCCGCCCCGTGCCTCCTCCCTCGGGGGGCAGCGCCCGGGCTCGTCCTCCCGTGGGGTCCCGGAGCCCCGATTCCGGTTCTCAGGGGTGTGCACCGTGCCCCCCCCCCCCCCCCCCCCCCTCCGCGGTGCCCGGTACCTGAAGAGGGCCCATAGCCCGGCCAGCACGGAGTGTGCGAAAGAGACGAGGAGGTTCCGCCAGCGCCAAACGCGGCCGGGGCGGCTCCGTACGGCGGCGGGCCGGGGCAGAGCCAGGGCAGCACGCCGCAGCACCCCGAAGAGAGCCACGCTGCCGCCCACCAGCGCCGCCGAGGGCGCCCGCCACCCCGGGCCCATCGCCCCCCCCCACCCGCCCCGGCTCCGGTGGCGCGGGGCGCACGGCGGCGCGGGCGGGGCGGGGCGGAGATAGCCACACCTCCCTTGTCTCGCTGACCACGCCTCCCGCCTCGCTGACCACGCCCCCCAAAGCGCAGGCCACGCCTCCGGGTTCTGGCCACGCCTCTCCCCGCAGCGACGCCTGCGCGGGAGCGGGCGGGCGAGGGCGGGCTGGTGCGTGGGGCGTTACACGCGCGTGTGCAAATCGCGGCGCGCGCCGCGGCCAGGTGTGCGCGGGGCGTTGCGCGCATCCCTGCTGAGCGCGTATTCCCGCGCGTATTCCCGCTGAGCGCCGCTTGTTGTGCGCGCGAGGTGCCGCACGCGAGCGTGCGAGGCGTTGCACGCGTGGGTGTCGGGTATCGCACACGTGCAGGGCGCTGCACGCCCGCACTGGGCAGCAGAGGAAGGTGGGCGCAGCACGTCCGTGGCAGGCGTTGAACGTCTACGCTGGGCCCTGCACATCTGTCCCAGTACTGCACAGCTGGTGTGCGTGTCCCGGGCACCGTGTGCGTGTCCCGGGCGTGGCGTGGCCGTCCGGGAAAACCACGGTGCCGTGGAAAAATAGTCACCAAAATGGCTGGGTGTGCGTCAGCGAGCACCCCCACACAGCCCCCACGAAGACATGGCGGGGGGAGGGTGGGTGCCCCCTACTATCAGGATGGCAGCAGGGCGAGGCCGGCTCTGTGGGCACCGAGACACGGCTGGGTGCTGGTTCCTGCGTGGGGGTCCTGCCCCATGGCCTCCCCCCCCCCCGCCCGGTGCAGGACACTGGGCGGTGGCAGGCACAGGGGGGGCTGACACCACCCCCCCCCCCCCACTTTGGGCCCTGCTCGGTGTCGCTAGATGGCAGCATGGCCCCGTGGCGTGGCGTGGCGTGGCGTGGGGGTGGCACTGCCACCGCTGTCCCTGTCCCCGCTCCAGGACAAGGGGCAGTCACCCCTGGGTGCGGGGCAGGACACCCCCCCCCCTCTCCTCTTTTCCGTGCTCTAGGTGCCACCACGGCCGGCCCCAGGGGTGCTGGTGGTCCTGGGGGTCTAAAGCAGGTTTGGGGGGACAGGGAGGGGACCCGGCCCCCCCTTGTCCCTGGTCCTACAGCAGCACAGCCCACTCCCACGCCCCGGACTCGGGGCTGTGGGGCAGGAGGCTGCTGCGGCCACCGCCGCTGTCTGGGGGTGGGGGGGTCCTGCTGGCACCCCCCAGCCTGGGGAGCGGCAGGCTGGGGGCACCCCAAACCCCTCTCCCAGGGTGCTGCCCTTGGGGTGGTCTTACCCTCTGCCGGCCCCCCCCCCGCAAGGCCCTACACGCGTGGTGGTGGAACGGGCGCGGCCTGAGGTCTTTCGTCATCCCTCGGCCGCCGTAGCGACACCCGGAAGTGTCTCCATGGAGACGGGAGGAGCCCCGGCCGGGCCGGGGCAGTGATGGAGAAATACGAACGGATCCGGGTGGTGGGGAGAGGGGCCTTCGGGTGAGGGCGGCCTCGGGGGCGCCGGAGGGGGGGCACCGGGACTCCGGGGGGGGGCTCTCCAGGCCTTTTTAGCGTGGCAACGCGTGTGGGGAGAGCGCCGGGCGTATGGCACCGCGGGGTGGAGTGGGAGGCCGCAGGCCGCGTTACCACGGCAACGAGGCGCACGGGCCCTGTCGCCATGGCAACGCGGGGGGTCAGCCGGCGTGTGGCACCCTGGGGGGGGGGGGGGGGGGGGGTCCGGGCCTTGGCTGTTGCCATGGCGATGGGGTGACACGGTGTGTGACACCCCGGGGAGGGGGATTGCAGGCCCTGTTACCACGGCAACGGGGGGGGGCAGGGGCCATGTGTCACCCCAGGGTGGTGGCCAGGCCCTGTCCCCATCGTGTGTGTCCCCCCCCCCCCCCCCGCCACCCCACGCTGAGGCCCTGTCCCCGTCCCCGTCCCCGCAGCATCGTGCACCTCTGCCTGCGCAAGGCCGACCAGAAGCTGGTGATCCTGAAGCAGATCCCGGTGGAGCAGATGAGCAAGGACGAGCGGCTGGCGGCGCAGAACGAGTGCCAGGTCCTCAAGCTGCTCAGCCACCCCAACGTCATCGAGTACTACGAGAACTTCTTGGAGGACAAGGCGCTCATGATCGCCATGGAGTACGCCCCAGGTGGGCCCTGATCTCCCCCAGCGCCCGCGGCTGGTTCCTCCGCTGGTCCAGGGGATGCTAAGCCTTCAGCTCTCCTTGGGTTGAGCTGGCGTGGCCCCGTGTTCTGCTCCTTGTAAAGATCCTGTGCTTTGGACCCCCAAAGAGTCCAAACGCCTCTCTCTTGAACAGACATTCCTGCAGAAAAGGATCTGGGGGTCCTGGTGGACACCAAGTTGACTTTGAGCCAAGCGACTGAGCACTGGCACAGGTTGCTCAGAGAGGTTGTGGAGTCACCATCCTTGGAGATATTTCAAAAGACAGGTCATGGTCCTGGGCAACCAGCTGTCGGTGGCCCTGCTTGAGCAGGGGATTGGACCGGGTGACCTCCCGAGGTCCCTTCCAACCTCAACCATTCTGCGATTCTGTGATTCTATGCCTTACGCCTGCTAGTCATATCCAAAACAAAGACATTTCTAACACCTCTGTTGCTGATACGTGTGCTACCATCTGCCCTTGGCTTAGGTTTCACATACGTTTCCCTGTGTCAGCTCTCGGCCACGCTGTTGGTCCCACACCTCTGTGTGGAAAGGTGTGATTTCTAATGAGATTTGCTGCGGAGTTTAAGATTAAATCAACATTTGCATGAGGGTTTGTTAAAAGTTGTATGTGAGCCCTGAATCTGGACCTCCCCTTCTCGACAGGGGCCTCTCTGTGCCACGTGGCCTCTTGGACTGCAAGAATTCTCTTTTGCAGAACAGGCTTATCTTGTTCTGCCATCGAGGTTTATGTCCTCCTCCAAGAGCTGTAATTTTAGCGTTTCTTTTCCTGCTGCTTTTGACAATATGTCAACAGTAATTTTTCTCTCGCTGTTTCTTCATCCCACCAACTGTGCTGCCATTGTTCTCCGCATGGTCTCCGGAGCACTGGAGGACGTGCTGCGTGTCCCACCAGGATGTGCTTTTTCCCATGCGCTTGACTTGTTAAGATGCCGTGGCTAAATCCCCTCGGCTTTTAGGCCGGGTTTGCGCTGCCCTGTGCAGCCACCCTTGCCAATAGCCCTTTGTTGTTCTTTGCAGGGGGCACGCTAGCGGAGTTTATTCATAAGCGCTGTAACTCCTTGCTGGATGAGGATACCATCCTGCACTTCTTTGTGCAGATCCTCCTGGCTCTCCACCACGTGCACACCAAGCAGATCCTGCACCGTGACCTGAAGACTCAGAACATCCTCTTGGACAAACATCGCATGATTGTCAAGATCGGAGACTTTGGCATCTCCAAAATCTTGAGCAGCAAGAGTAAAGCCTACACGGTGAGTGGCCTGGCTTTGCAGGGGAACTACTTACCACCATGGCAGCAGGCTAGAAACTCTGGACTTGGTTCACGATAGTCTCTTGGAAGCTGCTGTAGGCAGCGAGGTTGGATGTAGCATACTTGCAGTAGGCCACATCCACGTGCCACAATGCTGCTTTGCTCCTTGGAGTTTACACAGGCTGATGTCTTCATGCCCAAGTTTGCTGCAGCTCTGCGGGCTGCAGAAAGGTGAGAAAGACCTGCCTGCCCAAGCCTGGGAGAGGATGGGGTGTCTGGGCCCACTGGTGAGGGTAGACAGGGTTCCTCCCACTGTCACAGTGGGAGGTGTGGTGTTTGCAGGCTTGTCTGACACATACTTGGCAACTGAATTCCCGCCTGTGCCCCGCCACCCTGCCTTGTCTTAATCTCCTCTCTCTGCTTGAGACTTGAGTATCATTCCCCACCTGGTCTAATCTGACTAGACGTTTATATCACGCTCATTGCTCTGGGCTCTGATTCCCTTAAGTGGATAGGAGCAAAACTGGAGGTAATCTGTGTATGTGCAAGGGAGGTCGCTGGAAAGGCAAATGCTCGTGTTTTTTACTGAGATTGTCAGGCAGATGTTGACACCAGGGAACAAAAGCCCCGCTCCGCTCAGCTTTGCCTGGTGGTGCTCTAGCCAGCCAGCGCACTGGGCTCTAAACTGAGCCTTTCTCTTTCCACCTCGCTGCCCCAGTTTCACAGCATCATGGTAAAATCCTTTGTCTCTTCTAGGTTGTGGGAACTCCGTGCTACATCTCCCCAGAGCTCTGTGAAGGGAAGCCTTACAACCAGAAGAGTGATATCTGGGCTTTGGGCTGTGTGCTGTACGAACTCGCCAGCCTCAAGAGGGCTTTTGAAGCTGCGGTAAGAGGGTTATGATTTACATGTAGCGCAGGGAGCCGTGGCCTCGTACAGAGGTGAAAATTTATGCTCGGATCACTCTTGTCACTGAGCCTGGAGGTGTGAAGGCAGAGGGCAGTGCTGAGAACTTCTTGCTGCTTGGTCTCACCTCTGACCGCCCAGCCACTGCATGTCTCTCTCTTGTTTTGTTTTCTCTCCAGAATCTTCCTGCCTTAGTATTGAAGATCATGAGCGGGACGTTTGCCCCAATATCGGATAGATACAGCCCTGACCTGCGCCAGCTCATCCTTAGCATGCTGAACCTGGATCCTTCCAAGCGGCCCCAGCTGAATGAGATCATGGCCCAGGCCATCTGCATTCGGCCCCTTCTGAACCTCTACACTGATGTGGGCAGTGTCAAAATGAGAAGGCAAGTGATACTGCCACCTTAGTGTCCCTTGGGAGGGGCTGCCACAGCCCAAAACGTGTGTGACTGGCTCACTGTCTCTGTTACGAGCTCCGAAGAGAGTGTTGTCCCCATGCAGCTCCCCTGTGTTACCCAACATGCAGCTGCTGCAGGCCAGGCCTGGCCCAGTGGCTTGGGGCCATGGCAGGTGCGGGCTTGTCATCGCAGTAACAGTGAATAGAGAGTTGTGTGCTCAGGGGGAAGCGAACTGATGCCAACTCCCCTCTCTCAGGTGGTTTAAAGCACCTACTGTGGCAATTCTGTGAGCTATTCAGCCGTGGCTTATGCTGTAGCTCTGCCCAGACCTTCTGTGATCCAGGGCTCTGCAGGACCTCTGGGGCCAAGCTGACATTAAGGACTGGATTTTTGGTTTGGCAGGCCTGAAAAACCCTTGGCTCCGGTGCCGACAGTAACCCACAGCCGGACGGGGGGACGAGTGAGCAGTGCCAGGCCAAGAGGTGAGTCCTGGCACAGTGTGTTCAACACAGCTCGATTTGGAAGGACCCCTTCCTTTGGATGACAGAGGGTCAGAGAGGCACTTGAGCTTCTGCAGAGAGAAAATTAAGAGACATCCCCTTCCCTGAGGCCTGGAGGAGCCCACGGGCACCTTGGCTCTGGAGACCAAGCAGCGCTCTTTCTCCAGCTGCCTCTTCTAGGTTTTGAACCCTTGAATCAAGTTTCTGCTGTTCCCAGCAAAGGCTGGGAACCAGCCAGGGGTGCTGAGGGGGGATGTCCTGGTGCAGCGCAATGCAGCTGGCACTGGTAACAATTAGCTAGAGCTGCCGTGGTGCCTCTTCCCTCAGTTCTGGGATAAAATACAAGGAGCTGTTCCCATGTGTTTCTCTCAGCCCTGGCTGGGAGCTCCCCAGCAGCCCCTTGCCAGCCTTGGACTGGTGCTGGTCTGGCCCTGCTAGCTGGCAGGCAGCTCCGCTGGCACCCAGACTAGCTGGTGTCATTTCTTTTCTTGTGGGAGAAGAGTCAGGGATCTACGTTGATGATTTCTCTTTTACCCATAGGTGTTCGAGGTGGTTCAGCCAGGATGGGAATCCCTCCTCCACTGTCATCCATCTACACCTGGGGGAGTGGGATCACCACCCCCCTCCGCCTGCCCATGCTTAACACCGAAGTGGTGCAGGTGTCTGCCGGCAGGACGCAGAAGGCCGGGGTCACCAAATCGGGGCGGCTCATCATGTGGGAGGTGAGTGACGGGGAACCTGGGGCGGGCAGTGGCTGTGGAAGCCTCGGATGTGCGATTTCTGAGGAGGAGACCTTTCTGCTCAATGCATAGGCCCTGGCACTGCGTCCCCCAGGACCGCTGTCCCATCCAGGGTGCGGGTAACACTGCTAAGCCTGTGGGAAGGGGCTCTTCTGAGTTCTCCAACCCAGCTCTTGCTGCACAGAGGTGCAGCAGCTGACATGGCTTGTCTCCGCCAGGCTCCCCCGATGGGTGCTGCGGGAGGCCCTTCTCTCCCAGGAGCCACCGAGCAGCTCCAGCCTCAGTTTGTGTCCCGCTTTCTGGAGGGCCAGTCTGGCGTGACCATCAAACACGTGTCCTGCGGTGATCTCTTCACAGCCTGTCTCACAGGTGAGCTGCTGCCTCCTGCCTTCGCCTGGCTGAGTCCCAGACCTCTCTGCCTGGCAGCTGGCTTGCAAATGCAGCGTGACTGCCCAGGGAGCCTGCTCAGAGAGGAACTCAGGAGATACAGTAGGCTGGGGTGACACAAAGGCCTCTGTGGCCTCTCGTGTGACATCAGGTGGGAGTCAGAAATGGCAGGCACGGTCCTCCTATGATGCCACACTGGTCAACTTGGTCCCAAAGGTCTGTCTGTTGTGGGGAGGGCCACAAATTTGTTGGCCTGGCTGCAGTGGTGACACCTGAAGCCAGAACTGGCCTGTACAGTGGGGACTGTAGTGTGAGGAGTGTCTGGGAAGTTCAGCCTTTCTCTGTCACCTACTCTGTGAGTGTGATGCAGACACAAGCAGTGACCAGCAGTGACTGGCGTTGCAGTGAGAAGTCAGTGTGAGCTCCTGCAGGGCTGGTTGCCCTCAGCCGCAGGAAGGCAGGGTCTGAAGCCCCCTTAGAGTGGGCCAGGAGGCATTCTGGCTGGAAGGGGAGCACCCACACCAGCCCGAGGCCATGTTTGTGGAGCAAAGGCCTCCCAATGGTCCTCTGGGAGCCCTGTTTGCACTTCTGCTGGGGATCAGGGCAGCAAACAACAGATATGCAACTGGCAAACTTCATAGGCATGGGTTTGTCCTACCTCTCCATGGCGTTTCCTGCCACCCCTCTGCTGGGCGGCTGCTCAGTGAGTGTCTCTGTGTATTTTAACACCTTGACAGACTGTGGAGTTAACAGCTCCTGCGTACACAGCTGCAATAATGTTATCTCAGCGCTCTCCTATCATCTGCTGTTTGTTTGGCGAGTTGTCGCAGCACATCGAGGCTGCTGCTCTCTGGCACCTCGCTGAAGGCTTCTGGCCCCCGCGGCAAATTATGAGTCAGAGTGGGTCCAAGCAGAGCCGCTATCCTGGGAGCCACGGCCAGCTCCACGGGCTGTGTGTGCCTTGCAGGGCCTCACGTGTGCCAGTAACACGACTTCTTTCTGCTTTACCAGACAGGGGGATAATCATGACTTTCGGCAGCGGCAGCAATGGCTGTTTGGGGCACGGAAACTTCACGGACGTAAGCCAGGTTTGTCGTGAGGGTGCTGGGTGTGCTGCTCCCCCAGGGTAGAGGATGGATCGTGCCCTCTGTGCCACGTGAAAGGGCTCATCCCAGCTCCAGGGATGTGCATCCCAGGCATGCTCTGGCATCCGACCCCCTCCCCCTCCTCTCCCTGTCACTGTGGGTTTTAAAAGACCCAACCTGCCTCTCTCTTTCTCTCTCCCCCCCCTACACAATGATCCCTTTGAGCGTGGGGGAAGTCAAGAGCTGCCTTGTGGTTGCCGTTGGCAGGCTCCCAGCTTGGAGGCTGCCTCCAATCACACACCTGCCTGCTTCACTCTTGGCCTGCAGCTGCCAGGGTTCACTGAGAAAAGTTATTTTTCAAAAGAGCCAGTATTTAAAGAAGAGCTGTGTGTTTCCGATTGGCTCGGAACACTAGGGCTGAGGGCCCGTCGCTCCCTTCCAGCTTCTTCCTCGCCTGCCCTCGGATGCGGCAGCAGCCGATGGCTTCCAGCCGAGCCCAGGGACTGGTGCCATTTGTCACTGTGGTCAGCTGGCTCGTTTGTTCTTGCTCCGTCCAGAGCTGAGCTGCTCAATGCTTATTGCTGGGGAGGGGAGACCAGTTGGGAGCAGCAGCCAGATCCCAACAAATGGTGCTTTTCACTTGAAGAAGATAATGAGAATGAGGCTCGCTGTGGCGAGGTGTCAGATCTAACAGCAGGTCACAGCAGGGGCTGGGCGAAATGCGGAGATCCTGGTCTCTCCACACCCTAACGAATATGTAGCTGATAGCTCACAGCTCCTCTGCACAAGAGCCTTTCAGCCAACGCATCCTGCACCAAGCCCCTGCCTGCTCAGAGCGTGCGTTAACAGCCCCTGGCACTCCCCACATGGGCAGGGGGGCGAATCCCAACCCTTCGGCTGAACCTATTCCCTCTCCAAACCGTTGTGCTGGCTGCTTTCTTCCGCCCCAGAGATGTTTGCATTATCTTCTGTGCTGTGTGCACGTAGTTTCTAAACCCTTTGAAGACTGTTTGGAACAAAAAAATTCTCTGGTGTTTGTGTTGGATGAAAACTGGGATGCTGCCAGCACTGTGTTGAGGCTGGGGGGGACGGGTGGGAGGGATGGGAGCAGCCGGGCAGGCTGGGAGGTCTCGGCTGACGGCTGCTGCTCTTCCCCTGCCAGCCCAAGATCGTGGAGGCCCTGCTGGGCTATGAGATGGTGCAGGTGGCCTGTGGTGCGTCTCACGTCCTAGCGGTTTCCAACGAACGGGAAGTGTTTGCCTGGGGCAGGGGGGATAATGGTAAGAGATGTCTGCTTTGCAAAACAGGGCTTGTGCTTTCCATTGCCTGTTCCTACTCCCCTCGCTGGCCCTGCTTGCCTGCAGTCCTCTCCAGATGTGCCAGGCTAGGTGGGTGTGGAAGAGTTGCAGCTGCTTCACTGCATACCAGGGCCCCCGTGCTTTGGGTTTCGCTGCCTTCTCTGGCGATAGGTCCCAGGCTGGGCTCTCGCAGAAGCTACGTGCATGCTGTTGTTCATGGGGCTGTGCTCGGGTTGTGTGTTGCCATCAGCCGTGCCCTGCTCTGTTTCTCCTGCCAGGTCGCCTTGGGCTGGGTACCCTGGAGTGCCACAACTCCCCCCAGCAGGTCACAGTCCCGCCGGAGCATGAGGCCCAGAGGGTCATCTGTGGCATCGATTCCTCCATGGTCCTCACAGTGAAGAACCAGGTTCTTGCTTGTGGGAGCAACAGGTAAGAGGGGTGAGGGTCTGTGCTCCAGAGCTTGCCTACAGCCTCCTGGGTCTGTCCATTTGTGTCCAGCCCAGGAAAAGGGAGCAAGGGGCTCTAGAAGACATCTCTGTGTGATTCTACTCCCCAGCATCACGCTGCTGGTGGTGCAGTTCTGCTAGGGCAAGGGTTGTCTCCGGGTTGTCTGCGCCTGGCTGCATTCGGCCGACTCTGAACTGTGCTTTTTCCTATGCAGGTGTAACAAACTGGGCCTAGATCGGATCAGCTCAGCAGAGGAGCCTTCCCCAGAGGACCAGGTGGAAGAGGCCACCGTGTTCATGTGTGCCCAGTCGGCCCCCTTGAACCAAGAGCCGATTGTGTGCGCTGACATAGGTACAGCACACTCGGCTGCAGTCACAGGTGAGGGGTGTGTGCCCAAATCCCTGAGGGGGAACCTGCATTTTCTCTGTCTTCCCCCTGCCTCTGTTTCCCGTGGGCAGAGGCCTCAGAGAGGCTCGGGAGGCACCCTGCTCCCGATGCTGGAGCTCTGTGGAGCGGAATGCTCAGCATGGTAGAGAGCAAAGAGCTTCAGGGGCTTCAGTGCATCCTTGGGTGACACCCAGTTGTTTCTCTCATCTCTGTTGTCAGCTTCTGGCCAGTGTTACACCTTTGGGAGCAACCAGCACGGGCAGCTGGGCACCAACTCCTCCCGCAACAGCCGCGTACCCCACCTGGTTGTGGGACTCCAGGCAATGAAGGTCACCGTGGTGGCTTGTGGGGATGCCTTCACTGTGGCCATCGGAGCAGGTGAGGCTGAAGCCCCTGTGTCCTGGGCTGCAGCAGGCCCTAGCTTTCTTGCCTGCAGTCCATGCTGTGGCCAAGGCAGGCCTTGGAGATAGCCCAGGGCGGTACTGGGGAGATGGGAGGCCTGTTTGCTGGTGAGCTCTGTGTGCAGCAAGGTGTATATATCCCTCTGCAGACGGCGAGGTGTGCACATGGGGGAAAGGAGCCAGGGGACGCCTGGGCAGGAAGGACGAGGAAACGGGAGTGCCAAGGCCGGTGCAGCTGGAGGAGACGCATCCGTACCTGGTGACCTCCGTAGCCTGCTGCCACGGGAACACGCTGCTGGCAGTAAAGCGTGAGTAGAAGCTTCGTTACTGTGATTCCTGCCATGAGGGCCCAGCCAGACACAACGCCTTGTGACCGGAGCTGTACCGAGTAACCCTGGCACATAAGCTCTGTGTTATTCTAGTCCCTCTAGAGCTGGAGATGAATAGAAATAACTTGAAGCCCATAAAAATTCCCCTTCTGCTGTGCAGCAGTGTGACGCTGCCGCTTCCGCTGGGCTAGGGGAGCAAAGGGACAGCAGAGGCGGTCTCGTGCACTCCCAGACAGGTGGGCTGGCCAAGCTGTGGCCAGTGGGGAGCTGGTGTGCTGGCGGTCCACCGAGTATCCAAAAAGAGCAGCTCTCTAATTGATGCTGCTGAAATAGAAGCTGAGATTTGAGGCGTCATTTTGGCTGCTGGCTTTCCATTGTGGTTTGGAAAAGATAGCGATGGTTTTGTGGTTCTTCTCTGCTCGGGCCAAAGGCAGCATCGTTGCACGGTTAAAACGTGCCCATGGTGTGACCTGCCCTTCCGTTGCCTGGATGTACGATGGGAGCCTGGCCCAGACTGCTGGAGGGGCCTTTCTTCCTCCTCTGCCGGGCTGATTATGGCCTCAGCGCTGGGCTGATGGATTCCAGTCTCAGCCCACTTCAAGGAAGCTAATTACACCCTGGAGGGGAGGAGGCCCAGCTGACTGCCCCAGCGCAGCGGAATTGGCCATGGCTCTCATTCCTCCCCTGCAAGTGCCGAGCTTTCACGTGATGCCTGCTGCCACGTGAAGGGGACAGGGAACGGCTGAGTCCCTGGGCTCGGGAACAAGTAGGGCATTTGTCATGGGAGTAAAAGGGTTTTGTCTCTGCAGGAAGGCTGCAGGCTGCTCTCCCCTTCCGCTGCTGGAGTTGCCCCGCACTCTGCGGCAGCTGGTTTGGGGGCTCCCACCTGCAGCACCATAAGAGCAGGAACTGAGCATGCAGCCCCACTGCTGTCCGTCTGCACTGCCCAGTCCGAAGCCTCGACCCGCCTGTCCCAGTACTGGAAGTACAAACTCAGCAGCAGCGGTGTCAGGGCAGCAGCCTCGCCTGCTCCAGCATCCCTCAGTAACCAGGGTGCAAAAAGCATCGAGGGCTCTGTAAAAAGCTGAGATCTAACTTTGGGCTTTCATGCAGCTCAATCTGCCTGGAAACCTCTCCAGAGAGAACACGAGAACCAGTGACACGTGTGATGTCATTGCTGCTGTCAGCTCTAGCTGTGATCTGGCCCAGAGAGGGTGCTGGCACAGGCGAGCAGCGTTCCACCTTTGGGGCGGCAGTTCTGCACCGCTCTGCGGTTTCCCTCCCATGTGGCCAACACTGTTTTTGACTGGCTTGGGCTTCTGCCCACTTTATCGTGAGGCCGCTGCTGCGCCCTTCTCTCAATCCCACTGCAAACACGGGAGTAACTGGGAGAAGCCAGGTGTGCTGGAGAAGAGGAGGAGGAGGGCGCAAGCCTTAAGAGACTGTATTTCCTCCTGCCTCCTGCTTGTGCCACTACTGAGGCCTCGCAGTGGCTTCCTGGGGTAGCGGGACAGGCATTGCGGTGCCCATCTGTTGGGTATCTGGCCTGTGTGGGGCAGGGCACTGCTCCCTGTAGCTTCATCGAGATGGCGGCTTATGGCTTACTCTTGGTTCTTGCCCTTTGTGTTTCAGCTGCCGTGGAAGAGTCGCCTTCCCAGTGAGTTTGAGTTGAGAGGGGCCGCATCCAGCCTCGTCATATAGATGCTGGGGCTCCCCCCAGCCGCTCGGCATGCCTGTCCTCTCGCTGCTGCCCGCTACAGCCTGGCTCGGACCTGCATCCCCAGGCTCAGGAGCTCCTCGCCCGCGCTCCGAAGGCAGCGGTCTGGAAACAGGGAGCTCGTAACGATGGTTCCCATGGAACCGGAGCTGGTCTCACTTATCGAATCAACGAGGGTCGCTGTGAACCTCCAGTGCCCGAGAGCTGCTGCCCTGGCCATGCTGTGGGGCAGACGGCCCCAGAGCTCCGGCGCTGCATTCAGAGGGTCACGCTGGGGCTCTGCCCCTCCCTGCTGGAAGTGCCTGTGTAGAAGGGTGAGGAGCACAGAGGTGGTTTTCTCCTGTGGAAAGTGTCTCTGGTTACAAAGCCCAGGCTGACAGCTTGGTGTCTGAGAGAGCTGTCAGCCTTTGCACAGCAGTGTCTGGAGTTAAGGCCCCAGGCGCTACACTGGGTGACTAAGTGCAAACCTCTTTTCTAATTACAGAAGTCTGTCCTTTCCCATCCCCCCCCTAAAACGTTTCACCCGTTTGTTGAGCTGTTCATCACGCTTTCGAGGGTCCTGGCCTGCACGGCTGGCCGAACCCGTCGCGAGCAGCCTCTCTGTGTGGCACAGCCTGGCTCGCTCTCCTGAAATGTTGCCTGGAGCTTTCCAATTACAGCCTCCCCTGGCCCCGGGAGCTCACTGGAGGATCCTCCAGCTGACATTTGTCCTCAGGCCCCTAAATCCTGCTGCTGACCAGCTCACTGGCTCCCAGCTGAGCTAGCGGAAGGCAGCAAAACACAGTGAGCGATTGTCAGTAATTGAAGTTTTTTAACCCAGATCTCTCCAGGGAGGTGATGAGTTTTCACCAGGGATTCTTTCTGCAGGCAGGAGGGGGCATATCGCCATGTCACAGACAGGAGTTATGTTTTTATCTCCAGAAGGGTCGTTTCCTTTCGTTTCCTTTTTTTTTTTCCTCCTCTTTTCTTTTTTTAACTTACATCTGCCCTGGGCCATTTTTTGATGAGCTTCTGTCTCTGATCTGCCTGACATTGCAAATGCTCTTGCCTTTCACATCCGTCTTTGTGCTGTTGCCAATCTGTTGTGTATAAAGTCAGTGCTTTCATAAGCTGGCTGAGATGAAATCTCTCTAATTATTTTTGTGATTCTTTCCTGTTTTCAATGAGGGAAGCCTCGCCGGGCTCTGGTAGAAGCCGACTGATCCCTCTGTCATGTGAAAGGTAATGAATTTCTCCAGGTCTCCTGCTCTTTCCTCCCTTGCCTCCCAGGCTCCGGCTGGGGAAGGGAGCAGGTCCCGTCCAGCCGGGAGAGGCGTGTGCAGCCCTGACTGCAGACACGGCCTCCCTCTTTGGCTCCTGGCAGGGTGGGTGCATGGGTTTTCCCCTGCCGTTTTGGTTTCTCGTGGAGCTGCCTTTTCAGGCGGTTACACCCTGCTATCCCAGGAAGCTGACTCGCATTCAAAGGCTCTGCCAGTCCCTTGGCACTCGCCTTGTGCTGCAGGTTAGAGGGACGGCTCCGGCAGCCTGGTGTCGGCGGAGGGGAAGGTGTTCGCTCCCAGTCCGACCTGGGCACCAGAATAATTGCTGGGCTGGGTTAAATTGCCTCAAAGCCCCTCTGGGCTGCTGCCTCTCCTCCCTGCGCTGAGCTGGCGGCAGCACCGGCTCCTACAGCAACAGATTTCTTTTGGCTGTGTTGTGCTCCGCTCTAGCGGCTCCCCTTGCCCCACACCACGTGCAAACACATCCCATAAGAAGGGGCTGGTGTTCTGCTACAGCCTCGCCAGAGCTGAGGGCTGGCTAGAAAGGCAGGCAGGCGGGACAGAGGTCTCTGCCACCCTTTGTCTTGGCGGTGGTGGGACCAAAATGCCACGGCTCCAGGGGGAAGGGCTCTCCCTGCTCCAGCTGGGCTGCCAAATCCAGGGGTGAGCCCCCTGGCAGCCCCCCTGTTCCCACTGATGTGCTGGTGTTAGGTGGGTTGTTTTATGGCTTAATGAGGCCTTTGCACGGCAGTGCTGGGGCTGGAGGTGTCACCAGCTCGAATATCGGGACCCTTCGCTCCGGGCAGGGGGAACCAGTACGGACCAGCGTGCTTTGTGCTGGGCCAGGGGCTTGCGGCGAGGGCTGGAGCCCTCGGGATTTCGCAGCCTGTGCGCTCTGTGCAGGAGTTCAGCTGTGAAGCCCAGCGAGATGATTTGAATAATTTAATACCAGGCTGTGACCAAGCCTGGCGAAAGGGTAAAGGAAACAAAGAGGCCCCCAGCCCCGAGCAACAATAGCTCTTGAAACGACAAGCCGAGGCATGTCCGCGCTGCCAGAGGCAGAGAGCAGCCCGGGCAAATAGGCCAGTTGCATTCCTCACGTCTGCTGCTTTGTTTCCCTGCAGAAGCTCCCGGTGAAAACTGCAGGTCTCAGGGCTTCTCCCTTTATCCTTGTTTTGTTCCCGCGTTCTGCAGAACTGGTGGTGGATCGGCCGCGTCCCCGTGGCTCTTCCTGCTAAGGAAGGCAAGGCCAGAAGGGAGCGGGGATGAGGCTGCCCGGTCCCGTCTTCTGTATCCCGGCCGGTGCGGGTCCTCTCTGGTCCTTGTCACCCAGGGAAATCCCATCCCCGTTCCCGTGCTCGCTAAGATCCCACTGACCCGGGGCCATTGTTGTCAGCAGGAAACAGGCCGAACCGCCTGCTGATCCCAGAGCTGATTTGATTTGATTCCACCACCTCTGACGTGGTCATATCCCCGTTCCCACGAGGCTTGGCAGAAGGTGCGGCTGCCGTCCGTCTGTCCAGCCACCTCCCTCCCCTTACCCCTACCTTCCCTGGGCACCAGTCCCCAGAAGCAGGGAGAGGACTCTCCCCGCTCCTTTCCCTGGGGCAAAATGCTCCACCTTAACTTCTTTAGAAACCGGAGCGGAGGTTTTCTTTCCCTCCAGTTGAAGTTAAATACAAGGCGGAGGGATGGAGCAGGGGTGCGGGGCAGGGAGAGGCTGGGGGAAGAAGGCAGGAGGCCTCCCCGAGCCCAGATGGGTTCAAGGACCGACCCATCACGGGGGTCCGGAGAACATATCGCATCCACAAAGGGAATTGCCCTGCCCGGAGGTTGAGTGTCGCCTTTGTGTGAGACAAACGCCTGGCTGTGATGTTGAGTGCGGGGAGGGCTTTCCGTAGGGAGAGGGGAAAAGGAGGGGATCTTTGTTTGCAGGGTCTGACACCTCCCAGCCGTCCTGCCGCCACAGCCAGCGCCTTCTGATGGCTTTGTCAGCTCCTGGCTAATTAGCAGAGATGCTCTTCAGTGAGGTTAGGAAAGAAAAATTTTTAGAACATCAAAGAGAAGCAGTAAATAGTGATAAAACTTGGCTCCGTTTCATTCCTATCATCGGAGACGCAGGCTTTCTGAGCTTGCAGGAGTGGTGTGTCCCATGCCTTCTGCGCGGGAGGCACGGGGAGTCCCATTGCCCTGCAGGATGCTGACACACGGGGCCGAGGGTCCATCCTTTTGGCCCGAACCTGGTCCCGTAGCGGTGTCCAGGGATGGTTTTTAGACAGGCCCAGCTCGCAGCGTGTTGGGGCGGCTGTCTGGGGTAGTGCTTTTCTCCCGTTGGGAGGCGAGCCTGGCTCCAGGGCGTGCTGTGACTTAGTGCCAGAACCAAATGGACCCGAGGGGCTGCTTCTAGATCCTGCCCTGAGGGGATCACAGATCTGAGCAAACCTGGCCGGGGAGCATCTCAACCCCAGGCTGCCACCCCTGTGACAGCTCGGAGGTGCCCGGGGTGCACCCTGCTGCTCTCTGTACGGTTGCCCGCTGTCATTTGTTTTTACGCGTTGGGTTTCCAGGCTCTCTGGGAGCTGGTTAAAGTTTAGCTCGGTGCTCTCTGCCATCCGAGCAGGCTGCCAGGTAGTCACGTCCCTCAGAAAAGACCCTGCGGTGGCTGTTCACGCTCGATGTACAAGCTTCCCCGCTATTTGGGTATTGGGAGCTAAAGTCCTGTTGCAGCTCGGGCCGTGGCAGGGTAACCTGTTTGTTATCCCTCAGGGTAACCCCAGAAATCAGCCACCCATCCCCTTCTTGGCTGCTCCGGCAGCGAGAGCAGGCAGGCTGCCCGCCTGCCTTCCCCCGGGCTGCTGGAGGATTTTATTTTAAGCCGAGCCTCTCGGGGAGAAGGGTAACGTGAGCTCCTTGAGTGACAAGTGATAGAGCTTGACTTGCTTAGCGTGTCCCCCAGGAATCCCTCTCCTCTGCCATTTGCTAATTGAAAACTGCTAACATTTGGGTCTGGAGCAACTGCCGCCCTTAATGGGAAGCTGGCTGGAGCGTGCGTTGGTGGGACTAACACATGCTTGCAGCCTGTCATCTGCTCGTCTCCATCTCTAGGGAAAGGGGCAAATACTCCCATATGCTGCTCTGGTTTCTGAAAGAGTGAAGTGGGGGCTGGAGCCAGACAGATTTGCTTTTATTCTCCCTCCTCCAAACCCTTGCTAGGAGGTTAGGAACCACGGGCTGGAGGGCGGCTGTTGGCTGCAGCCTGGGACATGAGCTTCCAGCTCATGAAGCCACGGGAGCATATGTGTGTGTCCCCCACTCCCCGTGCCTGTAGTGTGGGGGGGGGGGGCTCGGGGCAGCCCCTCCATGTCCTGCTCTGCCGTTGCCCAGCTCAGACCCTGCTGCGGGTGATGGCTGGGACACGGGTCGCTCTCTGCGGCAGTGAGGGGGTAAGGGAGCCATGTGTGTGTGTGTGTGTCCCCACTTTAGGCCTCGCTCAGGGGCTCAGCGGCAGCTCCGGGCTGCGTGCAGGAGTGGGGTCCCCCCCCGGGGAACCCCGGCTTGAGCCAGCGCTTGCCAAGGACGGGACGCGGGCTCAGCGAGGAGAGCACGGTGCCTGTCCTCACCCCGGAGCCCTGGCCCTGGCGGGGGGGGGAAGCTGAGGCCGGGGGGGTGTGTGTCCAAGCCCCCCGGGACGGCTGGGTGGGATGCGATGCTCCCCAAACTCCCGGAGTGGCTGTCCCCGGGGGCTGTGGGTGTCCCATCCCGTGTCCCCCCACCCGGTGGGACCCTTCCCGAGGGGCTGCTCCCCGGGTACCTCCCCCCCCCCTTCCCCTTTTCCCTCCGGGGTACCGGCACCGCTCCAAGCCCCGGTGCCGAGAGGCGGAGCCCGATCGGGAGGCGGCGGCGGTGCCCGGCCCCCAGCCCCGGGGCGCTGGGCGGTGTCAGGCCGGTTCCACCGCCCCCCCCGTCCCCGTCCGGCCCCCGGGCGGAGCCGGGCTCGGAGCTCGGAGGAGGAGGAGGAGGTGGCGAGCAAGGCGGTGGAGGAGGCGAGCGGGGCTACGGGATGCCGGGCTACGATTACAAACTGCTGGAACGGCCGCGGCGGCGGGTGCTGTGCCCGCTCTGCGGGAAACCCATGCGGGAACCGGTCCGCGTCTCTACCTGCGGTCACCGGTTCTGCGATACGTGCCTGCAGGAGTTTCTCAGGTGAGCTTCGCCGCGACGTCACGGCCGCCCCGGCGTGACGTCACGCCGCGCACCCCCTTTTTTTTTCCCAGGGAGCGTTCCGGTCACCCCCCCCCCCCCTCCTCCTCCCCACCGATCCGGGGTTTCGCACCTTGGGGGGGGGGGCAGTGGGTGCTTTCTTCTCCCCCCCCCCCCCCCCACTTCAACGGCGGCCCCGGGGGGGGTTCGGGGTGCTCCGGGGGTGCGGGGTGCCCCGGGTCGGGGAGCGGGGTGCGGGGAGCGCCCAGCCCGTGACAGTCGCCCCGTGGGGTGCAGCGGCCCGTGGCCAGTCTCGGTGAGGAGGAGGAGGAGGAAGAGGAGGGCTGGGTGAAGCCCGGAGCGGTGAGTTTCGAGCCCTTGCAAAGATTTGTGCTTAACTCCTTCCCGCCCCGGCTCCGCCGGAGGAAGCGACTGGGGGGCTGGGGGGGGGGGGGGTCCAGTCCCACGGGTGAGCGCGACCCGGCCGTGGGGGCTCGCTGGGAGCGAGGGGACGGGGCCCTTTCTCACCCCCCCAGCGGTTTGGCAGCCCACGTACCGGCAGCCCACACGGGGGCTGCCCGTGGGGACACATGCCGGGGCCGGTGCTGCCCGCTTGTTGACCGTCGTGCCCGGTGCGGGGACCGGGGGTCCCAGGGTAGCAAGGCAAAAGGGGGTGTCGGTGCCCCCCCCCACCCCCGTGGGCATGTGGCGGTGCGAAGCGTCACCCCGGGCCCCGGTTTCCGCTGCCGCCTCCGGCTGCGCCTCGCCCGGCCGAAGCGACCTTTGCCCAGGCCGGGGGCCCCCGCGGGCACGGCCGCCACGGGCCGGTTTCTACGAAACCGGGCGTTCACCGGGGTCGGTGCCAGGCAGCACCTCCGCTCCCCTCCCGCGGCCGCCCCAAGGGCACTTCGGCTTTACTGGGGTGACTGGACGGGGAGGGTCCCCCCCACCGAGCCCCCCACCCTGTTTGTACCGGATCAGGTTTGGGGATCTCACGGGCTGAGCCGTACAGCCCCGCCACGGTGCCGGGACGGGTGCCGGGACGGGTGCCAGGATGGGTGCCGGGGGGTACCCCAACCTGTGACCTCGCTGCGCCCCGGCACGCCGCGAAGGTCAGAGGCAAGGACGGTCCCCCCCGGGCGCTGCCTCAGCACATTCCCTGCCCGGCCGAGCGTGAGGAATGGGGGAGGCTTTGTTGGGGATTAGGCGCTGGCTTCGGGTCGCCGGCCCCCTTCCCCGCCAGCCCCGGCACCCCGACACCGTGTCCGGGGTGCAGGCAGGGCCAGTTGCCCCCAGAAAGGCGGCAGGCCGATGCCAGCCGTGGGGCGATGCCAGCCGTGGGGCGATGCCAGCCGTGGGTTCCCCGGAAAGCGCCGGGTGCCCAGCCCTCGTTGGGAGCAGCTTATCTCGGCGGGTGCCCGGTGACTCCCACGGAAACACCCACTGCAAACAGACCGGGCACGTGGCAGGGCTGGATGAAGCCGTGCCCCACGGAGCTCGCGCCCCACAGCGCTGGGCTGGTTTTCTTGGGGGTCTCTTGGCCCCCCCCCCACCGCCCCAGCACAGGGATGGTGGCTGCAGGGGATGTCACCGCGCCGTGCCCGGACATCCCAGGGCAGCACGTGCCGGGCGGCACCGCTGGCTCTGCCGCGCCGTCTCGCGTCCGCTTGGCAGCCCCGGTCGAGGCCGTGCCGGCGCCTGCCAAGGACGCACGCCGATGAGACGTGCAGGGGCTGTGCTCCGGCGAGGCGACCTGGCGGCCTCGTCCAGAGCCGCCTCGGGGACGCCAGAGCCCCGGGGGTCCCTGCGTGTCCCCGCTGTGCGTCCCTGTGGGCAGCACCCACGGCCTCCCGCCCCACTGCCCCTCAGGGATGGGCGCGCGGGGCGCCGTCTTCGTCCGTCCCCAGGCGCGGTGTCGTGGGTGATGGTGGCTCCCGGCCAACTGTGTCGCAGGCCAGGCTACCTGTTCGGCTCCGTCCCTGTCCCTCCACCCCACACTGCCCTTCCGCGGGTCAGGGCTGAGCAGGGTCGGTCCCACCTCGGGGACGGCTCTCGGGAGGAGCACCCGGTCCTGGGGCCCCAGTGGCACGGGGACCCCTCCAGGACGGCTGTTTGTCCCCTGTCCCGGTTCACCGCGGTGGCTGGTGGGGCCGTTTCCTGCGGAACAGGAGCCCCGGGGCCACGCATCCGGGCTGCACATCTGGCGCCCAGCTGTTGCCCCCACCACCCACCCTGGGCCCCAGCACCTGGGGCTGTGGGTGCCCGCGGCCCCCCGCCGGCACCGCTCCTGCCCAGCTGCCGGCACCCTGCCTTAATCCCTGGGGGGCCGGGGCGGGCGAGGGGGCTGTCGGGGCTCCAGATGGTGCCACGCTCGTAGCGGCTGGCCCAGGCCCCCAGGGACCACGGCGGCCGTGCCTGGCTCGGGTGGGGGATGACTGCCCGGGGGGGGGGGGGGGGGGGGGTGTTTGTCTGGCGGGGGCATTTCCCAGCTCAAACAGATGGAGCAGGATTAGAGTTGCGGCTCCCCGAGGGCCGCGGCTAGATTTGGCGTGGGGCGAGCGCTCGGCGGCAGCGCCGACGTCCTGGGGTGGGATGGCGGGGACCCCGGGGGACATCGTGGCCGTGTCACCGGTGACACGCCGTTCCCCAGCCCCGAGCGAGCCTGACCCCTCTCTTCTGTCTTGCAGCGAAGGCGTCTTCAAGTGCCCCGAGGACCAGCTGCCCCTGGACTACGCCAAGGTGAGCCTGGCACGTGGACGTGGTACCCCGCTCCGAGGGGACGTCTCCGTCACCTGTGCCCCCTCGCCCGAGGCGCCGTCCCCGGGCTCCGCGCACCCGCCTGGCACAGCCGCGCCGGCCTGGCACGGGCGCCCGTGCGGAAGCAAGAGCCCTTTGTGCCGCGGGGCCAGGGGAACGGAAACCCGCTCCCGACAAAGGGCGCTTGTTCGCTTGCCCGTGGGGGGGATCCGGCCCCGGGCAGCGTGCCTGTGGCTCCCGGCCAGGCTGGGGGGGGGGGGGGGGGGGTGTGTGTCCGTGTGCCCCCCCCACCTGAGCCCGGTGTGGGATGCTGATGCCCCGGCGCTGCCTCCCCAGATCTACCCCGACCCGGAGCTGGAGGCGCAGGTGCTGAGCCTGGCCATCCGCTGCATCCACAGCGAGGAGGGCTGCCGCTGGAGCGGGCTCATCAAGCACCTCCAGGTAGGGTCCGGCAGGATGGAGGAGAGGGGAGAGGCTGTGCCCCACGGCCGTGTCGTCCCCCCCCTCACCGTCCCTGTGCTCCCCAGGCCCATCTTGGCACCTGCGGCTTCAACGTCATCCCCTGCCCCAACCGGTGCAGCGCCAAGCTGAGCCGCCGCGACCTGCCCGAGCACGTCCAGCACGGCTGCCCCAAGCGCCGGGTCAAGTGCGAGTTCTGCGCCAGTGACTTCACCGGGGAGGCCTTCGAGGTGGGTGACGGGAGCGGGGCGGTGGGGGGGGGGGGGGGGGGGGTCACCGTGCCGGGGGGCATGGCCGTGGTGGGGACACTGGGGGTGACACAGCTGGCAGGGGTGTCGTGGGGGGGCATGGCCTGGATGGAGGACACCATGGGGGACACGGCTTGGCCGTGGGGACGGTGCATGACACTACGGGGGGAGAGCACAACCTGGGCGTGGGGATAGAGCCTGGGTGGCAGACACTATGGGGGGGGGCACAGCCTGGCCATGGGGGGCACCGCGCGGCCCCATCCCTTGACAGGGCTGGCCGGTGAGGGCAGCCGGAGGGTGACGATGCCGCCGCCGTCCCCAGGGCCACCAGGGCACGTGTCCCCAGGAGAGCGTGTACTGCGAGAACAAGTGCGGGGCCCGCATGATGCGGCGCCTGCTGTCCCAGCACACCCTGGCCGAGTGCCCCAAGCGCACCCAGCCCTGCACCTACTGCGCCAAGGAGTTCGTCTTCGACACCATCCAGGTGAGACGGGGCCCGCGGGGACCCTCGCTCCGCCGGCTCCCGGCCCCGGCTGACAGCTGGCCGCTCTCTATCCCCAGAACCACCAGTACCAGTGTCCCCGCTACCCTGTGCCCTGCCCCAACCAGTGCGGGACACCCAGCATCGCCCGGGAGGACGTGCCCACCCACCTTAAGGAGAGCTGCAACACTGCCATGCTGCTGTGCCCCTTCAAGGAAGCTGGCTGCAAGCACCGGGTGAGCGTGACCCTGGCCCTGTGCCCATCCCGCCCCGGGCATCCTTGCGCCATCGCCACCGTGGCGTGCCTGTGCCCCACAGCATCCCCACGCCTCTCCTGCCCCGCCATCTCTCCCACCCCCGTGGTGTCCCCGTTCTGCTCTGTCCCATCCCTGGGTCTCCGTGGCGTCCCCACCCTCGTCCTGCCTCACCCCTGCGTCGCTTTGCCGCCCAGGTGTCCCTGTGCCACCCCTGCGTCCCCGCGGCATCTCTGCGCCGTCCCGCTCCGCTACCGCCGTGCTCCAAGGACATCCCCGAGGCATCCTTCTCCTGTCCCGTCCCACCCCGCGTCCCCGCGCCGTCCCGTGCCCCCCGGCACCCCTCCGCTGACGGTTCCGCTGTCCCCGCAGTGCCCCAAGCTGGCCATGGGCCGGCACCTGGAGGAAAGCACCAAGGCACACCTGGGCATGGTGTGCGCCCTGGTGAGCCGGCAGCGGCAGGAGATCCTGGAGCTGCGGCGGGACGTGGAGGAGCTGTCGGTGAGCAGCGACGGGACCCTCATCTGGAAGATCGCCGACTACGCCCGCAAGCTGCAGGAGGCCAAAGCCCGCAGCAACTACGAGTTCTTCAGCCCCCCTTTCTACACCCACAAGTACGGCTACAAGCTCCAGGTCTCGGCTTTCCTCAACGGCAACGGGAGCGGGGAGAGCAGCCACCTCTCCGTCTACATCCGCGTGCTGCCGGGCGAGTACGACAACCTGCTGGAGTGGCCCTTCTCCTACCGCGTCACCTTCTCCTTGCTGGACCAGAGCGACCCTTCGCTCTCCAAGCCCCAGCACATCACCGAGACCTTCCACCCCGATCCCAACTGGAAAAACTTCCAGAAGCCGGGAGCCTCGCGCAGCTCCCTGGACGAGAGCACCCTGGGCTTCGGCTACCCCAAGTTCATCTCTCACGAGGACATCAAGAAGCGGAACTACGTGCGGGACAACGCCATTTTCATCAAAGCCTCGGTGGAGATCCCCCAGAAGATCCTGGCCTGAGCCCCGGTGCCCGACGGGGGGGGGGGGGGGGGGGGGGGTGTCCAGACGCGAGCCGGGCGCCCACCCAGGGGTGCCCCAGATGGTGCTGAGCCCCTGCCCGCAGCCGGTGCCCCCCGGCTTGAGGACGCTGCCGTGGCCGACGGCTCTCAGGTAGGCCGGGATGGGGCTGCTCCCCCACGTCCCTCCCGGGGCTGGGACCCCGCTGCAGCCCCAGCTGCCCCCCCAGGGCAGCCCCTTCTCAGGTGCCGGGGGGGGGGGGGGGGGGGGGCTGGGCCCCTCGAGCCCCTCACCGGGGCGCCCGGCAGCCCCCCACCAGCCTCGCTGGGGACCCCGCGGGACCCCACTGCCCAGAGCCATATTTTGTAAGCTGGTGCCCCCCCCCCACCCCAGGAGCACGGTTGTTATTTATTACCCCTGGCCGGGGCCCGCTGCCCCCTCCCCGCCTCTTTTTTTTTTTTTTTTTTTTTTTTCAATAAACTTTTCTTGTATTTATTACGGCCGTCTGAACCTCCTTCCTTCACCCGGCCGGGGACGGAATGGGGGGGACAGGGACACCCCTGCCCCCCCCCCAGCGCCTGCTGGCACGGGGTGCTCACGGTGCAGCCGTGGGTGCTGGGGACGGGGAGAGCCGGGGCTGCGCTGGGGGGCACGGGGGGGGGGGGGTAATCCCTGACCCACATCCCGGCGGCAGACGGGCTCAGATGGAGACGGTTAATTCGGTAATCGCCGGCAGTGGGGACGTGCCATGGGGGGGGGGAAGGTTGTTGCCAGTCCCGGGGTGCTGTTGTCCTGCAGCCCCCCCCCCCCATTCCCCGCTGGCCCCTCGTTAGTGTTGGGGCAATTACAGCCGCGGGGGGAGGCAGGGATTTAGACCAGACAAGGGGGGGTGGGCAACGGTGGGGGGCAGGAGGGGCACTGGGGCAGTTTGGGGGGGCCCGGCTGTATCAGGCCCCAGGTGTGTTGTCGCCTGTGTCCCCCCCCCCCGCAATCACCCCAGCAGCAATGGGGGGGTCGCCATCTCTGCAGGCTAATCCCGCAATTGCATTAGTGCTGCCCGGGCTTAACACAATTAGCTCCTAATTAGCTGCACCCCGCGGCCCTGGCTGGGCTGGGGGGGGGGCAGCGCTGCCAGGGTGTCCCCGTCCCCCCCAGGAACGTGTCCCCCCCGGGTGGGTTCCAGCCCAGCATGGGGGGGGTGGCCTGGTGCTGCCCACGGTCGTGGCACATGCCCCGGGCTGGGGGTGGCACTGGGGGGCCCTGGGGAATGGGGCGAGCTGCCAGCCCGTACTGGTGCCCAGTGCCAGCCTGTACTGGTGCCCAGTGCCAGCCCCTAATGATGGCCAGTTCTTGCCCATACTGGTGTCCAGTGCCATTCCTACACTGGAGCCAAATGCAAGTCCATACTGGTGCACAGTGCCTGCCTAAACTGGTGGCTGATGCCAGCTCAGTATCAGCCTTTTCTGGTGCCCAGTGCCAACCTGTACTGGTGGCAATTGCCAGTCTTTCTTACACTGGAGCCAAACGCAAGTCCATACTGGTGCCTGATGGCCTTCAGTTTTGGTGTCCAGTGCCATCCTGGTCTCGTGCCCTTTGCCAGCTTGTACTGGTGCCCAGTGCCAGCCTGTACTGGTGCTGAATGCCAGCCCCACCTGATGCCCAGTTGTTGCGTGTACTGGTGCTCAGTGCCAGCCTGTACTGGTGTTCATACTGGCACCCAGTGCCACCCTATACTGGTGCTCAACGGCAGGCTGTACTGATGTCCAATGCAAGGCTGTACTGGTGCCCAGTGCCAGCCCCTACTGGTGCCCAGTTCTTGCCCATACTGCTGCCTAGTGTAAGCCTGTCCTGGTGCCTAATGCCATTCCTACACTGGAGCTAAATGCAAGTCCATACTGGTTCCCAGTACCAGCCCTAAACTAGTGCCCTGTGCCAGCCTATACTGGTGGCCGTTGCCATTCCCACACTGGAGCCAAATGCAAGTCCAAACTGGTGCCTGATGCTCTTCAGTTCCGTGACCGGTGTCAGCCTGTACTGGTGCTGAATGCCAGCCTGTACTGGCGCCCACTGCCAGCCTGTACTGATGCCCAGTGCCGGCCCCAGCTGGTGCCCAGTTTTTGCCCATACTGGTACCCAACACGAGCCCTACACCGCTGCCCGGCGTCAGCCCACGCTGCTGCCTGGGGCCACCCGGTGCCGGTGCCGGTGCCCGGCGCTGCGCTCGGCTCGGGGGCACCCAGCCCCGGGATGGGGCGGACGGGGGGTTCACGGCCCGGCGGCTGCTCCAGCCCCCACAGACGGCACCCGCCACTGCCAACCCCCGCTGCCCTACCCCACGTTTTCCCCTTTTCTTATTTCTTCTCCGCCTACAGAGCCGTAACCCGCTTTTTCGCTGCGTTAGGACTGACGTGGCCTGAGCTAGCTACGGGTAAGCGCATCAGCCAATGCCTGTCCTGCATACTTTTTATTTATATGTATTTTATGTTTTTTATATTTATGTATGTTTATATACAGAGGCGTGTATATACACATGCACACACAGTCTGCATGGGACCTCTCCTGTTCCTACAGCCGGGTGTCAGCAGCCTCTTGTTGCACACCAGTTGCCTTAAAAAAAAAAAAAAAAAAATCCATAGATTATTTATGACCTAAAAGCTTCAGCTATTGTGGTGAAGTGATGCTGGTGAAAGCCTGCACGGCAGCTCCCGGCTGTGCTCAGCGAAAGCCCAGCGCCAGGAAGCTGAGAAGAAAAACAAACCCCAGGAGCCAGGGCTGGTGACCCTGCACTGCTTCATCCCCTGCCCAGGGACCTATTGCCAACCCTCTGCTTTCTCTGCTTGGTGGGGTTTTTTGTTTTTTTTTTTTTTTTTTTTCCTTTTTTCTTTTTCCCTCTCCAATCATAAATGTGAAATTTGCCATCGGGTGCCGCTCTCCAGTAGCTCCCAGCGCCGGCACGCCAGCCCAGACCCACCCTGCGTCGATGAACGCCGCACGACAGCTCCATTTACCGGAGCCACACGTCGCCGTGTGGTGCCTGGCTGGAAATGTCAGTCGGAGCGTCAAGCACCTCTTAACCTTCACGTGTTTACATAAAAAGGGGGAGCAAACCCCTTGCTAGACTTGGATTGCGAAGCAGGAGGTGATGCTCTTAATATTCATGGGGGAGAAGGAGAAAAATCGATTTGCTACTAAATTTAGCTTCAAATATCTAGTATAAAAATAAACTTCCTGGGAACTTGTTGGTTTTGAAGATTTATTCTAAAGGCTCAGAACCTGCCAGCTTTCTCCTGGCTCCATCGGCCCAACAGGGCTCAGACACTGGCCGGGTATTTCACGAGATGCTCAAGCCATAGGGGAAAGTGTTATCAAATTCCCTATAACAGGAGGGAGAGGAGCCCCCCCCCAGGCTGGAGGGCAGGGGCTGGACTTTGCTTGTTTAAGATCCCCAACCACATTGGCGATGCCCTTATCTAATTAAACACCAAATCCTTTTAACATCTTACAAAACCTTTGGGATGTAGACAGGGAGAATTTTTGGCAAAACCATTTCATCTACTGCTCAGGCGGTAAGAGCCCCGATTTGTGCTGATTATTTATTGACGCTTCTTAGCCAAGACGGCTAAACCAGGCATTAGTATTTCATCAGGAGAAAAATGCAAGACAAATTTGCTTTGCACATCCTTTATTAAAAACCCGGCCAGGCTCCCCTCCCTCCCCCCAGCCCTTTGCCTCCCCAGGACCGAGGGGGTTTGAGGGGGGTGAAGGAGAAGGTTTTTACAGTGGGACCACTTAAATCTTGGTGCGATTTCACCGCTTCAATTTTAGTGCATCTCTTAGGCTAGCAGCCATCCCAGCTGAATTAATGGTTTGTACCCAATTGCCTTGAAATTAACTTAAACTAATTAGATAAAATACTCCAGTAACTTTATTGCAATTTGGCCTTGCTGAGCATTGGAAGAGCATCTGAACGGCGGCTGTTGCTAGAGGATGTCCAACACGAGCCCTCCCCCCAGCTAAGACCCGAGGACCTGACTTCAACGTGCCCCTTTCCTTTGGCTCCTCCACGCCCCGTGGACCCTCCAGGACCCCCCCATCAAGCAGGACTTCTTTCAGCTCTGATTTTTTTTTGCTCCTCTCCAAACGGCCTCCATCACGAGACGACGTGCTGCTGGCTTTCAGCAGAGAACACCTTGGCACGTTGCCTACTTTGGGTCAAATTCAACGTTCGCATCCTCCCACCCTCTACCAGGGTACGGTTAGCTCAGTGTAGGGGGAAAAGTCCAAGCACAGAAATTAAATTTTTGGAAGAAACCCCTATTTGGCCCTGAAGAAGTTTTAAAAGGTTGGATCTTACTCTGCCAGCTGCCAGAAGCCTTCAGCGTGAGTTAGCTGTGGCTGCAGGTAACTCCTCGGCGGTGGCAGCAGCTACTTACGCTGAAGTCCCCGCTGGCTCATTATCGCACCAGATCTTCGCCCCAGTAAACAGGTCTAACTAGCTGCAAAGATGACGTAAAAGTCTCCTGAAGAAGCTTTGCAGAAGGGATTCCTCCTGTTGCGGGGGGGACAGATGAAGAAACCAGATACGAAGGAGCTCCAGCGGTGCCAAGTCAAAGGAGAGGAGGATCCTGAAGCTCCGTCTCCCCAGGGCGGATGGACGGAGCGGCTGCTGTCGGGACGGCGTTTCTGGATGCTGGAACCGGGACGCGGCAGTGCCTGTGGGCAAACAGAGCTCTTCCCAGCTAAGCTTAGCTGGGCTAAGCTGCCCGGTTTAGCCCAAATTCCTGGAAAAGCATGTGGGAACCAAATATGTTTCTAAGTATCTGGGGAACACTGGAAACAGTATGAAAGGTATTAGTTTGCCATCGGAGGGATTTTGACACTCAGATGTTTGCAGCGAGCGCAGAGGAGATGGGTTTTGAGTTGTGTCGTTCTTAGAGATGAAAGCACGCAGATTAAATTAGATGTGTGATCACCCTCACAGCTCCTATCTTCCAGAAGGGGGGTCTACAAATATTATGAATCCCCTTTAAAATTTTGTATTTAGTATTATGTTAATAAGCAAAACTCAGAGTTTATTACGCACTATTAGGTCAGCAATTTGCAGGGCAGTCAGTACTTTCTAGGGAACCTTCCAGGACCAGCTTTTGGAGCAGCCCTACGTCTCCCCAAGATGTTTCTGTCCCGGCCAGGCAAAGCAGACCTTTAGGGCGCAGGACAGCCCTAACCCTCACAGACGTCGTCAAAAATCTCTCCAAGTTCACCTTGACAGGACTCAAACCACCTCCTCGACTCCTCCTTTTTTTAATAATTATTTCAGCACCTTTCTGGCTCTGAGATTTTGTCTCTCTTTTGTTTTCCCAGACCTTCTGGGTGCTCTTATTGGACAAGGGCAGCCAGGCTGTGCCCGACACCTTCATACCTCAGAAGTCCAAGGAGATCCTTCCCCAAATTCCGTTTGGAAAAAGCACCCACCCCATGCTGCCTGTGGCTCCCCGTGCTGCCGACTACGGCCACACAAGCTACACACTCGCACTGCATAAAACCATCAGAAGGGGCAGAGGGACCAGGTCGCTCTTTCACTCTTTTTTTTTGCTTTTTATTTTTCCTGCGGACAAAAAAAAAAAATTAAAAAAAAAAAAAATTCTAGTTCATACCCGTAGCACATAAGCAGCAGTGTTTATCATCAGTCTGTGGTTTAATGAAATACAGCAGCAATTCCCAGTTCTCTCCCCAGTGAGCCCCAGCAAACATTTCTGTTTGGTTTCTACGGGAGCGGCCAAGTCCCACTGAGACATCTTTCATATCATAAGCTTAAAGAAAATTCAAAAGTGTCTTTATAAAATGTTAACTTTGGGCTGTAACAAACTGGGCTTGCGATTTAACAGCTTCAAAGCTTCTGCTGGAATGACAAGACACGTCAGAGATGGAAACTTCCTCGTGGAAGGGTTTACATCACTTTTCATGTTTCTCTCTCCTAGGATCTATCTCATGTCCACCTCCAGCTGGCAAGGGAGTTGCCAGGAACCATCAGAATAACGATATTCTGCTAAATCAGTGTGGTACTGTAAAGGGGACAGATTTCAGTGCTGATGAGGCAGCGTAAATAGTTCAGGAAAACATCTGAAAATACCTTACTCTTTCCTCAAGGAGCAGAACTGTCACCTGCAAGTACCCAGGCTCCATCAAGGGAACTGAAGCCTCGCGCTGGAGTCAGCGATCAGGAAGGCACTGACCCACAGACGGACAGACAGACAGAAAGGCAAGGCGAGCCCTGCGACAGGAGCAGCAGTGTGAACCCCAAAGGCAGGCAACCATCTGCTTTGGGGTCCCGGGGAGAGCTCAGGGCAAACGCGTGTCCCTGGCCTTTAGGTTACTCTTATTTCTGCACCGGACAGAAATAAAACTGCGTGGGGAAAAACAGTTCCAGGAGAGCACACCTCCTACCACGCACCGGAGCACCGGCCTCTGGCTTGCGCCTCGTCTGCTCTTCCCTTTGTCACCTTGGTGAGTGAGAGTGCCACATGTGGATCCCCACGCCGGGCGCCTACGCAGCTGGGAATGAGGCAGGCTAGTGTTTGCGTTTCTCCTTACAGAAGATGTAGTGGGGAAGGAGCCCGACAGCAACAGGCTGCTGCAGAAGTGAAAAGGGTTGGTTTAAAGAAAAATCTCACTCCTAGAACAAAAGGAAATATTTCAGTATATTTTAATAGTCAAATGATTCCTATTTTTCAAGCAATGTCCCACCCGGGTGAGTCTCGGGAGTGTTTTTGCTTCCCGGTCCTGCTGTACCGGGGCAAAGCCTCAGAGGTCATGGCTCTACCTGTGACTGCCCGTGCAGAACAATCCCCGACAACTCGCAGCGTGCTGCCGTCGCTAACGCAAACGCCTCCCAGGCATCGACACCACTTCCACAAACACCCCAACGCGGGACTCGACTCAGTCTCTCTCTCAGGAGAAGAGCAGGAGGGAAAAATTAGCTTTTAATAACAGTCTGGGTTGAGATTTGTAGCAGGCTACCAAACAGAGGAGATGCCAATATTTTATTTAGTAAAAAGGTATGTATTCAGGTAGCAGAACACCTTACAGTAACTAACTCGGCAGGAAAGGTTAAGTCATAGCACAGCCCTAGATCGATTTGGGGGAGTAGGACGGGGAAGACGGCGGGGAGACTGTAAGGGAAGCAGCTTCAGACTCGAACCTTGGCTTCCAATATAATGTATTCAGAAAAATATTGCATGAAAAGCCTCAGGATTTTAGTTCTTTCATAGATGTATATTTACCAGTTTTCACAAAGACTGCAGGAATACGATTATAAACAATAAATTAGGACTTCATGTTGCTATCATTTGGCATAACACAATCAGGCAATTTTTCCTTTTTAAATATAAGGCAACACAAGCCAACACATAATTTAATCCGTCTTTAGTCAAATTGCTTAACTTTGCTAAAGAGTTACCACTAAAGAACGGTTTATAGTACACTTAAAAGAATTTAAATAATGACATGATATAAGTGTACTAACTTACGCAAGGAGTCAGAAAACGTACTCTGCTAAGCTTTGAAACCTAAATATTTGTTACAGCCCAGGACTACACGTCTAAATTAAAAAAATACAAATAAATGTGTTCTAATTTTTCCATTTACGAAAAACTTTTAAGAATCTCTAGCCAACTATGACGTCACTTCAAAACTTGTTATTTTTTTTTTTTTTTAAATTTTGTATGATGTCTTAAGATTTTAAACCATGCTCGTTAAGGAAAGTTCAAGGAGCAAATACTTAAGGCTTTGTTTTTCAAAGGGCTGTGAGGGAGGCCAGTGGATGGCGGAGGCCAGTGGGTTCACCCATACACAATGCTACTCAAACCCACACTACCAGGCGACATTCATACAGAAATATTACACTTAAAAGTTACAGTGTAGAGCAATATTTTTAGCCAGTGTACATATAAAGAATCAATGCATTTATTTTTTTATTATTATTTTTTTAATTTCCAAACTTGATTGTGATCATTATGTTCAAGTATTAGTCTCATTAACAGAGATGAGAAATTTTCTACTTACAACAAATTTGGCTGTTAGAAAGGAAAGGTATGTTTCGGTACACTGAGGAGAACAAGATGCTGAGGTTACCCAGTAGTTAGTGTCCTATGGTCACTGACTCGACTAGCTGCTGGAAGTGACATGGGAAAGGAACAGGAGGAGTTAGGCACCGAGACCCTGGGAAAAAGGAATGTTATAAATAGCTTCGCTAATTCCCAGAGAGGAGGATTGTTCCGTTAAATCTGCCGTGGCGTTTTGATGCGAGAGGAATACAGGACCATCGGTCCCACAGCGGCTCACAAGCGGGAGCTTTGCTTCAGATCGACCGTCTCCCGTCTCAGCAGTACTGCTGCCGCAGTGGGACCGTGCCACGACGTCCCGTGCACCCGCTCACTGCACCGGAGACGAGCTCGAGTTACGTCTCCTCGCCCCGAAATTAATTCTAGCTACTGGAGAGGCGGCTGAACCCTTTTTGGAGTTGTCAGTGGGTCTGGATTCCTTTCACATCAGGACGGCCAGACTCCTAGCAGCAAGGGGTTCAGACAAACTTAGCTCTTACGCTGGCGAAAGGGGAGCGGGGAAGGGAAATAAGATGCAGAAAAAAGACAGCCACCTATGGCAGCTATGCTGCCTATGTCCTAAAACCGCCATTCCCCCCTCCTCCATACCCTGTCCGCAAAACAAAAGTGTCAGAAAAATCTGCCAGAGACTTTTGACTTTGGACAAAGTCTAAACAATAAATGCAGGCGTCTCAGCAAGAAACAGCTGGAAAGCTTCTTCCTATATTAATGCCTAAATACATACCCCTAGCTAGCTCTTTTCAAATGTAGGCTTCTTTTTCAATTAAATAGGCCTCTAGACAGTGCAAATGGTCAATGTTTAATGCATTAATGAAATGGGCTTTCGAGTTGAAAATAAGCCCTGCTTCCTGACAAATTCTGTTACTCTTAATCTTCAGAGGAAATTGAGATGGAAATTTAAGCAGCTACGCTACCTCGCTCTTGACGGAGCTAGGGAACAGATGCAACTGCAAAACCCTGCAGCAACTCAACATCAGTCCAGCAAGGAGCTACTAAGCAGAAGGCAAAAGCTGCACAAAGGGGATTCTGTGGCGAGGAAAACAGCTGTGGCGTGAAGTAGTGTAATGAAATTCTTTGACACAAAAGGCATGTTAAATATTTGATGCATAAAGGAGATAGATAACATGTAAGCAAAGCTTTTAAATATACAGTATGTCTTCTTCCAATGGTTACTATAATGATCACTCAAGTTTGCAAGTTAAAAATGCCTTGCTTATTAATTAAAATTAAGACTAAACCTATAATTTTTGTCTGTGAAAGTGACTGCAGCCTATCTATACCCTGGGTGTTGAATATGAAGATTTCGACTATCGGATGGTTCAGGTGCTCGGTTCATGGGAGGCCGATGGACTTTTCCCAGCACGGCCATGCTCTGATCTCTGAAGCAGGACTGCTGGAAGTCCCCGCTTAGGTAATCCATGGTCTGCATCACATTATTCTGGCTGGATGGGCCAGCTCCAGCTCTGTAATGAGTTCCTCCTGCACAATCTAGCGGTGCTCCTGCTGGCTGTCCCCCATGGAAAGGCATGGCGAGGTCCTGGGACCCAGAGCTGTCACTGTTGGGTGTGGGCAGAATGTTATTCCAGATGGGCTGGAAATAGTGCCCATTGGTATATGGCAAGGGTCCCTGCAACCCATTCACAGGTGGAGAAGGCGTGGGCTTCTCGATGGGGGGCTTCAAGCTGAACGACTGGCCCATGCACAGTTCTTGAGGGTAGTTTGAAGTTTTGCCAGGAAAACTCTGCCCTGCGATCTCTCTCTGAGGGTGCTTCCCTGCGAGTCCAGCAGGCCCAGCAGCATCCCCACACATTTGCTGCAGATGTGCAAGCTGGTGCTGGTTCCACGCAACCGATTTGATTTCGTTCTGGTACGCGGGCGGCACCCTGTTAATATTCACCATGGGCACATTAACAGAGGCAGGAGGAATAGCAGCAGCAGCATGATCTACAGGGTTTACTACACAGGAAGGCATGGGTGTAGGGACATTGTGAGTAGATACCCTGGTACTTGCATTGATAAGCAGGTTGCGACTTATAGGGCTGGGGTTTGCAATCTGTCCCTCACATACTGAGGTAGTGCTAATGCCAGCTCTGGCCTGGCAGAACTGGTTAATCTGGTGCACAATGCTGCTCAGGTCCGGTGGCTGGTTCTGCTGCAGGGTGGCAGCCATAGAGAGGGGAATGGTTGAGGTAGACACGGTCACATTCGGCGGCGCATCTGCATCCGGCATCTTTCTGCTTCCATGTAAACCTGGCTGCAGCAAAGGATTTGGGGGGTGCTGCAGAGTCTGGTGTGCCATGGTCTGAGGATGCTGCAAGCCCTGCGGCTGCTGCATATTCTGAGGGTGCGGCAGCGTCTGCGGCTGCGGTATCCCCTGAGGGTGCGGTAAGCTTTGTGGCTGTGGTATACCCTGAGGGTGCTGCAAAGTCTGTGGCTGCGGTATACTCTGGGGGTGCGGCAAAGTCTGTGCATGCTGGAGAGCCTGCTGGCGAGCAAGCGCCTGGGGGTGGGTTAAAGTGCTAGGTGCAACGTATGGTGTGGAAGGGGGATTCATCATCGCTTCCGGCAGCAGACGCGTGCGTGTCCCGTCAAAGTCTTTGATAATTCCTTTTGCTGGAGATTTGACTATCGCCAGGAGGCCTGTTTTTGTGGTGGCCTGAGACGGGTAGGGACTGTACCTCTGGCCCGAAGTATCAAGTCCGTTCACAGTACGGCGTATGTGTTTCCTCTGGGGAACCTTGACACTGTTTGGAAAAATTTTTATAGTCAGTGGATTGTTGGCGACCTTCTTAGCATAAGCATCCAATTCTGCTGGGGTAGGATACTGTGCAGATCTCATTTTCTGTGTAGTGTCCCCTGCGGAGAAAGGAAATTCGTCAATACTGATTCTGGTAAGCAAGGGATCAACCCCAGGGCAATACAGTTGCACAACAAGGGTAGAAAATCTCCAAGGAATCAAGAGGCAAGAACTTCATCTTCCTAGACCAGCAGACCGTGTACCAGATACCTCATTCCCTTTATTACCTGGTGACCAACACAACCCCCAGTTCAGCTTAAGGCAAGACCTGCCTAGGGGAGCAAAACAAAACCAGTGTTTTCATCAGAGTATGTTTACAGTTGGAGAAAAACAGGTAACATGCTATAAACATCGGACTGTCTCCAGCTTGAAATATTTCTTATGGCTTGCAGTGGTGGGCTAGTTTCTATTCTCTCAATTTGAGGCTGCCTCCCTATGGTTCTTCAATTCTCAGTATCTTTACCACGTAATTAAAAATCAGAAAGTTATGAATTAAACATTAAACCCATGTAAAGCTGAGGTGGGAACCATACTGTGATGGGTCGACCCTGGCTGGACACCAGGTGCCCACCAAAGCCACTCTATCACTCCCCCTCCTCAGAGGGACAGGAGAGAGACAATATAACGAAAGGCTCGTAGGTTGAGATAAGGACAGGGAGAGATCACTCACCAATTACTGTCACGGGCAAAACAGACTTGACTTTGGTAATACATTAAACTAATTTCCCCATCAAAATCAGAGTGGGATAATGAGAAATAAAACCAAATCTTAAAACATCTTCCCCACACCTTTCCCTTCTCCCTGGGCTCAACTTCAGTCCTGATTTTTCTCTACCCTCCTCCCCCCAAGCGGCGCAGGGGGATGGGGAATGGGGGTTGCGGTCAGTTTGTCACACGTTGTCTGTGCCGCTCCTTCCTCCTCAGGGGGAGGACTCCTCACTCTTCCCCTGCTCTGGCGTGGGGTCCCTCCCACGGGAGAGTCCTTCACGAACTTCTCCAACATGAGTCCTTTCCGTGGGCTGCAGTTCTTCATGAACTGCTCTAGCGTGTGTCCCTTCCACAGGCTGCAGTCCTTCAGGCGCAGACTGCTCCAGCATGGGTCCCCTGTGGGGTCACAAGTCCTGCCAGCAAACCTGCTCCAGCGTGGGCTCCTCTCTCCAGGGGGTCACAGGTCCTGCCAGAAGCCTGCTCCAGCACGGGCTTCCCACAGGGTCACAGCCTCCTTTGGGCATCCCCCTGCTCCGGCGTGGGGTCCTCCCCAGGCTGCAGGTGGAGATCTGCTCCCCTGTGGACCTCCCTGGGCTGCAGGGGGGACAGCCTGCCTCACCATGGTCTTCCCCACAGGCTGCAGGGGAATCTCTGCTCCGGCACCTGGAGCACCTCCTCCCCCTCCTTCTTCACTGACCTTAGTGTCTGCAGGGCTGTTTCTCTCACATATTCTTACTTCTCTCTCCAGCTGCAATTGTGCAGGTTTTTTTCCCCTTCTTAAATATGTTATTCCAGAGGCACTACAACCGTCGCTGATGGGCTTGGGCTTGGCCTTGGCCAGCAGTGGGTCCGTCTTGCAACCGGCTGGCATTGGCTCTGTCGGACACAGAGGAAGCTTCTAGCAGCTTCCCACAGAAGCCAGCCCTGTAGCAATGCCCCCCCCCCGCCAAAACCTTGCCACACAAACCCAATACACATACAAAGCACTTCAGCTCAAGCCTCCGTTTACATCTGAGTTCTTTTCTAGATGCTGACATCTGAAAGCACTTTGAGTGTCTTTTTGTCCATTAGGAAGCCCTTGTCAGTCCAAGTTCAGCAAATGGAAGGAGGCTACATGTGCATTATTTTACTGCTTGCAATTATTTCTTCAGCTGAATTTTCAGTGTGGCACCTTGCTAAGGACAGCATCCTTGTATCACACAGAAAAATTATGTGATTACCTCACAAGATTAAAAACATGTTACTCCCCAGACACAGACAAAAGACTTCTGGAGAGAGGAGTGTGGTTTCACTTACTCCAATTCACCAGATATCTACCTTGCCCACAAGCTCAAACTGCTTCTGGAAAGAACTTCAGAAATCTAGGGAAATGTTTGTGCCTCTCTCACTACAATCATATTCCAAGCAGAGAGTTGGGCCATTCCCCTACCACAGCTCTGCTGCTTACCTCCTATGGGACTACTGCTTTAGAAGTGATTTTATAATCTTCAAATAATGGCTTGCAGCTTTGACAATCCGATTTTGCTTTTGCTTAATTCCCCACCACCACCACCTTGCAAACAGTTTACTGGAAAAAAACACCCATCCTTTTCAATGAAATTTTCAGCATCCCCATGCCATCTGCTGCTGTGCTGAAAGACTGGGAAACGCGGCAGCCAGATCCTCCAGAGCCCAAGAGCACCCCAGCCCCACATCTGGTCCTCTGACCCAAGGAAATCTAATGCTCCAAAGAGCTTGATACTCCCAGGCAAACAGCCCTTCCTCTTGAAAATCCACCTCTGCTTCTTCTAAGCAAATTGCCTCCAAAAGACTCCTGAATACACGAGTACCAGCCTTCCCTCTCTCTTTGCATCCTGCAGCTTCCAGTCTTTACAGGTGAGGGACAGCAGCACTGCTCTAAGAGCACTCACTTTCAGAAAGTATGGGTCAGAAAATGGAAAATAGGATGGATACCAAAAGAAAGGATAATTATAGAAATATTAAAAATATCTTTTGTGAAATACGCAGCTTTGCAAGCAGGTTGTCTTGCATCTCTAGCACAGCATGTACCACGGCACTGCTTCTACTCTTACTCCCTGTGCTGTCCAAACACTGACACGTACCACCCTTTCTCTTAATCAAAGGAAATGCTCATTTGATATTAACCAGAAATATCCTCTGTTCACATCCCTGTACCTGCTGCAGCAGGCAGGTGGTTTGTATCTGTCCTTCTGAGTGAGCTGCTATGCTCCTAATGGAAAGAAGAGCCTCCGAATGGCATTTGCCAGTACTACCTTGCCTCAACAGCCAAGGCCTTCATGAAATCCCAACCTTTATTTTTAGCATTGCCCACACTCATTAAATTCTGTTTCTTCCCCAAGAGATGACCCTTGCAACTCACCATGAATCAGAGAAGAACCATCAACAATGGACAAAGGAACCCAGAGCTGTCTGTATTACCGTTTATGTTACGCTTACAGCCATTGTCACATAAAGCTTTTACTTTCAGATGGAAAATTAAGTAGATACTTTAAGACACCATTACCTTCAAAATTTCCCAAGCTGGTTTCCATTTCTATAAGTATATCAGCAAATTAGGTGGTAAATATAAACACTGAACAGATACACTAAATATTCTTTTACCCAAGCATCTATTTTTCTGTTACACAGGAACTGCGATGGAAGCTTTTAGAAAGCAGCTAAAACACCAATGTTTGAACAGGCTGCAGCTATCAGTTACAACACCTCTGTAATCCCAAATCTGGAAGAACTCCTTCCTCTGACGAGAGAAAATAACCCCTCAGTTAAACTTAAATGATGCACCAACAACATCAAGTTTGTCATCCTACAAAATGGTAAACCATCTTTTAAATCCCTTGGACAGGATCTTCTGAAATGAACCACCATTTCAAACAGCACCTGTTTTGCGTACAACTAAGATTACGCTCCTTTTACTATGGACTAACTCAGCCATTCTACTTAGGCCTGAAGGTGATATATTTCTGAGTGTCCCAATGTGCTGCTTAAAATGCACTTTGCTAGTAGTTCCATAGGCAAGATTCGATGACTGTAATAATTAAGGCACCAAAAAATTAGGAGAAAGGAGAAGGGCATTACGGGGCAAGCAAGAGTCTGAATATCCCATACAAATATCCTACAAACCAGTAAAGAACAATTAGGTCTGGTAAGTAAGTGAATGGAAAAGCGGCTAGAGTAGACCGAAAGAAAATGCTGGTATTGGAATATGCTCATCATTTGTGTGCAACTGCAAGAATTCTGGATCAGGCCATAAAATGATGAGGCAGATGAGCAAGCTACATTAAGAAAACAATGGGATGAGCTCCACAAAGCTACCTAATGGTAAATGCAAGGCTGAATACTTTTGTTGAAAAGTAATTATTTCATGTTTACTGTAAGGTAAAGCTGTGCATATGAGCAATTACCCCAATAAATTGGTGAGCTGCAAGTTCACACTCCCGCTAATCCCGTGGCAACCAATTCATCTGGTCACATTCCTGTGCGCGTCTCACCGCTGGAGCTATTTTTATCATGAAATGAGATATATTTCTCTGCCTCACCTCAGCACTAATGTAACATCTTTTAAGTGCATTTCACATTAAGGCTTTAAAACCCACTGCTTTTAAAACTGCCTACGGTTAAATCTTCATTAACATTAAACAAAATAAAAACAGGCCTTCAGGATTCCTAACCTAATGAGAGCATCTGCGTTGGGACAGGCGAAAAACAGCTGTGCCCATCTTCTGCATAAAAATCTCAATTGCAGCAGTTTCTCTACAGGCTTTACAGAAAGAGCCCTCACCCCTAGAAAGGACTCGATTTAGCTGATGACCCCATATTCAGTCCCAACCTGCTCTTTGCTCTTTTGTTCCCCCTGCCCCCCAACAAAAGCTCTCCAAGAAGCACCTTTCACCTTGACTTTGCACCACTGTCACGAAAAATCACCCTTTTTCTCCCAGGCCTTGCAGCACTGCTGCTATGTCCGACAGCAGCTACAGGCACTGCCTCAACAGTCTTGCCTCAAGTATCCCGACTGACTGGTCAGGTTTATACTGGAGTTACTGGGAGGAAGGAGAGAATATCAATACGGAGTCAGTGAGAAATCCCCTGCATGGATAGGGATGAATTTCAGGATTAGCCTTTCCTGTGATGCAGGCTGGAATTCAAAGAAAAATACTGAAATTGGAAGTCCTGTAGTGATTAGTTTCTAAAGGAAAAAATATGTGCATATTAATCCACAAAACTCCTACTTGCACAGACCACCTTTAAGAAAAAAGCCTCTTATTTGAAAGTGAAATAATAATAAAAAAAAAAAAGATAATTGAGCTAATGTGGATTTTTAAGCATTAATAAAAAGCCTGATCCAGAAAGCTACACTTAAAAAATTACTAATACAAACACTCTAAGTCTGAATAAAGGCTGTCATGTGGAGTTCTGTGCCTTTTATAAAAGCAAGAGCACTATTATTAAAGACTGCTTCCAACCCCCCATCAAAAGTCACAAGTCACCGTTCATTAAAAATGCTCATTAACTCAGCTTTCCTTTGGCCAGGGGCTAGACTACTTGTGCATATACAGTATGGAGAGAAATGCACCAATTAATCTTACACACATCTGCAGCAGGGGTGAGCAAGGTCTGTACGAGCAGTTTCATTTTCCATATAAATCAGAACAAACTGGAACAGCTGAGCACTACCACTGCCAGCCAGTGCCTGCCAGCTACTTTATGTCCCAAATTCTTTTAAACGCAGTACCCGGAGCTCTTCAGTAAGCAGGATACAGCAATTCTTTTCAGCACAGGGATAAGCAGTTCTAAGAAACAGCATCAGGTACTATCAGGTCAAGAAACTGCCCACATACCAGCACGTTGCCTCGTAAATATGTTATTAGCAAATACCTGATTTATGCACAGCTACCCTCACATGAACCTCAACAATTTGCTTTCAGAACTAAGCTTTTCAATCCACCAAAGAAACTTCACATAATGCAAGGACTCAGGCACGTTCTCACCACAACAACCTATCTTTTGAATAAGCATGTTTTGGTCAGCAAAGCTTGAACCGGAAATGGAAAAGAGAAAGGAGAGGAATGCCTGGTTTCATGCCATCTAAGGAAGTCCTTTTGTGAGAAAAGATTTCTACTATTGTCGAAAGTGTCATTACAATTACCAAGCCTGTGGAGTTAGCATAAATGCTATGCAAGTGCTGGGGGGGGAGCCCACGTGTGTACGTGAACAGCGTCATCCACTTCTGGCAGGACCAGGACTTTGAGCATGTCACCCTTAATTGCAAAATTCTCTTACCTATTTTCAGTAGCATCACAAGCCTTAATGTATTAACAAGTTAGCTACAACTGGACTGTAAATTACTTCGTTTTAAAGAGCAACGAGTCCATCAGCAAACTAAGGGTACGGAGATCTCCCAATGCACCTTTCAAATACAAGAGACAGGTCACAGCCCTAAGAACCAAGTACACAGATCTTACGTAGAAACCTTGGTATTTCTGAAATTTCAGCTGAACAATCAATGTGCAACTTCAGTGATAAAGAGGAGAGTCAGAGTAAGATTTAAAAAAATCTGTAGCCAGTAAACTTACATTCCCAAGCATAAGTTGTTCTTAAAAATACTAGCACAACTATCAAAAAAATGACTGAAGTTATCAAAAAAGAATTACCAGAGTACTCTGCAGACATATTTTCAGAGGCACCAAAGAGACATCAGAAGGAAGATGGAAACTTTGAACTTTAGTAATTTGGGCTAGATCACTAATATTTGCAGTATATGCCCCAGGTATGTAGAACAACAGAGATGCTGACCTCAAAAGGTTTGCATTAGCCTGATCCAACTTCTATTGGTGTCTAGGAGTAATTAAACAAATGGAAGTGAAAAGGAGTCAGGAAAAAGTTGTGTTAAGAAGCAAGTCAGCTGGCACACTTTTAGCACAAAATGTTTTCAGCAAAGAGGCACGAATCTCACAGAAACCTCACTTGCATTTCATCTTGCTGTGGTTAAAATTAACCTTTATAAAGCCAGGAAGGGGGGAGAGCTTGCTGCACACACGTGAACCTCCACAGCGATTTCTCAGAGCCATTATTGATGGATGCCTTGAAGGCATAACAAAAGAAAGACTAACATTAAATAGTTTTTCCACTGTATCCTAAACGTTTATGTCACAGCTGTACCAGAGCCAGATTTAACAGTTAACCACATCCTGCAGACAAAACGTCACTCACATTTCTGAAGTCCAGTGTTCATCTGCGTGTAAGAAAGAAGCTGAAAGGAGAGGTCACCTGGTCCTGGCAGACAGGCCAGCATGGCAGACAGGCACTAACACAACATGGGGCATTCACTCCTCTGCACACTGCAACAACAGAGAGACAATTCAAAGTTATAATACAAGGAGGAACAGAGAAAAGAAAGTGGCAAAGAGCCATCCCTTGGTGAAGGCCTGACCAAGCACAGATGCGCAACCGCTGCTCCAGCCCTTACTGCATCTCAGAACGGCAATGGAAATACTTCAAGAAGTGCGTCGTCTGCAGGGTTAAAACCAAAATAGCCATCTCGCTCTCCTCTGCTGCTTGACACACAGAGGATAATCCATAACTCTATCCTCAAATTTCAAAGGTGGTTGTTATGAATGGTAAAGAAACCACCATCATTCATTTTACTATATATTGAAATGCGCTGGCTATCTACCAGGTATAGCCAAAGCAAGTCCTCTGGAGAAATCCTGTCAACTGCTCTTTTACATTTAATAAAAAGGCACGGCATGCATAAATTGAAGGCAAAGTATGCAGCACTCTGCCTTGTGGCAAGATTAAGCTGCATGCTACAGCTTGTAATTTCTGTGGTCCATTAGGCTGAAAGATGAATGGCTACAACTTCCTTCATTTCATAGGAGACTCGCTGACCTGCATGGCTCTGGGTTAGACAAACGGCAAGACGTGCCTTCTGCACAAAGGAGCCGCAGAGGTGCCACCATCCTCTACTGCAGAGGTTCAACATTTAGGAAATCAAACCTCGAAATGAATGCACTGAGCACGAAAGCTCTTTATATATAAACACTGCACAGCTACCCTCAAATCCCATCACTGGCATACAAAGCGGCGGTTCCCAGCAACAAAGCTAACTCAGACTCAAAGTCTCCCAACGTTACTAGAATTATGGAGAGAAATTTAAGTTGGAACAAGGTCTCTAGAGACCACCTGGCCCCATCCCCTGCTCAAATACCCCCTGCTGCAGCTACTGGGGCAAGCCACAGCCAGCCACGAGCACTTTAGAAAGCTCTGGGAAACAGGCTGGGTGACCCAAGCTGGAGAAATCAGTTGACTTCTCCTCCTTGCCCAGATCTCCGAAAGCATCGGTACTGCTATACAGGGAGTGCTTTTGCCAAAACACCCAAGGAGCAGCTAGAAAGGCCTTGGGGCTTGTTATATGACCCCCAAAACATGGAAAGAGTTGAAGGCTTCAAAAGTTATAGGCTGATTTAATTTCAGTCATTGTTTCACAAACCCCAATTAAAGCAACTGGGGAGGCATTCAAAGATCAAAAGAGGCGAAGCGGAAAGCTCGAGACTGACACGAGAAGCCACGGCTGCAGAAACCCCGCAGAGGCTACTTCTGAAAGAGCCGTACTGCTGAGGACTGCGTAAGTGATGTGAATGAAACCTTTGGATGACACCCGACGTGGCAACGTCACCGCTGCGTCCTGGATAGCACCACTGCCTTCATGCTCCAGAAAGCTCTGAAAGCCAATTTCTCTGCAGGAACGTTTTAAAGACTTTAATTTGAAACCTAACCTCACGCCACCATCACAATCAGACCGCCCAAGGAGTACTTGCACCAATACAGCAAACAGCGTGGATTTAAAGCTTTCTCATAGCACAGCAATTACTCTCTGTGTAGAATTCATTAGCTCCATGTTTATATACACCTCCTCAGTTCAACATGCAAAAGCTGATTAAACCAGCGGCCAAGAAACCTCATACAAATATTAATTTACAAAAAATTCTGCATTTTCTCTGTGCGAGTGCTCTCAAAAGCTGACCGAGCGTTGCTGAGCGAGCCCGTTGGGTGGCACTGTGACTAACAATTAAAAATAGTTTTGGGCACTGAATGTCAGCTTGACAACTCCATGCTATTGCCCATTCACCCTGCCCACTCAGAGTAACAGTGACTCAGTGCCATGAGAAACAAACACACAACCTCACCAAGCTGCAGGGCCGACAGCACAACCACCAACAGAACAAGTTTACATCATTCTCCATTTCATCCCTAGGAGACAGTAATGATCTGCACTACCAGAAGTCCAAGATATGTACTTGTAAAATGCTGTAAAATAAATCTAAACCCGGATTTTCTTCCCACCCTCTGTAGGAGGTGGAGTTCTTGGAGTCTTTCAGAAGCTGTTCAGAAACGATGACTGAACACCTCTCACACATCGTTTCTGAACACCTCTCACACCCACAACTTAAAGGAATTGCTTTAGGAACTGAAAAGTTGCTCGACCTTTATAGATGAGATTCATTCATTACTATAAGTATGCAATGTTCAGTGAAACTTTGCAAACAGCCTGTGGGCAGCAGTTTCTTGCCCCAAATTATGCCCAGCAAGACCGAAAAGACAAAACAAGAATCCAGCTCCTTTTAATCAGAAGACAAAACCACTGTGAGTTGCCAGAGCTTTACCTGAGTAAGCAACAGAAACACTCACAGTCAGCAAGAAAAAATAATAATTGTGTTTTCCTTTTTTCCTCTTTTCATCAACTTCAGAAGACTGGCAAAAACAAGACCTATTTCACAGTGAAAAGCAGACAAACAAAATTAAGAGCCTTCACCATAGCCAGAAAACCATTAGATCACACCAGTCCCATATTCACCTAAGCATCTACCTTTTACTCCAGTAACATCTGATGTCAGCCCAGCATTACTTCCCAACCCTGCACGGCCAAAGGACCTTAACCGATGGCAAGTTTGTGTGCAGCCCCGAGAGAGAGAAAAGCGCTCTGCAGCGCAGCACTGCACTCAACGTGCTCTTAGAACAAGTAGCATTTCTGACAGCAAGATATGCAGAGGGTTTGCTCACCTGCTCCGTCATTAACGCTCATTATAGCCTGAACACTGTGACTCTTTGAGTAAGCCTCTCGCTGAAGTGCTACAGAGAGGCTCAGCGCCATGCACACAGCAATAAACAGCATAATGGCACATTAGGAGAGAGAACAAGTGATTAAGAGTGGTCACAGCATTCAACTCGGAATAGCCAGGCTTCTGCAGTAAGACAGCAGTATTTCCTTGAAGGTCAAAACATGTATTTACAGAAGCTTTAGCTCCAATACAGAGAGTAATGTTTCAGAGAGGGCTATAAAGGCAAGTTTTTCCCGCAGGCAGATAATCATTTTAGGCAATGCCAAAGGTTCATAAAAGACTGGGGTGGCAATAATAATTTTAAAGGAAATACTGGACTTACAAAAATCATTTGAAGTAGAAGCATAAAATCATTCTTTTAGCTTGATTTGCAATAACCAAATTGATGCCATCTAGGTCACTGCTGAGCATTAAAAAAAGAAATTCAGACTTATACAGAAGTGCTGACCATAACTCCATTACTGAATTCCGTATTATAATTAAAAATCCTGCTCCAATTTTTGTTCTCTATGAAATTAATATAGTTTTTCAAAACCCAGATCTCAGTATTTGAAAACAAAAGCATTTGAAATATCTTTACAAAAAAGCCCGGGTTTTTTTTTGTTAGAAATTAATTAACATTTATTCCCTTTGAGATACTCAGCACCTGACTACTACTTTCTGACCTGACTCTTCTTCAGCCCGAGCTAGCGCAGACAACTCCAACATACCACCCAGCTAAAATGAAGTGAAACCCCCCCTCACGGACTGTATTTGGGATTGAGGTGAGCACTAATGGCCGCCTCAAACTGTTGTTACGCACTGTCTCAGGTTGGCAGCGCAGGGTCTTGACACAAAGGCAGCTGGGCCCATCATCCCCTCCTGCGCTCAGCTTTATTGCTTCTAATTAGTCCAGAGCAGGAGGTAAACTGAACTTGGCACGTCAAGACTTCTCACTAGCAGACTTGGCTCCATGGCAGCAACTTGTGTGGGCACCAGCACCTGCAAAGGTCCCCGCAGGGCTGCTGCCCCAGCCCCTCCAAAGACAGCAGTGTGTTACTGGGGGAACCAGAATGGACACAGTGAATCAAGAACCAAGGGGTTTTTGCACTGTACCAGGCTCAGTAACGCTGTCATCTAAACCAGTCAGCTGCAAACTGCAGAGCAAGCTGACAAGTAGGCTTTGGCACCTGGCAATGGAGGGCAGCTGTAAAACCCTTAAAGTTTTAAAATTGTATTTTAAACTGATTCTGTATACTGCCAAACACAGCGTAACGAGCTTTGTCTTGAAAATATATATAAAAAGATAAAGTACATTCCTAGAGGAAAACAATCTTTAGATTGGAATAAATAAATAAATACCCCTCTTTGAAGTGATTTTAATCTAATCTGGCTGCAGGATATAATCTTAACAGCACACTTACTGCAGGACGGTCTATGAAACAGCAGGTTTAGACACATGAACAGATTTTTTTTTTTTTTCCCTCCTAAGAGTTATTAATAATTAAGTCAAAGCATGTTAAGCTTAAGAGAAATTTGCAGTGCTTGGGTTTTGGGGGTAGTTGTCACATCCCCACAAGGACTGTTATGTTCAGCCTTACCTGCACATCAGGGTGTTTTTTTGGTCCAGGCAGCACAGTGTCCCCTGCACTGATTTTCAGAGTAAGCCCTGTCACCATCAAGGCTCACTGGGTAGGACGGAAGAACTCACCTCCTCCCACTACCCAGGGACACCCTCCCTGTAGAGCTAAGAATCAGTTCCAGTAAAACTTACCATGATATTGCCTTTCTGGACAAAAAAAAAAGATATATTATTTTCTGGCTGATATTCAAAGTTTAGTATTGCCTCTGCCAGACCCAGTGCTCCTCAGGCCAGGGAGTACTTTTACAAGCTAGAGTAAAACCTAGGTGTAAAGCAACTTGGTACTACTAGGAAATTTCTAATACTCTAACACAGCTTTATCATTATATAAACAGACCACATATGCAGAGTTATTGCCAAGTTTTTAAATACGCCAGTCTCTGAAGCTCCCAAGAGGCCTTACAGGGTAAGCACACAAAGGAAACACTCCCCACAAACCATCCCCGGCCAGTGAAATATGGGAAACTGAGCTGGTTTAGACGAAAGCAAGCTGGTGAAGTCTAAAGTTAGGTTCCTGAAAGTAAACACGCATGTCTGAAATTCCATGATTAACTGTGGGCTTGTTCACAAAGCCTGGGGCCAGGAGGAAGCAGGAGCATCCACCCACACACAAAAGAAAAGCTCCAAACTATTCCAAGTTTCCAGCACCCTGGGGTCCTGTAAGCCGTGTGAGGGTTGTTAAGCGCTGATACACTTCGCTTCTCCTCGTTATTCACAAGGTAGTCCCATGAAGTTCCATAACCGCTGGTGGGATTTACGGCAACCCCCAAGCACACGCGGCACATTCCAAGTTCAGCATATATAAATGCTGCAAACAAAACCAAAAACTAACTCGGGTTGTGAAGTTTCTTTGGTACAAATGTCTGTAAGAGCTTGCCAGGAAATGTAATTGAATCCGGGCCAATTTTCATGCTCCAAGGGAAACTCAGTGTCTCATTTACCCCCCAACAAGATGCTCGAGACCAAATGACACTCATTCCTTTTCCCTCTCCCAAACTAACCTAAAATCTAGGGGTTTCAAAAATTTGTTTGTGTCAACTGCAGACGCTGAACCCCCCCCCCAACCTCAGTGTTCAATATGATTCCTTCCAGTCAGCCATGCCTCGCCTGACAGTGTCTAGACTGATCCTGCAGGCTTCCTGCCTTTCTCCAGCCCTAAAACTCCCCTTTATTCTTGGGCACTTACCAGAATGGCCCTTTCCCAGGACTGCTGAAGAGCCAGAGATAAATCTTACCGTTTCCTGGAACAAAATTACCAAACTAGCACTGTATTCATCGCCGGCCGGTATCACATCCTCTTAATGTTTTATAAATGGAAAACTGCAAAATAATGCGCAGAGAGGTAGTCTTTTGAAATGGCAATAAATCACAATAGCATCGAGTGTACTTGGGGATAAAAAAATAGGAAGACTGAACAATAGAAAGTCGCCTTTTGTAACAAGGGGAGTGCACTGTCAGCATCTGCCAGCACAGGACCTTTTGGCTTTCTGCATTCAGGTGGACCTTTTGTAGAGCCCTCCAACAGTTTCAATCAAAATCAATTTTTGCTTCTTGCAGTTTAATTAACTATGATTTTGCTTGTGAACCATTTCACCTTTTAAGGCTGACCTCAACTTATAATGTTACTCAGGCAACAAAATTAAACAGTTTGGAGGGGAAGGCAGAGAGAATTCAAATGTACGTGAGGTGCTTTGGGAGAGGGGAGGCACCTGCTGCAGCACAGCTCTGCTCCTCTCCCCGAGCTGAGATGGCAATGCTCAGCAAGGAAGAAAATGAAGAAGCTTTGGGGTAACAGCACTTAAATGGAATATTGTTCATATCACACTCCTCATGCCCAAGGGCTACCACTAAAGGCTTCTAGGTGAGCAATTTTGAACAGGATGTAGTGCAGTAAAAAAAGCCAAGGCAGTGGCTCTCAGCTCCAGGCGGGCAGGTACTGCCACATGTGACATCAGCTCCATCAAATTCACTCTTCGGATAAAGCAGCAGCGAGCTCAAGGTTATGATCTTAGAGTTTAAAAAGCCTTTTTTTAGGTCGGTCCCAAGAGATTATTTTAAAACACAGTACTACGCATCTGCTGAAGACTAGAACAGTTGGCTTTAATTGTAAGATGGATTTTTACATAGCTTCTGACCTTTCATCTAATTGAGGCCTAAAGAAGAAAAAAAAAGAGGAAAAGCTATACGTCACTTCAGTTATTAAAATCCATCAAGCTCAGACTTTAGCCTTGGGATAACCACAGCCAAAAAATTGACTTGCAAGTAATTATCACTGCTATCTGCAATAAAAGTTAATTGGACATAATTGAACTAAAGCCCTAATCTGAATGAAGCTGTTGCTGGCAAGAAGCCTGCTCCTGCCTGCACTTTGCAAATGAAACTCCTAGCAGTAAAATGGACAAACAGGAGGCTGCTTTTACAGTCTGCCCACTGCAAATCACAGCACAATTCTGCAAACAGCTCGTTAGCTGGGCCAAGATAAAGCCATTAGGAGGGCCTGTCCTCACCAAACACACCCTTCGACAATACCCAAACACGGCGAAGGCGTAGAGTTTCAAAAACAAGTTTCAGTTTTACTGACCTCTTAATTACATGGACTGAAACGTAAGATTCATGTCATGAGATGCTGGTTTCATCAGCCCTCGAACACTGTAAATACCGGTACAAATAATGTACTTTTTGAGCACGTAAAGATACCAACTGAAAAGGTTTTCAGTGCTGATAATTTACCACCTTCATGCAGTTCAATAGCCTTTCCTGTTGTAGGACCAGCTTCTTTCAACTCTGCAGCGGAGCAGACAATTAGCTGCTTTTTGTGCTCAACCCATGCAGGTGGCTGGGGGAAGGGAGCGTTAAACTAAATTCCTGCTGATTCGTCCATTTATATTTTGCATTTCTGTTAACTAACAGACCAGAAAGCAGTCGTCATCCTCCATACTACTTTAGAACTTCCTTCCAATTTTAATTATTAACACTCTGCCCTTCACCAAAGCGTATCAAAGCACTTAACAAACATTACTGAAGCCACATAACCACTCTGAAACCAACAAAAATTGCACACAACTCCTTTTACAGTGGCTTAAGGTTTTTTTGACCAGATTTATGTTAGAAGACTGGTGTTCTGATTATGGGCTAGCCTATGACAGAAGAGATCGAGGGAAGTATCTGGCTCATCACAGGTTCCTGATGTAATTTTGGATGAAGCATTTAATCACCCAATGCCATGGTTGCTCCTTGTTAAAAGGACAGCAGTGGGTGACAGTTTTCTACCACTGAAGAAGACAGTGAAGATAAATGAAACTGCAGAGCATTCAATACCACCTTGACTTCTCAAGTCAGGCTTACAGGGTCATGGTCCAGGCAGTCTCCTGGGGAGAACTGGAAGCAGATCACCCTTCCCTCTCCTGAGTACCATTTGCTCACCACTGCTCCTCCACATTTTCACAGCTCAGAACAGAACTTCTTAACTCAAGAAAGCTGCAATGGAGAACCAGTGACATCAATTCCCTTTCATGACCCAAATCAGTGGCTTATTTTACTTTGCTCAAAGCCCTCACCTCTTTTTAAGTCTATTTTTAGATTTAACTCTGTATTCTGCAATGTGGTAGGAGCTGACAGACAACACAGACGTAAGTAGGTCTTGCCAGGTGTTGCAGGCTGCTTCTAAGGCGAAGGAAAGATGTAGAAAAGACAAGTTGGGACGATTGTAGGGCCTGGCCAAAGCTTCAAAGAAGTATTTCTGGCTGTGCTTGAAACACATATGCTAGTGGTCAGTTATGAGACAGATGAGATACTACTTAACCATGGGAACACATGCAAGAAATAGGAAAATCGACCTGCCTGAAGTCAAAAGCGATTTGAATAACTTTGTATCTGTCTCCTCTTGAGTTTTCACTACACTAAAGCACTCTGACCTTTAATTAATTTTCTTTCTTCTTTTATATGGTAACCTCCAATTCCAAGTTTTTAATGCCATACTAGTGGGAAACAGGAATGAAGAAACCGTCTGGGATGTATCTTAGTTACATTTCACAGTGCATAAATCTGCACCGTCATTTAGGAGAGGGAGCAAAGGATGCTACAGTTGAACTGCAGCAGTTAAGAGCAGAAGCCAGGTACATACAGCATTGTCATCAAAATCATAACTTTCCCAGGACATTAGGCTTACATTTGCATTTTGAAAATGCAAAACAGACTCCCTACCCATCACTGTAACATTCGCAGAAGATACCATTTTCTTCAACAAGATACTGAGAGGTACAAACACTCCTTCCTCCAAAGCATCCATTATCCTCAAGGCAAACGAAACCGACCTTCTTACATGCTCAAGCAGCATCTATAATATCACAGCAGCTGCTATAAAATACAGAACAGGCTTACAGATAGGAGTGTGCATGTTTTCATGTGAACATGACAGTATTAAGGTTAGCTGAGATGACTTCTATCCAAAGCAAACCCATAACAGCCCAAATTACAGGATGCTGCTAACACATACCCCAATGAAGGCACCACAGATTCCCACCAACAGACATTCTCCATCCTCGTATGCAACCTCCTTCTGCCTTCAAACGATAAGAAACCAAAATACACATTGACCCCTTTGCCATAGCGGAGAGTCTGCAGTTATAACCTCAACATCATTAGCAAGAACGTGCACTGCGTCAGTATTATGTGAAGCTTTCCTACATGTTCAATGTCTGGGAGAAGCATAAGGTTGCAATTCTGGGGTTTACTTTACCACAACATGCAAGAGCTGTGAGCTTCCTCAAGCCACTCTCTGCCAGAATTCTTCCCTCTCAACTTTCTTGCCTTCCCAGATCTGAAAAGGAAGCTTTTCTTAAGTACAGCAAACAGCTGCCTAGGTGAAGGGGAAAGGAAACATGAAATAGCTCCCTCTCCAGTGGCTGCTTTGCACAGATCACCATTATCATTATCTTCTCTCATTCCACACTTACTCTGTAAAAGCCCAGAATTAAAGCCTTAATCATGACTTACAGAAATCCTTGTGGCTGCACATGACAGAAGGATGACAGTTTTTCCTTCTAAAATATCGTTAGAAGTTACAGATTATGACAGTTCCCCAAGTAGGAAAGTAGCTATCTTCCCCTGTTTATTACAAGCTGATTATTTCAAAAAAACATCTTTTCACAGCTAACTTTGAACAAATTTTACCTCTATGCAACACACAAACAACAAACCAGACATTTGTTAGATATTGAAAAATACGCTTCGAGTCCCGTTTTAAAAATATTCACTTGAAAATGAGAAGTTATTTGCAAATAAGATGAGGCAGAATGAGTTAGACTTCATGCAGAACAAAAAACTCAACTCACATATTAACTAAAAAAAATAAAAAGTGACTCACTTGTGGACCAGGTGTGCCTGTGGTATATGAACACAGGCGGGCAGGCTCACGGGGAGCCGGATTTCAGTTTGCATTGGTTATGCGTGTGTACCATTTTGACCTGTACAATTACATTGACAGTTGTTTGGTTTGGTATTTCGCTCTCTGGATACTGAATTAAGGTCCCACCCACAGCGAAATTTTAACAGCCCATTTACAAAGCAAGCGGAGAAATATATGGCAGATTTTTACTCGAGATGCAAAACTGGAGTACTCTGTGTAACTGCGCACAGTGCCAGAGCTTCCCGCTGGACCATGAACACACCAGCTCTTAGATACACATTTCACCATTTGTAAGGGCAAGATAAGACCTTCTTCTGTAGCTGGAGATATTGTGCAGCCTACTGTAAAGATGAAAAGCATTCTACAAACCTGAAACAAGCTGCAACACAAGTACAAAACACTCACCAGCAGAAAATACAAGCCATCAGGTGAATACCAAAGAGCTGGGCCAGACACTGGGATGGCATTTTCCCATCAACCTTCAGAATGAGGTGCTGGTGCCCCGCTGGCTTGTCCCGACACAGGCCTAGTGTCCTTATCAGTCTTCCAAGAAACTCAAAGGCCATCTCATAACAAGTCAATAGAAGAAAGGACAAGAAACACATTAATTGTGAGCTACTGCAAAACGTCTCTGCTATTCTCAGTGTTTTCCTGAGAAGCATGAAAACTGGCCAGTTGCATGGCTGGCAGTTCAGAAGAGCCACAGGGAAGGCAACACGAGCGTACAAGATGTTTTCAAAACCTCTGCACGCCACAAGCACCAGAGATTTTTGTCTGCAGGCCTGATAAAAAACTTCAGCATGATGTCACCCGATTCCTTCAGCAGCTGCCAATACATCGCCTTTATCCAAAGTTTACATTCACAAAAGATTTCTTTTTTCACGGTAAGTTTTACTGACTACAGGTGAGCAGGAGATTTTTGTTTGCTTTTGTGCATCCTTCCTCCTCTGCACTTGCCTTTTTCCCTTTAAAAAAAACCCAGTACACACACGGCAATAAATAAATTGTACGGACAGGACACAGAGGCAGTTGTAACGGTACTACAGTCAGTGAGACATCTTTTTGCATGGTAAACACAACCTGGCTGTGTGGGCGAGAAGAGAACAAATACTGCTACCACAGCCCGTACGACCGTACCTCAACGGCAAACACAGCACAAACCCACTTGCACAAATGCTGAGCTCCTGATAACCTGGGCTGTAACAGCCATGGGCAGCCCTGACCTCCACGATGCATCTTGCGCTGAAAGGCAGCACACCCCCTCTGAACACCGCGCGAGGGTCTGGTCAAGCGTGTACTCGAGACAGTTACTCAGGCAATCCCCAAAGTATCACCTGATTTTAATTTCCAGACAATTTGTCTTTCCAACCACGGAATTGCTACAGTCAACAAATTCAAAAGGTAAATTTTTCTACCTTCAATTAACTGCATTAGCACTGTTTATAACTATGTGATTGATAAATGCTCTACAGAAGCTGTAATTAATGTATTTTTTCCTTGGAACACATACTGAACCCCTTGGCGCTCAGACACTTAATGAAAAGCAATTTATCAACTTGCTTTGAACAGCTGAATCTGACTCCTTAATGCAGAGAGGAATGCACTTTACTTTAAGCACTACTACTCTGAAAAAGTAATGTGTACCACGACATTACAAATGCCATCAGACACGGTTCGGATTTTGATCGGGATGACAGTGACCAGAGTGCTCAACTCGCTGAGAAACTGGGTATGACTTAGTACGGCTTAGCTGGGATCCTCTCCCCCGGGATGCAGTCAAGCAGGAGATATGCAGATGTGCTCTTCCAGGACAGAGGTCAGGAGTGCCTTTTCAGGACACCAGACAAAGTTCCAAATTCTCCCGTGTCTGCGTGGCCAGGAGCCTTCTCACTGCTCCTCATGCCAAGCAGCACTGGCATGCTCGCCAGGAAGCAGCAGCTCAGCGTATTTCAGCCTGGACGTGTGTTCAGCTGCTCACAAAGCGGACAAAAATAAAGCGCTTACAGAGTGTTTGAATGCTAATTTCTCAAATTGAGCGTTGCTTTGTATAGTTGACATATGAAAAAAAAAAAATAGCATTTAGAAGGAAGGGCTTGACATCACAGAAAATTTTATGTTGGTATTAACTGCTGGGGGGATTAACCAACCTTCAAAGCCTAAAATCTAAACTCACATTTCTAGGACTACAGGCTACAGATTTCCAATATAGAAACTGGTTTGTACTCTATGTGGCAGACTGAACGTAACGATTACATATTTCCATTGCACATGTAAGTCTGTTTCCCATTCCTGCAGTGTCTTGCTCTCTTCCATTTGTCTTTTGATGCAGATAAAAGCCAATGCAGATAGCAACTGCTGATACAGAGAAAGGCGCAAGACACAGTATGCCTTTGGACTAAGTAAAAAAAAGGACTCGGGTCCAGACTGCTAGAGCATGTCAAGAGATTGTCTTTGAAACTACAAAACTAGAAATGAAAGCGTTGCATTTTTATTTGATTTGATCAAAGCGACTGGAGGGGAGGGGGAGAAATCACATCCTACAGATGCAGGCTAAAACTTAACTACTTCACACATAATGCGGGACCAGCTGATTCCATACAGACATAAATAAAGAGAAAACAAAGAGGTAAAGTCACTCTTGCTATGAATATGCCGCTTCCACAGATCGCTGCTTCAGGGTCTGTCAAAGAGCAACAGGAACCCATTTCAAAGCCAGAAGACAGAGGAAGCACGTACCCAGCACTCTCACCATGGGCACACATTTTCAGTCTCCAGTGAAGAGTAGAGAAGCGAGCTCCTGTCAAATCAGAGAAAACATACTCCAGATGTAATGGCTATTTGAATAAATAACCAATTACTCCCTATGTGACACTGTTCCACCTATTTGACTGCAGGATACCGGCAAACCGTGGCAATCGTCTGGAGGAGGGCTTTGTACTGCAAGCTGCAAAGGGACAAGACTGTAACTCTACTTGAATGGAGCATCCGCTCTGATACGTGCTCAGCACTGGAAGAACGCGGCTTTGCAGAAGTACAAATCACACTACAGGTAGCAGCCCTGCAGATCCCAAAGGGCAGCACACAAGAAACAGATACCTACCGCTGCCACGCTCCCCAAGAGAAAGGATTTTAAATATCTGTCGGATAGGCTGTGTGCTTGTGGAAATTTCTAACTGCAGAAGGTGAACCATTTCGATCGCCTGTGGGTTGAAATGATCTAGGTCTTTGCCTTTCACTAAAAATTAAGCAGAAGTCATTTTAACAAGTGAGGCAGACAACAGTCTTGCACAGGAGATCAAAAAGCTCTACAGATGTTTATTTTAAATGAAATTCAGAAGCCAGTATAAACCAGATTTTAAACACTGAATAATCCTTACCATAATCTGCATGAGAAAAACATGAAAAAGGTTCCGTCCTGCCACTCTGGAACCCTCCAAGAAAACACAGGGTTAGATTTTGTTCCTAGACTCTTCAGTGAGAATTTGAAATATGAACAGCTCCACAATGCAATCTGATGGCTGTTAAGCATGTTTCTCCCCTGTGCTATACACTTTGATGGATGCTCAACACACACATACGGGAGCATCCCATGTGAAGGAAGCCTTTGACCTTCCTCACCAAGACTATTCAAAATTATGGAATGAAAAGTGCCCAAAAATGTCAGTCCTAAATCTTAAACTTCTTGTCACCTTGCTACTTCATTGAATGCCTCCTGATTGTGCAAAAGCAGAATATTCAGGCGTCAATCTAAGTGGCTTGGGTGTTAGGCTGACAATGTCTCTGGAGAGAAGAAGAGAAGAGAGGACAGATTTCCAATAGCTCAGACGCTTTGCTGTAAGGAAAGCTGCCACACAGCAAGAGAGACAAATAAAGAGGGAAAGTAACACGCCAGAGAACTTTTACCAAGGTCACATCAGGATGCTGAACACTACCCATCTGCAGGGGAAGATTTAGAAGCCTATTCTACTACACATATCCATTTGCTTGTTGGCAACAACAGTCCTCATTAAACCAAACCGGTTCTAACCATGAAAGAAGGACATTGGGAAGACGATATTAGCTAATGTCAATATAAAAGGAAAACCAACAGAGCCAGTCCTGGATGGGTTCCCTCTGCAGCAACACACAGCTCCACAGCATGTGCAGGGCCCCCGCACGACTCTGAAACAGGCAACACAGGCTATCCCAGCCAAGAGGATGGACAACTCTGCTCTACCCAACGCTAACGGCTCCTAGCTTGCAGCAGAGAGGAGATTCTGTACCCATTCGGGCAAGAGGAGAACTGGGATCCCATCAGGAAGGGGAGCTTTTATGACTTTGCTGCTACGCAGGGTCACCTACTCAGTTCCTCACTGCTTTGAAATCAGGGCTGTAGACACATGGCAGATCACTGCAGACAGACCGTACCATGAGGAAAAAGTCCTGTCCTCAAAATATTATATCAGTTACTGCTGTGCCCTTAAAAAGAGTGTTTCTTGCCCGTTTCAGCAATCTGAAAGACATGCTGGGCAAAATTTCAAGCTATGACAAAGTGATCTTATCACTTCTGTGCTGTTCTCGCTACACAAGCCCCTGATTCAGCAGCATGTAATAAAATCTTCATTTGCATGAAAAGCACCCTCTGATCACAAAGTCTTCTGTTCAACAGTCCTCTTCCCATCTACAGCATAAAGATGCAAGCACCACCGTCATTTTGCTGGTGACTAAGGTGGAATATTTTATTTATGCTTTATTTGGAGAGGCTCTCAATGTTTTAATACAATCTTTTCCTAAAATTCTAACAGTATTTTTGAATAGCACAAAAGCTGCACACATCCAAACTACACAAGCACTGCAAAGTTCACATACTACGCTTTCACCCGCACTTTTAATAACCATGCCACATGAAGGACATTTCGTATTGGCACACGGTGACGATAAATGGTTCTAAAATGTCTTTAGCATTCAACAAGTCCAGTCTTTTCCAGTTTGCATTTACAGTGTTCGGTGTCATGACATACAGCACTCACACAGGATATATTTCAAAAGGAAAGGAAGGTGTAGCCATGCAAAGAACAATGCTCTCCCTGCAGTAAGATTCATCACTGTCATGGGAAACCAATAAAAACAAGTATCTTGTTATCTTTCTTTACAAAGAGACTGTTAAAGCTTAACTATGTTAGGAAACTTTTTCCTTTGGATTAAATCATGAGCCTAACGTATGTAGGCAACACATACACCAACATATGCAATTAATTGGCTCTCTCCTCATGCCGCGGGAGAAAGTCCATGGTTTCAGAGGCACGTTGAAGCCTTCATACGACCAGGCCGTGCCCTCTCCCAATTAGAGATCTCTCACCAAGACCAGCCCCAGCCCCCTGTCCCGTGCCAGGTAACACCACCTCCCACTTTCAGTTGTTTGCCAAAGTTAATCATGTCCCACCTATACACCACGAAATCACACCCAGCTCTGAGCAAACTCGGTCAAAACAGAAATACCTTTCATCATATCAGCAGTGCAGTCCCCATTTAGAAACATTTTCTTTCATGTTAATCCAGTGCCAAAACGTTATGATGTATGCTGTGCTGATCCAGAAACGGTGCTAATGATGCTGCTGCCTCCCGTCTATCACCGAACATCTAATCTAGCGCATGGCCGTGCGATGATGGCCCTGTGACAACAGGCACTTTAAATTGGGCAGCTCAGCAACACATGTACGCTGAATTTTTGAACAAGCTATTCTAAGCTGCTTTGCTAGCAATTTCTGGCCTGTACAGTTTGAAAGCACACGGTTCTGGCCCTCACAAAGAGCAGACCTGTAAATGACATCTTGAGGATTAAGCTGATTGAGATGCAATTTGCCTAGCAACCATTCATTAAGCAGAGTTCAGAAACAGGCCAGCAATCTATTCCACCTCCTTATCTGAGCAGTAAACAGATAACAGTCTCTACTGTGTCCTCTATCCTCCAGTTCAGACACATTGTAAACAGATTTTTCAGAAGTTTAAACTCCTACGGTAAATCTCTGAGAACAATCCTGCTCTCCAAACACAAGGGGTTCGGTTTCACCAAGTGCCTTACAAGCATGAAACAGCTCTAGAACGAGGATAATGCAAATCAAATTGTGAATGCGTTTGCAGTTCTGTGCCTCCAATATCTTCTCATGTCAAGCACTAAGAGCCCATCTTAGTTGTTAAAAAAACCCAACCTTAAATCACACAAGCATTTGGCATTGCTATTCTGATCACTGAAAAAAAACTCAATAAAAATCTTATTCCCTTCCTTCATCTTCTGGAAGGAATCGATTGGCACTTCCAAACTCTTTGATAGAGGTTCCCCCCTTCAGAGAAGAAAACAAAAGTCACGTCCTCCCTCCCATTAAGCATTTTTTCCTCATAAAAAAAGCAAGACAACGTAAACGTCATCAGTGAAAAATCAAACCAGCTATTTCAGCTTGAAGAATTTAGCTGAAAAGATTAAGTGAAATCATGATTTTGCATAATTGTTTCCCTGCAAGAAACATCTGATAATATCCCATTCTGCTCCAAAATTAAACAACAAAGATTAGCACGGACATATTTAAGACTATATACCTGAATGGTTTTCCTTTGGTGTACGGTTCTTCTGGGAAATCACTGTGACATACAGCATGCTATTACAATTAAATATGCAAGAAAGAAGAATTAAACTGACTATGAATAATTAATACCCTATAATACTACTTCATAAGGAAAGTCTGGCTGAATATTCCCGCAGATGAGATATACCTAAATACAAGGCACATCAGAGCTGGTAGCTTTACTTTTATGATGGAGTCTAACACACCAAGTAACTTTATGGCTGCTACTCAATCCAAGAGAAGGTGCCATCCATCCATGCCTCCCTTCTCCTGCTCGCTGCCTGTCGAGCTCCAGAAAAGCTGGGAGAACTGCAAGTGTTGCAATAGTCGCTGCACTGCTCATCTGCATCTTGGAGGTAACAGCCTTCCCAAACACTTCCCACTAAAAAGTATAAAGCAATTATCTGACTTCCCAGTAGAGAGAATAAAGCAAATATGATGCAACAATTACTTATGTGATAAGATCGAGCTAAGGTTGTGAGAAAAAACAATTAAAAAGGTTTGCAAGAGCTAAGGAATGCAGCTTAGTTTCCCAGAATCTACCTTAACGAGAAAGATACCATCAACTCACAGAGCAGGCCTTCTTGTTTCAAGTTTACTGTTTTGGAGGCTGCAGAATATCAACTGTAGCAAAGCCACAGTTGGGTGGCTGGGTACAAACTCCATCTCCGACACAACTCTCCTTTATTAGCTCCTAGTGAAAACCACCGTTAAAAATATGCGCTTTTTTTCCACCAATAGAAACCTTATATCACTTAAATTAATATTTACTGGAGTCCTCATAAAATTGTTAATTCAACTCTTGGCATTTTCCACTAGACACTGGTCAGGTCAGCTCTGTGCTAATTGACACACAATACACTTGTTGCACACATTTAGCTGGCAATCCCTTGTTCCCCTCAGTTTATCCAAGCAGCACAGCATACAAACAACACCCCGCCACAGAGCACTACTTTTAGAGATATACATTTGAAATCCAACCAATATTTGTGATCACTGAAGCGGAACAGGGCACTACTACTGTATTTGCTGAAGGTGACAGCCCTACAAAGATACGTCCCCCAGCAAAAAGCCCCACGCTGCTCTGTCTGCCGGCTCCACCACGAGGGTCTCACTCCTGCAGGATCCAACACTCTTCTCCTCCAAAGCAAACACAAACGGGGGGTCTTTCTGCGCACAGGCAAAGTCACCTTAGAAGTATGCTAGCTTAATATTAATTTTCTATTAAAAATTAATAGAATTAAATGAAGCTGGCGAGCCAGCAGGCACCAAGATAGTTATTTTGCTGACGCACTCGTTGCCCGGAGGAGCGGGATGCAAAGGATGGGCTGCAGTGCTTCTGCAGGATGGTGGCCAGCAGGTCCACGTGCCGGCCAGGAGGAGTAGCGGGGGGCTCTTCCCCACATCCCCAGCGGGCCCCCGTGTTCCACCAGTGCCATGCCACTCTGCTGGCAAGTGGCTCGTTCCCCCAGCTAGAAACTGATGGGGAAGGTGGAGCCCGTAGAGATCACCCTGGTGAAAACCCCAGTGTCTTCTCATGACACCCATCCAGCAGCGGGCTGGGCACCAGCTCTGATCCTCGCTCGTTTGCACGCTTGCCTCTTTCTCGCTGCCAGAATTAATCCCCTTGCCAATAAGCATCCTGCAAATACTCAGAGTTTACATAAGCCAAGTTTAACCTTCAGTCCCTATTAACGTTAACAGAATAGAAAAAATTAACCATGGTGCAACAAAAAAGTCTGTATCTGCATTTCTAATTATACAACAAAACCCACCATGTGGCAATATTTCCAAGCACCTTGCTGGGAATAAAACAGCCAACAGACTATGTCTTCCATTTTGAGCAGTGGACGCAAAAGCAACTGGCACCGAGGTTGTCGGTGTTAAGGGATGAGGACATGAGAATTAAGGAAACGAAATGACATACATAAACAATGATAACAAAAATGTTAATCATTAGGAAAAAAGCCACCTTAAAAATTTAAAATTTCATGATCTCTCCTACTTTTTAATGGCTTAGCCTACTTTTTCCAACCTAATTTGCATGATCAAAATAGGCCTCCTGCCAGGAAGCATTAAAATGGCAGCCCCCCATCGAGACAAAACTCTCTTCACCATACAAGACTGAAGGACTAATAACTATTCCTAAAAACATTTTAAATCCATTAATGTTGTTTAGTAAATATTTATTTAGACTTAGTGCAACTATCAGAATTTTCTTTATCACGCTCTACTAAAGCATTTTATAAAAGCCTTTGACGGAAGAGCAGGTACCCTCACAAACACTTGTACCATCTCCAATTCTCTCAAAAAAGCCAAGCGTCCTCACACTCCTGCTCTGCACCACTCTTAACGTTTTCCATCCAAAAACCCCAACGCATTCTCCAGTATCAACCAGACAATACCCAACAGCTCTTCTGGGTACCAGGCTGGGCAGCTGGAAGCACTCCACCAAGATGCACGGAGCAGACAGACTGGAGTACACCAACCCCACCGACCTCTACATGTGGCAATTAATTCTATCTGCTGAAAAAACCCAGGCTAGTACGATACTAGTATAAATCTCAATATTACTGATGTACTGAAGATTTGGATTCTGGTACAAATATACGGTGCTTTATACAGATTTTGTCTGAGCTATGTGTTATCCTTTCAGTGCCATCTGCACAAAAACAGGGTTTTATCTAAGTGTTGGAAACTAAAATAAATCATTTTCTCTATATCTGTGATCCTGTCAGAGACAGACGCCACAAACCTGAGAGCTGGCTAGTGCTAGTGCAGGCTTGCCTAGTTAGAAATAAAATTATATCCACATCAACATGACTTATTTTTAATAAAAAATAAGGCAAACCAGACCCTTAATATCAAAATAGGCTCAGCCAGCACCCTCCCAGCCCACAGAAGATACAATGTACAGTGTTAAATCGTCAAAATAAAACTGAGATTGGCACTGTCGTTTCCGCTAATAAGAAATGCCACAATCAAGAGATACATTTTAATTGCCACATGTAATGAAAAGTACCTGCTCATTCTCCACTTGCTGTATTTATTGCTAACACAACTCAGGACTGTAAGGCTTGGTAGGGTGTTTTCTGGTACCATTAGCTTTTCAGCATGTCCGCGCCCCACCAGATCGTTAAGAGTGAACTCGACTCCCCAACACCACACAACAAACGACGCATCTCTGTCCGTCCCGCGCAGACCACTTGAGGTTCTTGGGCTGTGTTTCTAAAAGCATCTCGTCCTGAGGAGCCCCTGTGAGCAGGGGACCTCACAGTAATTGGTACATTCTGATACTGGAAACTCAACTAATATAAATGCTGATCCCTCAAGACAGTACAGCCCATGATTTGAGAAACGCGAGTCCCAGAAGACCCACTGTTTCTACCTTTGAAAGTCACCAAAGGCTAGTAAATAAATTATATTCTCCAAGAGCGTTGCAAACAAGAGAAATTAATTTCTCTGGGTTGAATAAATTCTCCAACCAGCAGCCGCCGCTAAAGGTTCATATAGGATCACTGAAAACACCAAAACTGTTTTATTTTCTTATTTAGAGTAACTTCTAACATCTGAACTCACTGCTGTGAGATTGCAATGGATTGTATTTGGCAAGTCAAGCCGTCTAAAGCACAGATTATAAAAAATAAACACTAAACATTTTTAGATCTAACTTTCCTCCACAGACTGCGTTTTATGCACTTTCATTGGAACTGTTACATCAGAATAAAATCAGATTTAATTGGCTCTTAAATAACTGAACAGCCACTTTAATTTTATTTCAATAGCAGTAATTCATAAATCAAGCAGCTGAAATTCTAGCACAGAATGACAAGCAAATAGAGCGGAACACACTGAAGGAGAGTATGAACGCCACATGGTGAAAGGTGATTTTTCTTAAACTTCATGTGTCGCCATTTTATGGACATCGCAAAGCTACCGCCACATAAATACTTAGAGCTAAAATCTGTCAGCCCTGGGATGCTACACAGTTTATCAGCAGTAACTGCTTAACAAAGACCAACGGATGAGATGATCCTTGCCCAACTGGAACTGCTAGGACACTGGCTGGGATTTTAACCGGGGATGCAATTTCCCTCACGCACACTAGATGGAAGTATGTAAAATCTTAATTCTTTCCTGCCTCGACTTAAATTTAAGTGGTTGAAATGTTATGTCGTACTGTCACATTTTGAGAAGCCTTTTTTTGGTTCTACATCGGCAACTTCACTCATTGATAATCTGTAAGTAAGAAGACGCCCTGAAATATTAAACTAAGTTGTGTTGGAAATGAATAGTAAATACAAGAGAATACACATTAGAAATATTAAATATATTATTCTGGCTAATTTCTAAAGTACATGCATTCCATTTCTAGAGTATGTAAATAATAATCACTAATGAGATCCTTCAGAGAAACTGAAGCTTTATTTTTTAAACATTCAGGCTATTTTAACAAAATAACAATTCTAAAAATACCACCTTGTCAATGAATGGAAACAGGGAATAGAAAAAGTGTAAAAGGCTTCATAAATGCTGTTGCAGTTTTGACTGGTAAAAACCCCAAATTTCTAGAAAATACCGGGAGAGGTACAGGGAGAATGAGCAACCTGAAGTCTCGCATAACAAGCTAAACACAGATAAGAGCAGCAGAGGAGCAAACCTGAATGGGATTAAATTACACACAAATCTTCTGGAATTGATCTTAAAAGTGACTTGTTCCAAAACAAGCCATTTCTAAATTTAAACACTGAAGAGTTCACGGGCAGGAAAACTAAAAATGAGGCAATGGTGTGACCAGGAAAAAGGCGCTGGAAGAGCTGTTTTCCCTTGCCTGCTCTGGCCTTTTCACATATTGATTTTCCTCCACACTCATTCACAAATGCTCAGCATAGTTGTGAACAATTTAAAGTCAAAGGATGCATGAATTACCAGCTCTAGGAACACATTACCCATTCTAGGCAAAAGCTGAGAACTTTTCTGTAGCTGAAGAAAAAAATCCAACCCAGAATCAGAACAGACTCATGAGCTGGAAGAGAAGGGCAAGCAAATACCCAACTTTGCCTGTCCACAATGAAGGCAAAGCACGCGACATTCCTCTAGCTTAGAAGACAAAAAATTAAGAAAAACAGTGACAGAACAGAAGGATGAATGAAGAGCAATGCTGGATAGAAGAATAATAAAGTAGGTATGAAGGGCTCCCCTTTCCAGATGTTAAAAATATATGCTTTTTTCCATTCCAGATTTAAAAAAAGATTAGCAGAGGAGGAAGTTTACTTTGGAGAGTGGGAGCATCTGCGTAATTTTTTTTTAAAAGGCTCATACAATGCTATTTCCATCCAACAGAATTTAAACTATATATATATACATGGTATTGGCTCAAGACAGTAATCATACGACATTTTTCGAAGCGTTCTGCGTGCAGAAACTGCCTACAGAGAGGAACAAAACGAGCGGCAAGGCAACAGCCACAGGAAAGGGCAGGACTGTGATACGCAAGTCCTCTAAAATGCACGCTCGAAGTTTAACAACGTGAAGGCGAGAAGAGAGATAGCAGGATACAGCAAAGGATACGCTGGGGTCAGGAAATGAAAAAAAAATCCACACCACTGAACACTGACTTATGCAATATTTTACCAAATAAAAACACACACTATTTTTTTTTTTTCTTTTCCACTGCCCTGTGCTCTCCCTATAGCAGCAAATCATTTTTCTCTGCCAGGAACCCCACACCCACCACATAGGAAGAAGCCACCTGGGAAGGCTGCACATGGCTACCATCTTAGCTGCGAAGCACAGGACAGGAAGATTGCCCAAGTATGAGAAGTGAAATTACAGAAAACAACTACATGCTAGATCCACTCCAAAGAGCAAAGCATGTCGTTTCACCTATTTCCACTTGCTCTCGCATGGTTCCCAAATTAGAAACAATCAGAATCCTGCTGGAAACAATATACGGCACCTTAATTGGGTTGGCTGCACTACAGACGTCAGCAACGTATCACTCGGTAGATCATTTTTTGACTGTTTTTTTTTTTTTAAATACTAAAAATAGCTTCACTTTCACGGTTCACCTTTTCTGCATCACATTACTACAGACATCGTAAGAAATAAAAAAATCTTCTCACTCATTGCACACTGAAGATGTTACACTCCCGCTGGAGGCAGGGTCTGTCACCTAATTCAACAGAATTTTACTTAAAGGTTTGTCTCAGATGCATTGGATTTACAGAAAACCTGTTTTCTAACTCATTTCCCTATAGTACACCCATCAACGCATCTATTTAAAAGCCTGGACCAGTTCAGTTATCTTTACATACATCAATAACCCAGACATTCAACTCAACTGCTCCATGCACTCCACACACAACACCATCCAGCAGACCAGAATCGCAGCATGGGACTTGAAAACTTACATTAAAAATCTCTCCCAGTTTTCATCCCAGCACACCCTAAGTACTACACCCCTGCTATTCTGTACCAAAGCCAGACTGCAGCCAAACTATATTCTTGTGAAATTATTCCAATAACGAAATATCACCATTTTCTTCATGAACCCTGAAAACTTGGGAGTAATCTTCAAACACAGTATAAAGAAGTTAAGCAATAGGAATACTTAAACTATGCATAATTCCTGAGCACAATGGGAGAATAATTATAGCAACAATATACCAAACACAAAATGAGCAGGGAGGCATGAAGAGACACCCAGACAGAACATACTGAATTAAGGAAAAGGGGTCTATAGGGTCTATGAAGCCAGATCAGCCACGGGTCACAGTCGTCGTCATCTTTTTAAGTGCCCATTTAAATCAAATTACTAAAAACATGGAAACCAGCAGCCAATGAACACACCAGTCTCTGTCAGCTCCAGGTGTAGGCAAGACCGAGGCCAAACTATGCCTATTTCAGATAATAAGCTTAGCTTCTGAGGAATATAACCCGTTGGAAAAACATCTTTGGGCAAAGTTAAAAACAACTTTTCTGGATGCCAGTCAGCAGAAAGCCTTTTCAGGAGCTCTGTTCCTCAGCAGCTGAATCAGTATTTGGAAAGCAATTTTTTTTAGAAAGAAAAAAACGATGAATAGTGTGACAAACTCATTTTGGCATTCATATTCAAACTGATCATCTGCAATTAAAAGAAAAATTGCTCAAAGACCATTACGGTTAAGATTTTAATACGAGTCACAAAATACAATGGGGAAAATGGGAATATGGCATACCACACAAGGAATAAAAATTTAAATTATTCACTTAATTTCCCAGTTTGAAAACGTTTAAAATGCTGAAAATGGTGGGGTGATACACTCCATTACAGATGCAGAAAACTGTGAAACCTTTACTCATCTTCAGGAGCATCTCACCCCATAAACAGCCTTAGAGGAGTCAGCAGGCCCTGGTTACAGTCTACAGCGCGACAGAGTGACCTGCTACTCAACTGTTGGGTGTAGTATTTCAGGGAACTACATGTTCTTAAATAAATTCTTTAAAAGTTCTGATCATCTGTTAAATAAATCAAGCAAGTCAGGTTGTGGCTATGTTCTCAGTGGTGTATTTAATAATTCCATAAATCCCAGACTCCTAGAAGTTACCAAGCTTTAGAGAAATACAGAATGGACATTACTTCATCTCCCATCTTCATAAATCAGTAACTCCCCTCACTATTACCTTGCTGAAGATGAGCGAGCCAGCAATATACAGGACACAAAATGTTCCAGCGATGGAGGCTTTGGGGTGAGGGCAGCCAGGGCAACCACCTCCACCTCCTCCTCTCCCCATCTCCACGTGCTGGCCAGTAACAAGTAGAGGTCAAAAATGAAGAAGAATAAAGATGAATGGACAAATCAAAGTGAAAAAGAAAAGTATTGCACTGGGGAGGAGACACCTGTAGAAGTTTCAGGCATTTCAGCGAGCGCAGGTGAGGATACACTCTAAGGCTCCCTGTACATCATACAGTAGTCTGCATTTCTGGGAAATACAGATACTTCAGTCCTTGACAAAAAATCCTTACTTCGCCTCTTGATCTGGTAACAGTTCCCAGAAGCAAACGTAGATATAAGAGCTTATCTATCAGGGGACAACTTGAAAAAAATACAAATAAGACTTAAATGAAGGCAAATATCCAAAGTTACAGAGAACACAATTTTGCATTTGGAGAAAAAACAATACCATGTAGACATTCTCCAACATGTTTTTTAATGTTATTAACAGAAATAGCACCCCAGGCTGCGCTCAAGCAGAAAAAGTGTGAATTTGTTTGCAACGTGAAGTGAAAGGGGGATCAAAAATACCATCTTATTAAATGGTATTTATTTGGTGCTAAGCACATTATTTATTCCATTGAGAAATTCACAAAATGACAGAAGGGTAACTGTAAGTAAGGTCACTACTTAATGTCAGTATCAAAGCTGATCCTTAACAGAATTTAAGCACCTGCCTTTTCTTTTATCTCAGCACAAAATGAGATTTTTTTCTTTTCTTCTTTTTTTACACTTCAAAAGCCATGTAATGTAACAAAATATACACCAAGCATGAAGGAACAGAGAGCATGCCAGCATCTTTCAGCAATCATCTTTCCCTTGTCATCCATTGTGTCAGATTTATCTATTTTTGCTTAATTCTTGTTCCAGCAATACACATCCTTCCTCTCTCTAGACAATCAGGCTGGTTGGGCTTGAACTCAATATGGCTTCTTAAAATAGTTGAGAAATATTGAAAATACGTGAAGCGATGCTTGTAAATTACAGCCTATTCATGAACTCATCTTCTAGCTCCAGCTCGACCTGCGGCTCCCCCAGAAAAGGGTCAATCTCCGATTTCTTCACCTCAGAAATTCTACCCAACTGCACAGTATAAATATAATTTAAAAAATAAATAGCCTTTCTTTTATGGAAGTATTTTTCCCTGAAAGCTTAGATCCTGTATTTATTGCAAATCTTACCCTCTGTTTGTTCTGACTCTTACTTACTTTTGATCCAGACCTTCCTCTACTAAAAATTACCCATCAGTTAATTCACCACTGCTTGCTTTCTGTTGCCACTGCCGTTTTCCTCGGAGTTTTTGGACCCTCTGGACTGGCTTTACAGGACACCAGACCCACCTGAATGCTCTCCCTGCATCTGTCATCCTCCAGGCTGGCTGTGCGAGCCTGCTCTCTCCAACGCTGTTATCTGTAATATGCTTCAACAGTGTCTTTCCCCGTTGCTTTATGAATTTACTTAAACGAATGGACTCTAACAAATTCAAATTCTTTAAGTGAAAGAAGACCTGATCAGAAATACATGTGCTGAAAAGAAAAAGCAACTATCATCACTATGTTCCCTTACTGCCTACGTAGCGCCGATCACAGGATTTTCTCAGTCGGCTGCTGAATCAGATGAAGTTTCTACAACGCACACACACAAAATCACGAAGCCTGACACGTCCAGTAGGATTTATTCAATCACAAAGTCATCACCGTTGCTCCAGCACAAATGACATCACTCGGGAACCCAACCTTGTCTACTGAGAGCGTGCTCTCCTGCGGCTACCAGTGCAACAAAGAACTGGGTTTGTGCAATAAAGAGATAAAAGTACTGTTGCAAAAAGTTTTCCAAATAAACTTACGTTTTCTTGAGACGTTAGATGTGATTAAAGCAAGAAAAATTAAGGACTATGGTAAGAAGCGAGTACAACGAATTATTACTCAACTTACTAACCTGTATCTGCAATTAATCCTAAAACTTGTACCTAGCAATTAGAGGCAATACCAAGAGAAGGATAAAACACGTCCATAAGCCCTCGCAGGTGCTGCTCTGGGAAGATCATATGCTGCATAACCAAAAGCATTTAAGCACTTTGCTTGCACGAGTGGACTGAAAACAGATAAGTCAAGCTCTGCAGTTTTCTCCATGCTTGCCTTAAGACGCTTGAAAAATGGTTGGTAGGAAATAAAAACGACGAGTAATTTATTAACCATACCTCTCGCAAAAAGACACTTTTCTCGGGAAAGAATCACACAAAGGATTTGCACACATCGCAACCGCAATCCCCCCCCCCCCCTCCCTTTTTCCTGAAGGCATTTCTCTGTCGCGACGGCTGACGTATTATCGCGATTCCCGCTGTGTAGTTGCTATCAAGGGAAACGTATTTAAAGCTCCAGGGTGCCGGCGTTGCAGAGGAGCCTAGGCGGGCTGCCTGCTTCCCCACCCCCTCGTCTCCTCACAAGGACGAGCCGGGGAGCTCCGGACTGAGGGGAGGAGGCCCCCGGGGAGGCGGGTGGGCCGCCTCCCGGGAGCGGCCCCGCAGCGCTGTCGCGACAGGAGGAGGGTCACGACAGCGGGGGTACCTCACGCTGCCTCAGAAGATGGGGGGAGGGGACACCCGGGAAGGACAATGGGGGGGGGGGGGGGGGGGCCGCGCCGGTCCCGCCGCCTTGTGAGGTAAACGGCGGCCAGCCTCTCTCCCGTACTTACTCTCGGTGCCCCTGCCCGGGCCTCATGGCGCCGCCGCCGCTGTGCCCGTTGCCGGCCCCACCGTTCGCCGCCGCCACCGCCACCGCCGCCGCCGCCGCCCGCTCTCGCCGTGGTGGCTGCGCCAGCCGCTCCCGCGCACGCGCGCTGCCCGCCAACGGCCCCGCCGACCCCGCCCCCCCGCGCATGCGCCGGTTTCCCCTCCGGAGGGGGGGGGGGGAAGGGCGGGAAAAGCGCCGCGCCGCCCCGCCCCCTGGCGGCGCCCGGTGGCGCGTACAGCGCCGAGCACCGGGGCCGGTGGGGCGGAGGCTCAATCGCGGCCCCAGCCCGGCTCTTCTGCACCAAGGAGGCCTCGAGGAACAACATTCCCCCCCCCCCCCCCCCGCCGCCTTCCTAAAGTCAATTAAAGCAGCCGTTTCCACCGCTGCGATTGGCTCGCACCGGGCTAATTAGCCTAATTATCAAACCTCATTAACGAGCTGTAGGTCAGAAAGTCGAGAGACTTCACCTCTTCCCGCGCCTGGAGCGTTTCCATCGCCCCCAGGGGTTCGGCTCCATCCCTTCTCCCGCCCAGGACGGCGGCATCAGCCTGACCCTGACCTCCGGGTGCCATGGCCGCACAAAGGGAACGGTCTCCCCTCCTCGTACCCCCGACCGATGAAACGCCTCTGACCCCTCAAAATGCGCTTACCCGGCTTCCCCCCCCCCCCCCCCGCAAGGCGTAACCTTCAGAAACCACGGCTCAGCAAACGTACCTAAGCTCGGCTGGGAAGAAAAGGAGGAAAGACATAAAAGTGGCCTGGTTGGAGTTGGAATGAAGCGGATGGAAGGTTGCGGCTGGGAGGTCTGGCTGACGGGGAGGAAGAAAGGAGATGAGAACAATCGCTTGTGCTGGGACCTCATTTTATTGCAAAGAAAATACAAAAGTTGGATAGCAGCATTCAAGGGACCACGGTGTCCCCTGCTCCGGTGGAAACAAGGCAGGCCAGTCCGGAGGCTTTTCAACCTGGCTTTCAGACGATCGTGCGTTCCTGATGGCAGAATCCTTCAGCGGCTCAGATGCAGGCTTTTGCCGGTGCCGGTAAAGCTTCTCCTTGATGTTGCACCGGAGAAGGACGGCGGGCACAGGGTTTGCTCAACAGGTTTGGGTTCTGGGCAGGAGCAGGGAGTCCCCAGCAGACGCTACCACATCTCTTAATTGTGTGTCTCCTCACTCAGGGATGTTAATTTATTAACAGCACACAGGGATGATTTACCTGCATTTCTAGCAGGAAGCTCCCCAGGGCTCCAAACACCTGAGCACAGTGAAGATGAAACTCAAGCCCCCAAACACCAGGTCCACGTACAGACTGGCGGGGAGGCCAGAGCCCCGGGCACGCACACGTGGTGCCAGGCTCCACCGCGCTCCATGCCAAGGGCTCCGCAGAGCGGCACGCAGGGCCCCAGCCCTGCTCCTCCAGCCTCCAAGCCTTGCTTGCACCCTGACCTGTGCCAGTTGCTCTCCATCCCCAACATCCCGTTAAACCTGAGCTGCAGAACCCGCTGCTGTTCCTGTTTTGGGCTTTTCTTTAGCTGCGACGGCCTCTACGTTTGTATCTGCGATCTTGGTGCAAAGAGTAATGACTTTGAAGTAACTTTGGTGCAATAAACTATTAAGACTCCTAAGAAAAGGGGGTCCACTCTCGTTTTGTGTGACAAGCCATTCTGAAGAAGTGAGCATCTATAAGATGCTGCTAGCAGCAGACCTTCAGACTGAACCACTCGACGTTCATTCACTGGCCAATCTTCCAGAGGGGTGGACAGCGCACACCAGAAACAAGATGTACAGAGGCAGAAAGACGCCTATTCCCTGCTCTGTTTCCCTTTCTGATTAATATGCTCCACCAAATGCTCGCAAGCCCAGCGAGCCATTCTCTGACCTCCCTGCTCCTCTCACCAGTGGCCAGGGAAGCAGCTTGTACACACACGGAGAATGGATCACGATTCCATTTCTCTCTTCTCCAGGAATCCACTCAGATGAGTCTGTGACCAGACCCAGCCCTCTGGAGCGAGTACCACATGTCAGGAGCAGCAAACTACTTAGGAAGTTGGAGGAAAGGATGACAAGGGAAAGAAGGAACAAGCGTTTTTACAAACTACCGCACAGAAGAGGTCAAAATTAAAGCAGCAGCTGGCAGTCATCTAAGCGGATGGTACACGCAAGCCTGTGGGAAGGGCTCCCACACAGGAGTTGGAAACCACTGGCCTTTAGAGGATCTACAGAGAGTTTATGAGCTCCCTCTGTCACACCCAGTCATAACAGTGTTTCTGCTAGCCAGCAAAGCCTTCCACTCAGGCTGCCTGGGCAATACCGACTCCCTACACGGTCATACACTCACACCCATGAACTTCAACAGGGCAGGGAGGAAAGCCGATGTAAGACCACCGCGCGGGCAGCAGTAGCCTCTTCCTCCTGCATGACCACTGCTGGAGTCATTCAGCCTTCAGAAGAGATGGCAAACTTGTGCTGATAATCCTTCACTGCAACCCTTTGTCCGCTAAATACAGGAGATGCTCCTGAACTTCCAGGCACAAACACCTGACAGTAAGGACGCGAGACATTGCCCAAAAGTAGTGGATGACAGCTCTGTAAACACAGTACTAGAATCGTGCGTGCAGCCGGTTCTCCGATGTCCGTCCCCAGCTTCCACAAGATAAGGTGTCGTAGAAGGCCTGAAGATTTTATTTCAGTTTGGGCCATTCCCCCAAAGAATAATATATTCTACTTCAGCCCGCTATATTGATTCCATGATCCTCTGTTTCTGGATTGAACAAAAGTGCCAGGAGACCCGCAGGACCAGTTTCTCCACATGACCAGAGAGCTCAAGGGCTGTTAAAACATAGGCAAAGAGCTCAACTCTTCATATCCACCTTGAGCTTCAAGCGCACATCACACAGGAAAACGTTCATCAGGTCCTGGCCAGCCTCCTGAGCGATCCTGCTGATAACCTTACCTCCTCTTCCAATCAACATCATCTGTGTTAAAACCCAGAGAGAAGATCATCATACTCCTCCTTACATTGCTTAACTGCAAGGAGGAATCACCCAAGAAAACAACAGTGCAGCCACAGAAGCAATTAAAGGGGGTATAACAGTTCGACAAATCCCAAGATTAAATCACAGGCAACTTCAGAAAGGTGTAAGCTGTTACTGAACAGCCTGTGACTGTGTCAGGCACCTGGCTCTTCCCAACAGAGACCCCACAGCTGAGGGAGAGGGGGACACGGCTAGGATGCACATGGCTGGACCAAGGGAACCTCCTTTCACGCTCCCCAGCGCCCCATCTCTCTTCTGTTACTCACCATATGAGACTTCCTTGGGACCAAGAGGTTCTGCACGATGAGGAGCTCCCCACTCGGTCCTTCCTCCCACATCTCCGTCACCTGCAACAGCAAGCGCGCACTCAGCAGTTCTGCAAAGCGCCTTGGGAAGCGCAAACGCCACTCCCTCAGAGACACCAGCTCAGCTTCCCGACACGAGCACACAGGGGAGGACCCCCCTTCAAACACACAAAGGATCTCTCAGCACCCGACGTGCGAGTCCCAGGTCACCCCATGGGGCCTGTAAAGAGTCTGGCAGATTTCACAGATTCAGACAAAGGGATTCTCATCACATAGTCTGATATTTCCAATAAAACAGCTCAAAGGCAAGTCTGCTTGCACATGCTTCCCACCTGAACCACGCCGTAGGGCACTTCCAGTGGCAGGTACTCCAGTACCTTCTCCCTGATGATATTATCACAGATCTCTTGAGGTGACTGGCTGGTCAAGACACCACTGTGAAACTCCCAAGGGCCTGGCTTGGCTTGCATCAGGAGGTACCGCTGTCAGCACAAAACACACATCACACCCATCAGCTGTCACGTACCACTCTCGCGGTGCCACCAACCCCTGTGCTCATCTTGCAGTGAGTCGCTATGAGGACGCTGCTGCTAGTCAGGCATCAGGGCAGTAGTTTAGTCTCTTTGGCAGGGAAAGGAGAAAAGGGAAGCTTCTGAAATTCAAACCCTGCCAAAGGGTCACACCTCCCTAGAGCTGTTTGTATGAGTTACAAAAGCCCACGGTATCCCTTGCAGCTGAAAGATAATGATGAAGCCACCCAATGCATTATGAACAAGCTGCTGTTTGGAGAGCCCCAAATAAAAAGAGTTCTGTACAGAAAACTCTAGAGATACAGCATGGACATACTCCACATTGACAAACAACACCCCTCCCGCCCCAGGCCAAGAAGACCAGCTCTGCAACTTCCTCACTGGAGATGAAGCTCAGTATGAAGTACCGGAGTCCCACAAGGGTAAGAGCACACCAGTCTCAAAGCGTAACAGAAGTTCAGACTGCAGTTACCTTGAGCGTATCCACCTCCTCCCCATGGCGAGCTGCCAGCATGAAGATCTCCTGGAAGCACGGCCAGCCTTTCGTATTTTTTAGATCTCTGGGTCCAGAGCACTTTGGCCCTTCTGCTTCTTCTGTGACAAGACTGGACTCAGAAGCTCTCATATCACTGGTGTTGTCCAAGCTAGAGCCTTCCTGGGCTTGGTCTGTTTCCTGCAGACAGTGAGACTCAGGGTCCCTATTCTCAAGTGGAGAACCCTGAGTGATTTGAAGAGGAGACTTTGCTGAAGAACTGGAATTATGTTTAAACGCAGATCTCACTTCCAGTTTCTTTCCATTTACAATTCCCTCTGTTAGTTCAGTTACTAGTTCCAGCAGGATAAACTTGTTCTTTAGCAGATCCACCTAAAGTGAGAGAGAGAGAGGTGTCAGAAACTTGTCCTAAATGAGGTTAGCAGCTGGGCCCTGGATCTGAAGGAGCCAGAAGAAACCACTCAGGGGAGGCAGCTGCTGCAGGACAAGGATTCTGCAACAGAACTGGACAGTTTTACGACCACAGGCCAAACCAGAGCGTGTCACCAGTTCCAGCACAGCTTGTTCAAACACTGTCTGCGTGACAGCAACACCTTCTCTGTCAGCTCTGCTGAGATTCTTGCTGGCCAACCCCCCTGTGGTGCCAGCTCCTCTTCCTAGGCCGATTTAAACCCCAGTCTGCAGCACATAGCTTCAGGGATGCTTGCACATGCAGCGTATATATATATACACACACTTAAATATTCTGCAACAGAGGGGGAAACCGATGTCCTTTAACACACCCAGACTCAGTGACCTGAAAACACATCACTGCTGATGCCAGGTACTGTCTGAAGACGCCAGCCTAACATACTGTAGAAGGCAAAAAGAACAAGCTCCTCATTTACCTTGTTCAGAACCAGGACACTGGGGATTTGGGGAAACTGAGAAAGACACTTCAGCACCTCCTTGCTCAGAGAGTTTCGCGTCCAGTGATCCGACACATCCACCAAAACAAGAACTGCCAGAAAAGAGTGAGGGAAATAAAATGAACTTGCATTTTCCAAAATGTTCATTTTCAGCTTCCCTACAGTCTATGGTCACTTCCCTCCTGCTGCTACTTCTCTCTCTTCTACAGGAGAGCACATGGATGGAACCAAAGAGGAGCATTTTAATTGATAAAACAATAATATGCAGTTTATACCTGTCATCGTAATGACATTACACATGCTAAAACTTAACATCCAAGCCCAATTATTAACGCAAGCTGCCTCCCCTCAGCACCAGGCAATTCTTATCCCCTCCTCAGCTCAATATTTCAAATCTTTTCACTGCCCTTCCCTCCTCCCTCATAAGTTCACACTCCCAGGGCTGCCTTTGCTGCCCCATAAACATCCAGATACCACAGCTAGAGAGCTGTAAACTTCTGTGGCAGATAAAGGATTTGGCTTCATCCAAAAGGACTTGAGTACTCACCTAAATCTGCATGTTTCATGCTGTCCCATGGGTCTGTCAGCATGGCTTTATCTAATTTATGTCTGAAAAGACAAATGCAAATGAGTAAGCCAGACACACTTGACCACAATCGTCTTCCTTCCCCTCAAAGCGGGGGAAAACCAGTGTTTTCCATAATCCCAGCTGCCACAAGGCTGCCTTACGGGCTGTGACATCCTTCCTTACATGCACATATGCAGAATCAAATGTAACAGGGCTCAAGGGATGCCACAGGCTCTGTGTGCTACTGAAATTGCAACAATAATAAACTTGGAGACCAAAATAAGGCTGAAAATATACATTTCTGTCACTCTTATTTTACAAACTTTGTACAGTGGAAATCGCTCTCTGGTTTTATTGAACCACAATGGACAGGATGCCCTCCCGCTCTCCCCACAACAGCGGTGATACCTTTTGGCTTTAAAGGGACTAGTGAGGCCAGGTGTGTCCAGAATGATCTAGAAAGAGAAAAGACAGATCCTGTAAATTTGCTTGCAGTTAGTGGCCAAGCTAAAACTTATATTTGTGCAATTAGAAGGGACCCCATGGGATACAAATGAGAAAACCCTGCAATGTCTGCCTAACAGTCCCCACTGTCCCAGGGAGGAGCGGGTCTGAAAGCTTACCAGTTGCGTGTCCTCGTACGTGACAACACCCCGGGCTTTGCATCGGGTTGTGTGCACTTTCTTAGAGACGGGGAAAACCTGTAAGAAGTTAAACATGTTACACAGCCAGAATAGGTCAAAAAAAGCAATTTAGCAACCTGAACTTGTTGCTCCACCCCAGCTTTACCTTTCTGCCCAAGAGCTGATTAGAGAGCGTGGACTTCCCAGCATTGGGCGCTCCAATGATGGCAATTCTTAAAACCTTGGGGTTCTGGGGCTGGTCAGGCCGATCCTGTACCAGGCGGGCTTGTTCCTCTACCAGGGAAAAGAAAGAGCTTGAACATTGCTAAAACCCCACAGCGGATCAGGATCATCTGTCCCAGCGCTGGGACCGGGGCGGCAGCTGGTACCACTCACCTTTGCTGGTGGCAACGGGCGGTGGGTGCTGGCCCAGGGCATTGCTCGGCTTCTCAGCAGGGATGCCCAGGATGCTGCCCAGCCCGGAGCTGCTCCCACTCCAGCGGACAGGGAGCACGGTGGCCCGCGGGGCGCAGCTCTCCAGAAGACAGGCTGGAAGGACAGCAGCGGCAAACACCGCATATACCGAAAAATCCCCAAAATCGTGTCGTCCCCTTTCTCCCCACCCTGCAGCGCCCGGGCAGCCCTCCTCCCTCACCCAAGGCCTCCGGGGCCGGCCCCGCTCGGCCCGCCTCGGCCTCACACCCCCGCTCTGCAGCGGCCCCGCCACCAGGCTCGCCTCAGAAACGCGCCCGGCGGCGGCCCCCGCCTCACGACCCCGGCCGCCCCCCCACCCCGGTGCAAGGCCTCGGCCCCGGCCGCTCCCTCCCCACCTGGGCCCGGCAGGAGCGGCCCCGCCGCGGCGGCCCTCACGGCCCAGCGTACGGCCCGACGCACCGCCAGGGCGACGTGTGCCGCCATCTTGCCCCGCCGCGGGGCAGGCCGGGAGCGCGAGCGGCGCCCGCTCTCATTGGCCCAAAGCGGGGGAGCATAGAGGAGGCGGGCGGGCCCAGCGCGCCGCTCTCCGCCGCAGGGGGTTGTGGGGAGGAGGAGGAGGGCGGCGGGCGGTGTGCGGGCTGGCGTGGGCGGGGAGTGGGCGGGGCGATGGGCGGGGACGCCGCTGCGGGAGCGCCCCCTGCCGGCCACACCGCGCGGCGCAGTTCGGCGGCACCCTGGTACAGGGCGGGGTGCTCCCAGTGCTCCCAGTGCTCCCAGTGCCCCATCACACACCCCAGTGCCCCCCCGCAACACACCCCACTGCGCCCAGTGCACCCCAGTGCCCCCTGCGACACACCCCAGTGCTCCATCACACAACCCAGTGCACCCAGTGCACCCCAGTGCCCCATCACACAGCCCAGTGCACCCCAGTGCCCCCTGCGACACACCCCACTGCGCCCAGTGCACCCCAGTGCCCCCTGCGACACACCCCACTGCGCCCAGTGCACACCAGTGCCCCCTGCGACACACCCCACTGCGCCCAGTGCACTCCAGTGCACCCTGCAACACACCCCAGTGTGCCCAGTGCACCCCAGTGCCCCATCACACAGCCCAGTGCACCCCAGTGCACCCCGCAACACACCCCAGTGTGTCACAGTGCTTCCATCACACAGCCCAGTGCACCCCAGTGCCCCCCACATCACACCCCAGTGTCTCCCAGTGCTCCCTGCAACCCATCCCAGTGCACCCCAGGATGCCCAGTGCCCCCGGAACACACCCCATGCATCCGACTGCTCCTCCATGCTCCCCAGTGAGCCCCAATGCTCCCAGTTCTCTTCTCCAATGTAATCCTGGGCATCCCAGTGCACCCCCTGCAACACACCCCAATGCTCCCCAAGTCTCCCCAGTCTCCCCCGCAACACACCCCAGCACCTCCCAGTTCTTCCCAGTGCCCCCTGCAATATACCCCAATGCACTCCAGTGCTCCCTGCACCCCAAAGCCCTGCCCGCACCCCCTGGTCCCCCTGCACCCCAAGGCACCCGTGCACCCCCCCAACACCCAAAGGCACCCCAAGGTTCCCTGTCCCGCCCTGCACTCCCTGAGCCCCCCAGCACCCCAGTACACCCCAGTACACCCCAGTGACCCAGCCCCACCGCTGGGCCCGGAGCCCCCAGGGGACGCGGTGAGGAAGGAGAGCCAGAGCCATGGTGCCATAACCCCCTTTATTGCCCCATGCCCGACCCCTGGGCTCCATCGCTGTGTCCGTGCCGTGCCGTGCCGTGCCGTGCCGTGTCGTGCCGTGCCACGCCGCGTGCGCGACCGTCGGCAGAACCGTTACCATTACTAAACTCAGTAATGGTAACGGTTTCCCCGCCGGCCGCGGGTCCCTGGCTGCGCCCGGAGCAGCCCGCACCTCGGGGTGCCCCCGTCCCCCCCAACCTTCCCCACCCCCCGAGCACGTCCCCCGGTCCCGCGTCCCACGTCCCAGCCCGGCGTAACCCCATCCCTCCGTGCCCCACGCCGTGGTCCCGCGTCGCGGCCGGCGCTCTGGGCCCGTCGGCGGGTGCAGCCCGGGGGAGTACATCATCTATACTGTAGTGTCTCATAGTGAACTTACAGTATACGATGATATCCTTCCCCGGGGCGGCGGGCAGCGTGCCGCGGGGCGAACGGAGAGCAGCGCCTGTACGGGATGGGGAGAGCACCGTTAGGGAGCACGGTCACCGGGGCCACCGCCTCCCCACCCTGGCATCCCCCCTACCCCATCCCAGTCCCCCTGGTCTTGCTGCCCCGGAGCAGGATGGAGGCTTCCAATAACCTCCCCATGCCGGCATCCCCCCCTACCCCCTCTTTTTCCCCCCACCAATCCCACCACCCCGGAGCAGGATGGAGGCTTCCAATAATCTCCCCAGCCCAGCATCCCCCCTACCCCCTCCTTGACACCCCCTCCCCAGTCCCACCACATTGGAGCAGGACAGAGGCTCCCAATAGCCCCCCTGACCACAGCATCCCCCCTACTCCATCCCTGTCCCCCCAGTCCCACCACCCCAGAGCTGGATGAAGGGTCCCAATAGCCTCCTCATCCCAGCACCCCCTTTATCCCCCCCCCCCCCCCCAGTCCCACCACCCCGGAGCAGGATGGAGGCTCCCAATAGTCCCCTGACCCCAACATCCCCCCTACCCCATCTTTGTCCCCCCCCAGTCCCACCACCCCAGAGCAGGACAGCAGCTCCCCAGGAGGTGGCACCTACCTATGGGGGTGGCACCGGGGCTTTGCGGGGTGCTGGGTGTGCACCCGCCTTATAAAACCTGCTCTGCCTCATCTGCATATCTCACATCTGCACTGCACAGCTGGATGGGGCCCCTTAACCCCTTCATGCCTGGGGGGGGGGGAGCACAGCCCCAGGCAGCTCCCCCCAGCCTGGCATAGCCCATATAGAGGGGCTTGGGGACAGGGGGTTTGCGGGGGGCCACCCCCCGTGCCTTTGGCACGGGGGGTGGCCCCCCGCAAGCCCCCTGTCCTCCTGCCTTGACCCCTGTGGTCACCAGGATGGTCTGTCCCCACAGGTGGGGGGGAACCCAAACTGGGAGCTACAGATTGCAAACTGGTTCCCAGTTGCTGGACAGGGGCTTTGGACATGGCAGGGTGGCAGCCCCACGGGGATGGGACCCGGCATGGTGGCGGGGGGGGACACGTGGATGCAGGGGGTCACCCTGCACAGGCACCCCCAGATGAGGTACATGCATGTGGATGTAGGGAGCCTGTGTCCCCCTGGGGTGGGTGACCTCCAAAGCACTGCGTCCCCTGGCCAAATATACTCCCCTGAGGGACGTGTCCCCTAGCAGTGTGTCCCCCCAAAAAAGATGTTGTCCCCAGCTTGCAGTGACATGTCTTCTGGGAGTATATGTCCCCTGTCATTATGTGCCCTGTCCCAGGGGGATGTGTCCCCTGGAGGGATGTATCCCCCAGCCATGTGTCCCCAAAGGACATGTCCCCCTGGCCGTGTGTGTCTCCAAGAGGGTTGTGTCACCTCATTGCGCATGACCCATTTGGGGACACACGTGGCCAGGGGACAAGTTTGACCATCATACTTGTCCTCTGGCCACGTGTGTCCCCAAATGGCTGCAGTCCCTAGCCATAAGTGTCACCTGCCTGTGCATGACGCTGGTCATATGTCCCCCCCCCAGCTATGCGTGTCCCCAGCCCTGTCTGTCCCCACAGGGCCACATCCTGCAGCAAGCACCGTGCCATTGCGCCGGGTTGTTTGCGCCAGCGTTCCTGGAAGTCGCCTGCAGGGAGGTGATAATCCCCCGTCGGGACCGCCTGCGTGGGGGCCCCGATAAGCAGCAGTGTCCGGCTATCGGGGACCCTGCCCTGCCACGCGAGATGTCCCCAGACCCGCTCTCACCTCTGGGTGACAGGAACAGGGACAGCATCACCCACGCTCCCCCCAGCCTGGCCAGACCCTGGCAGGAGGTGGCACAGGGTCAAGCCCTGGCACCAGCCTCTCCCCAGGCACGAGGATGCTGGGACTTGGGGGGCTGCAAGGGACTGTCCCCTCCTGTCTTTGGCCCCTGCTGTGACCCAGAGGTGTCCTGGGGGGGGCCTGGAGTGGTCCCCAAACTGTAGCACAGGCACCCCAGCACCTGCAGCGGGGACATAGGCAAAGTGTCCCCAAGAGTCCCCCAAGCCCTGCCAGCCGCAGGTGAGCCCCATGGCATTATCCCAATGCCAGCCCCACTGCCTGCTCAGCACCCACAGCACCTGAGGGCAGCCCTGCCCTGTGGCCCTGCACCCCGTGGGGCAGAGGGGACCCCGAGCATCCCCCAGGCCTGCACCACAGAGCTGGTGTGGGGACCCCCAGGTGCCGCAGGGGACCCCCGGGTGCTGCAGCCCTCCTGCCAGCCCTGCTGCTCCAGGGCAGCACGTCTGGCTGCAGATAAGGTGCCGCTGGGGGCTGCCAAGCTGTCCCCACCCGGCATATCTGCAGGGCCACCCTGCTGCAGCGTGCTTGGGATGGGTCCTTTGTCCTGCCCATGCCCCTGCCCAGCCCGGGGGGGACACGGAAGAACTTGAGGGCACGAGGGAATCGCCTTTGCGCCTGGGAGGGCAGCGCAGCAAAGCCCCCCACGTGAGCACCATTGGTCCTGCTTGTAGGCTGACCCCAAGAAGGACGGGTACCCCCCAGAGCCACCCTGCTGTCCCCCAGTTGCAGGGAAGGGTGCACGGGGCTGGGCCGGGGCTCCGGTGGCCGGGCCAAGGGCACGGGCTGCGCACAGCCAGCGGCAGAGCAGGGGGAGACGGTGGTAGCATGAGCTGCTGCCACCAGCCCGGCTGCTGGGACAGGCAGAGCCTTTGGTCCACGTCAGCCCTGCTCCGAACGTTGGGGTGCCACTGGTTGGGGTGCCCCCACAGTGATCAGCTCCCCGAGTTAACGAGGGCGATGCACCTGGAGCTCATCAGCCACCCTCGGTGGCTCCTGGCTCCATGCTCAACCCGTGCGGGAGCAGGACAAGGCTCTGCCCCCACCTAGGGCTGGCCAGGAGCAGCCCGAGGGATGGGGCAAGGAGCCCACGGGGACATGGTGACCGCGGGGAGGCCACGAGCTCCCAGCAGCTTTGCAAGAGCAGCGTGAGCCGGGACCTCAGTTCCATGCACCCCCTGTTCCCCCATCCCAGCGGGAACACCCGCACGCTCCGGGGCCAGCAGCCCCCCAGCCGGCCCATGCCACGGCCGGCCAAGCACCGGCTCTGGCGCTGCCCTAGGCCCGGGGATCCCACAGCAGGGGAGATGGGTGCAGCAGGCACAAGACAAGAGCCAAGGCACACGGTGACAAGGCTTTATTATCATAGAGCAGTGACGGTCGCAGGGACGCAGGCATGCACACGCACATGCAGATAGGACGCCTCGCCCGGCACGCCCGCCAGCAAGTGCCAGATCTGCGCCGGCGGCCCCCGCGGCGCCAGCACAAGCCGGGGGCTGATAACGCCGGTTCTCCCCGCCCCGGCGGCAGGGAGGGGGACGGGGTGCCGCCGGCCCCTGCAGCACCCATCCACCCCGCAGCGGGTCACTCCCAGCAAAGGGACTGGCCAGTAGTGGCCCGGGTCCCTGCACCCACCCTACGGCGACGAGGTGGGGGGGTGGCACCGAGCTGTGGGTGAATGAGCCAGCGGAGGGACCCCCAGCACCCCACGGTGCCTGCGCGGGTCACCATCCCACCACCCCACAGCAGCGCCAGGCCGACTTCACACGTGGGTTTGGCCGCTACGGCCGCACTGAACACAGGCGTCGAGACAGCTGGGGAAGGGGCACGGGCCAGCGCAGGGCCACGGTGGCACTGTGCAGATTACAGGACACACACGGGGACAACCTCTTTCACATTGTCATTCAGGGCAGCAAAGCCACTGGCCGTAAGAGGGAGGGGGACCGAGCGAGGTAGGGGCTTCTGCGCTGCCTGTCGGGGCATCCCCCGGCCAGCACTCAGGGCCACGGCACCAGTCCCAGGAGCGCTGGTCCCCGGCCAGCTGTACCAGGTCGTGGTGCTGGAGGAGCCCGTCCCCACCACAGCAACCTGCCTGGTCCCCCACCTCCCTCTGACCCGTGGTAGTTTAGTAGTTGGGGGGGACAAGATGTACCCACAGCACTCGGGGACAGCAGCCTCGGTGGTTTCGCCTTGTTCTCGGAGGGGGTGGCTTTGGCACAGCGCTACTTTTTGGCATTCCCGGTGGTGGGACCTTGCCAAGCCTGGCTCAGACCAGGGCTGAGTTGGGCTCCCTCCGCTAACGCTCTGTCCGCTCCCTCCCGAGCTCTCTCCTCTCCAGATCCCGGGAGGAAACTTCCCCGAGGGAAGGCAGCATGGGAGCGGGGAGCACCCACCGGCAGTGTCTGATTGTCACCCTCCCCGGGGGGTGACTGCCACCCCGGGGAAGCCCAGCCTGGGCAGGAGTGCTAGCACTGCGAGGGCCCTGTGGGCGAGACACTCGGATGGGGAAAGCCAGCCACAAAAACAGCTTGTGGGCAGAGGCAAGGGTCGGGCAGTGCCCAGGAGGGTCGCTGCGGGAGGGCAGGGAGCCCAGGGGAGGTGGGTCCTGGCTGTTCTCTTCCTACAGCTCCACGCTCCATGCTCTGTGTCCCGCCGAGCCTCTGCTCCAAGCTCTGGGCGGCCACCCAAGGACAGAGAACAGCAAGGCACTGGGATTGCAACACCAGACAAGCTGCCAGTCATAACTGGGGATCGGATCCAAACCCCGGCCTGATACAATATACAGTTAATTACAAAATAAATCCCCTCCCACCCTTTGTAATAAAAAAAGCAGCTGATTGGACATGCATCTTTCTGGCCCTACAAAATAAGGCACCAGAGCTTAAAAACGAAACTCCAATTGTCTTTGATATAAAAGGAATTCCCACGTGTTGAAGGCAGTTGATGTCTGAGTGCATAACAGGGAGTGATCTTCACTAGCTTTGGGTTGCCCAGCCTCATGCCTGGGCCCCGGTGGCTTTCTGGATCAGGGGAATCTGTAGGAGGGGAAGAGAGAAGCTGTTAGGGTTGGAGGAGGGGGAAGCAGGGAGCTGCCTGCACTCTGTGGCTGGGCAGGGCTGGGGGAGGAGAGGCTCCCTAGGAGTCTGTTAAGTTTTCAGGCAAGTCTCTGTGCCCTAAGAGCTGCAGAAATTGCCAGCTGCCGGTGCCCGGCTCACCTTTGTGAGATCCACGCCAGTGATGGCACGCACAGAGGCAGGGATCTCGGCCAGCAGACGGTTTACCTCGGATGTTGTATTGCTGCTCTCTCCACTGAGAATAACGATCTCGTCCACTTTGGAGAGGGGAGCAGCCACTTTGGCAGCGATCTGGGGAAGCACAGAAGGAGGGTGGGACAAGCAAAGAGTCAAGGAGCTGCTCACCAGCCTGCTGGGCAAGGTCCCTACACACCACATGGGGCCTCCCTGTGCCCCCAGGAGACCTGGCCCAGCCTGGGAACTCCCTACCACTTGCCCAGAGCGGGGGAAAGCTGCTCCCTCCTCACCTCAGGCAGCGCATCCAGCACTAGAGCCAGCTGGGCAGCTTCTCCATACTGCTGGAGCGCTTCAGCTTTCAGCTTCATCCTCTCAGCCTCTGCCATCCCGATGGCCTCAATTACAAAAGCCTCTGCTTCTCCGATCTTGCGGATCTTTTCTGCCTCCGCCTGCGCAATGAGGACTTGCTTCACCCTGGAAAGGGAAACCCAGCCCTCCAGCAGCCCAGATCCCCGCAGCGTACCCAGCACTGCTTCCCTCCCTGTCAGCCACGTGCCTGCCCTGCAGAGAGCCCACGAGCTGGGTCTCAGAGCAGCACCCGCTGCACTTTTCTCCCACCTCACCCCAGCCCAGTGTGCAGCCAGGCTCAGGGCTGGACCGGGTCACGGGCTCACTCACTTCTCGCCCTCGGCGATCTGCTGGATACGGTAGGCTTCAGCCTCGGCCGGCCGCTTCACAGTGGCTATCAGCTCCTTTTCCATCCGTATGATCTCCTTCTCTTCAACATCAATCTGCTTCTTGCGCTGCACCACCTCGATTTCAATTTCCTCCTGGCGGATCTTCTGCTGCTCCCGGGCGCTCTGGAGCTCATAGGCCAGCTGGGCCTCTGCAGTCTGCACACAGGAGAGATGAGAAGAGGGATCTTGGCTACGATCTCCTGTGCGCAGACATAAGGACCCTTGGCAGGCCCTGTAACCAGACATGGCTCCTGCTCCCAAACCTGCCCAGGGGTGACATCCCAATCCTCAGAACTGCATTTGCTGTCCTTCCCTGTGTGCTCTTCCCACAGCACTTCAGCCCAACCAGCTCCAGGTTCTGCTTGGATGACCCTCCCCACCCTTTCCTCTCCTCCTAGTCACACGTAACTGTTGCAAACAGGAGAGGAATGTGCTGCAAGGAGCTCACACTGACATAGAAAACCCAGGTTCTCCACCTCCAGCTCTCCTAACACATGCAAGAGGAGGAAGCTGGCAAATCCCAGAGCTACCAATACCATCATGAACCAGCCAGGGAACAGCGGTGGGCTGTCGGATACCTCTCACCTTCATGTTGACCTCCTCACTGAAGGCAGCTTTCTGCAATTCAAAAGCCCGTCTGGAATCTGCTATTTTCGTATCTGCCATGAATTTGACATCCAGCATTTCTTTCTTGCACTCTGCCTCCTGCAGAGAGGAAACAGAGAGCAGAGGTCCAGGGTGTGCAGCTGGAGCAAAACAGGCTGCTGCAGGGAAGCCCAGCACATCTCCGGACTCACCCGAATGCCAGCATCTCGCTCGGCTTCTGCCACACCAATGTCTGCATCCCTTCGGACAGCCGCAGTCTGAGTCTTTCCCAGGGAGCTCAAGTAATCTACTTTATCATAGACATCCTAGAGAGGGGAAGATAAGTCACAACCACTTCAAATGAGCGACTCCATCTTACTCTCTTCCTGTTGAAGCTCAGAGCAATCACTTGTGCGGTTAGGCCAGGTTAAGAACGAGCCATGTCAGCCTGCTGCCAAACAGAAACAGGTGTGACAGGGAGAGGCAGGTTCTCCCACCATCTTCTTTCTGACTCCCTGGAGGCTTGGTTATCAGCGAGCTCTCTCCACGAGCCATGTTTACAGAGGCAGCTACCGGGTGCTCTTTGCCCAGCTGCCTGGATACAGGACATGCTGCGGCGGCTGTCATGGAAACTCCCGGAGGGCTGGGGCAGGCTGTCAGCCGGAGCCTTTCAGCCAGCTGCAGCAGAGGAGACAGGGCCAGGCTCTGTCGTGCTGCTTCTACAGCGCTGCCGGAACCCCATAGCACAGCACCCTACGTCTGGGCGTACCTTGATGGTGAAGCTCAGGATCTCGATACCCATGCGACCCACATCAGGAGCTGCCACCTCCCGCACCAGCTTGGCAAACTGATCCCTGTCCTGGTAGATCTGCTCCACTGTCAGGGTACCTGCAGAGGGAAGGAAGGCAAAGCACTTTATTTGGAACAGGTAACACACAATGGCGTAGGTCTAAGCTCAGCAACATCCTTGTTGCCCCTAATTTCTTGAGGTCTGGGCACAAGGGCATAATCCTCTGCCCAGACCCTGCAGTGCAGACGGACATCTGTCTCACAAGTGCAGCCACCACACACACCTGTAACCTACGGGGACTCAGACATCTCTTACTGCAGGCACTGAAAACTCACTTATCACAACACCCAGCAACACAGCAGGAGCTGCTGTAGGGGAGGAACAATCTAAGATGCCACCTCTGCAATCAGCAGAGGAAGCATCTGTTGTGGCTGCAATACTGCTGGGACCAGCCAGCAGAGAAGGGAGAAAGCTACTCAAGGTGCCTTCAAGAGCGTGAGCCTGTCCGCACCTAGGATGGAGCGCAGATGCCCCTCCAGCGTCTGAAGGACCACGTTCTTCACATCCTGCACGTTCTTCCCCAAGAACTGCTCACAGGCCACAGCCAGGAGCTCCTTCTCAGTCATTATCTTCACCTAGAGACAGGAGATAAAACCAAAGGGACTGAAGGCACCTGTCCAAAGAGGGACAGGCACCCAACAGCAGCAGCAGCAGCAGAAGCAGCAGTACCACCACCAGGCTGCCAGGCCCCCATGCCACTGATGCTCCAAGGGACCATGCTGAGCTGTCACCACGCTGAGCCGGGCCACCGGCCCAGCCAGCGAGCCCCTGCTCACTGCTCTCGGGGTGAGCCCTGCTGCAGGCCCACGCAGCAGTGCCAGCGTCCGGGGCAGACACCTCTCCAAACCCCGACTGCAGCTCAGCATGGAGAGGTGCTCCCTGCAGCCATCTATCCCACAGCAGCAGCTACTGGGTGATGTGGGGACAGACCGTGGCCCTATAAGTCCCACCTGATGAAAACTCTACCAAAGAGCCCTGAACTACCAGTTCAGCCACTGCACCAAAAACCAGACCTAGGAGGAGAAGGCTTTCTATTACTACCCCTGGCCAAAAGCCATTTCGTTACCTTTCTCTTCCTCCTCCTTCACTAGAATTAATTTTTCTGACACGGGAAAGGCAGAGAACAAGGAAGAGTCTGACATGCCCAAGGAGCAGCTTGGGAACAGGGGCTCCATTCAGCGTTCCCTGCAAGGAGAGATCAGACAAGATGGCCGTAGCACACTGGTTTGTCCTGCTTGTGGCTGGGAGCTCCCAGCCGTCCTTTGCGGTGACCCCAATGTGCCCCAGCCAGGACCCAGTTGTCCCACTCCGCACAGTCAGTCTGGTAACAATCTGCAGAGGTGGGACACAGCCGCCCCAGCGCCGCTTTCACGTCCCACAGTCAGAGCCAGATGTAAAAGCATCCCCAGTTCCAGACAAGCCAGGGTCTTACGATGGTCCTGCTGGTCATGGGGCTGCTTTTTAAAGGCAAAGTGGGTTAAAAATCCCTATGGGGTGTTAGGCAGTGGAGATGTGTGCTCATGGAGCTCTATAGGACCCAGCTATGAGGAGCTATGACCCACCAAGGTGACAGTTCCTGGTGGCCAGGTCCAGTCTGAGGGCTCAAGCAATGCCTGGACACAGGGACGTGTCCGGCAGCACCAGAGAAGGAAGCAGGGCCATATGAGCAACACAGCTCTGCTGGGACCTCTGGGTGCTGAGCGGGTCCCACAGCACCCTCTCATGGAGACATTTGGGCTGGGCAGTGCCTCCTGTCCCATGAGATGCTGGTGGCACCCTGTGTCCTACCCCGAGGGCCCTGGCTGGACCTGCTGCTACCTGCAATGCCAGCTTGGTCCTGGCTCAGAGATCTCCGAAGCTTCAGGCGCTGCACAGGGGCCCTCCAAGGGTCCCAGTGCACGCTCTTGATGGGTTCACAGCCTACAGACCTCATCTTGACACCTACAAGACCACTTTTCAGGGTCAAACTGCTGGCAAAAGCAGCACAACTATTTCTTGAGAAAGCCTGGTTTGATAGCCTGCGAGTCCGAAATGATCCTGCAACCTAACCTCTGGAGCCAAACAGCAACAGCCGGCCCTGGCACTGCCAGAGAGCAGGACAACTGGGACTAGCCACCACCTTCTAAGAGGACCAGAGGAGGACCGTGTTGGACATGGTGAGCTGACCAAGACTCAGCTGCCACAACCTTATCCCTAGGAACACGAAGCAACACCAACCTGGGCTGAGCCTATTTCCTACCTTTGCTTCTCAGGCTGGGTCTAAAACCAAAGGGCCTAGGGCAAGCGTGGCAATCCTCTTCTGCTTCCTCCCCAAGACCTCTGGGTTCCTTACAGGGCCAGACCACAGCGGTTTCTTGTCCCTGCACCCCGGGCCAGCAGTGTGCGCTTTCTACACAAGGGGGAGTTGGGAGAGCTGCTTATGGAGCTGCACCCGGGAGCGTGGGCCCTGGACAAGGCTCATCTCGCAGCAAACGGGAGGTTTTTGCAAATACCAAAACCAATTAGAGTCAGCAGCAGCATTTATGGTGTGCATCTGCCAGCAATTCCACCTCTCTAAACAATCCCCACCCTTCAGGAGCTATGGAGAGGACAGTTAGAGCACAGAGCGGGATGTTCATTAAGAGAGTCCCTGCGGTACTTAACAGGAGCAAGGAACGATTCAGCCTCTCTGAATAAAGCTAGCCAGCAGCCTGCCTGCACTGGTAAACCCTGGACAGCCCAAACGAGCCTGGCTATCCACTGAATATAGATGTCAACCTACGAAGCAAAGGTTGCACAAAACAGAACAGAGTTGAGCAATTCGCGCTCAGCTTGTTTCCAGTATTTCAGACAGGGCACTGCGACACTTGGTGCTTCTTCAAATGTCATTCACATCAGAGAGAGAGTTTAGCCGGCAGGAAATCAGAGAGCCTCCATAAAACAATTCCATCTGAAGGATCGATACCGCCGCACCCAGCTCCAGCCAGCTGCAATCACAGCGAGGGGTGAGCAGAGACAATCCAATTAGCTTGAGGCTCAGAAAAATCATACGGAAGGATACGAAGCCCAGCTTGGCCTAAGGCAGCAGCATCCCCGCAACACAGGAAGGAGGCTCCTGGTGAGTACTCATTACATCCCTCTTCAAAAAAAGAACAGCATCCTTATGCACATTAAGCACTTCTATTATTATGGCAAACATTTTAAAAGGTGTTTCTCTAGTAATAATTTGTTTACTTTTTTCCTTTTTTTGCACAAGCCCTTAAAAGAAAGACGTTTGCCTCAAAAGTACTTCTGCAAAATTAAGGTAACCTCTGCCATGCATGTCCCCAGCTGCCTCAAGCCTGCTTTCTGCACGGCAATTCCTTGCATCTCACAAGCCTAAACCTTTAAAATTAATTGACAGTGGAAAAAATGAACAGTGAGAAGAGAATAACATGAATGAGATGAATTGGGAGCTGCATTTTTAAATCAAGGCACCTGGTGATCCAGCTTTCTGCTACCATGCGCCGCCCAGCCTAGACCATTTTGCAGGCAATGGAAGGATGTCCCAAAATTAGGTCAAAAAGGAATGCTGCCTTCACAGAAATACCTTTTCCAAATGCAGAAGGAAAAGCCTACAGATTTATGAAATGTGTGTGAGGGGACAGAGGGGTGAACACATTTTGCCAACCATGCAAAGACCACTGCGGTTACATGACACATTAGCAGCTAAACGGATATAAAGAACTGAAAAACTGAAAACAAGGACACTGGTTCACATCATTAGAGCCAGGATGAGCCCAAGATGCTGGCTCCCGTGCTGGTGCTCTTGTATGTAGCCCCGTTCCCCAACAGCAGCAGGGCGATGGATTATCCGCTGTTGAGTCATGGTTGTGCCCAGCCCTTCTGCCATGTGTGACAATCCAGAAACTGCTCCTGGCTGAATTCATATCCTCACTTAAGCACAGACACAGCACACAGCTCCTCCGCAATGTCAGCTGAGAGCAAACCAATGAACCCACGGAGGAATCTGCTGCTCTGGAAAGCACTGGGTGAAATCTGTCAAGCACTTGGTCTTAAAAGGGCTGCAGCAGCCACGGTGCTCTTCCCTGGGGGGAGCCTTTTGACGCATGTGGGATTTTGGTCACATCACTGCGTCACTCAGCAGCTCCCCTCAGCTCCACTGCTCACCACAGCGAATGTGACTGTCACCTCTCCTGCAACAACAGACCTGGACATGCCTTGGGACACACGGTGACCACAGCCTTGTGTGCACTCAGAACCACTATCTTGGTTTTATACACCCAGAATGAGCTGTCGGGAGCAATTTTAAATCAAAGCATCCGGCTGCCTATTCGGGGAGTCAAATTCTGTCAAAAGCTAACATTTCCCTCCCAGCATCTTCCCCTAGGCAGGACCTGGTCACAAGGACAAACTCTATCAGGGCAGCAGGCCTTGGAGTCTAAGAAACATGGGTGTTTAAGTGTACTATCACAAGCAGCAAGAGCTGGTTCTCACATATGAAGGCAGCTTCAGAGAATCAAAATTCAATTCAAGCCAGAAATTTTACACACAAATTTTAGTGCCTGGAGGGACTAAGTTATTTCTTTAAGCTTTAACTCACCATGAAGAATTACAAGGTCCACGTGCTAGTAATAATAATCCAAAGCAACATAATGCTCGATACCATCTCAGGAGTGAATGGCTCAGTCCTGCAGGGTCACACGCAGCTCCAAGGGCACTGTGGTACTTCAGTGTTTCACAAACAGATCAAGTCACCCCCACACACTTCATTTGCCACGTGGACAAATGAGACACCAGAAAAAGAGGAATGATTTTGGGGAGAGAAGGAGAGGTCACAACCCCCTTCACAACATGGAACATGCTGTAGTGTGTTTGAACCAACAAGGACAGCGTGATTTTGTACAAGAATGTGTTTCAGAGCATTTGGCTTCTGTTCCTGGACAACAGCAACCTCTTAAGGGGGAAAACTAGATTTAAGTTAGAGACATGCATTCCTGAAATGATGTTTTGGAGTTACTGTACCTGTGCCACACCTGTGACAGTTAAAGCTACCCCCTCCGCCGTCTCTACGTCCTCACACCTGGGCTGTAACGTCATTATCTCTAGGGAAATCCTGCCAAAAAACGTAAAATATTTGCACGTTTCCAGGTAACACACACTCAGCTCTTCCCTTTGCATCTCCTGCCCCGGGCTACCTGCCGCACTCATCACAGGTAATGTAAGACAGGTGCAGAATGCAGCCGAGGGACTACATCTGTGACTGGAGACAGACAAGTCACTTTGGCCAAGAAACAGATTTTTCAGATAACGCTTAAAGGCAATTTATCAGCAGAGAAAGGCTGGGAGCCAGACTGGAAATGATACCGTGACCCTTTCCCTTCTGCTGGGCTAGCGAGGTGGCCAGAAGCTAGCAGCTTTGAGAACTCAAAGGGCCCCCTGTCAGAGGCTCGTTGTGCCACGCTGCCCAACGCCGGGGCAGCACGTGCTCTCGCTGGCTGGTGTCACTGGTTTAAAAGCACAGCATGGACCCAGGATGCCACCCCCCGGCCCCACACTGCCACCCCTGCGGGAGCCCCGGTGCTTGGCAAAACCTGGTGCTGATGCTGCAAGAAGCAGCCCTGCCTTTGCCCTCGCTGGGTTACCATTAACACAGACCTACCCCCTGATCTGGTTCACCTCTCCCTTTTCCTGTGTCCTGTGACCCAAAGGCAGATAGAAGCGAGTCTCCAGCTCTTCAGGGTCATGCCTGTACAGTATCAGGCACCCAGGAACAGATCCTGCAGTTCTAGAGCTTTCTCAGTCACCCAAGGTGGGCTCGAGGTACTTTGGCCAGACCCAGCAATTTGCAAGTCATGATTTGGTAAAACAAGAGACATGCTTGGCCGTGGCAGGTTCTGCTTCAGGAAGCAAAGCCTGGCTCTCGTGTTGGCCATAACAAGCCGGGAAGGTGCTGGGAGTCAGGACAGGGAGCCATAGGGCAGAGAGCTTGTGTCAGTGAACATTAGGTCAAACATTTGAACCGTGAAGGGGCTGCACTGGGCTGCTGCGTGCACGCTGAGTCGCTCCAGGACTGGCTGGAAGTGCCGAAATGTATCTCTGCAAGTTCATGCTTGCCTTGGCCACTGTCCTAATTAAACTGGCACGGAAGCTCAGAGCTGGTGAAACAGATCCCACTGTCCAGAACACGCGGAGGCATTTTTTGCCATATGTATTCACAGCTTTGATCAGCTAGTGCAGGATTTTAGCCTTCTGAAGACCTAATCTATACTTGGAATTTAATTTCAATACTGTGCTGCTTCTTAGCTGGCAAGTCACAGGGATGTTTGGCAATTACTGTTACACTGGTTCATAACGGCTCACAGTGCAAACGCTAGTCCTGTATGTTGCAACTCATCCGAGGTCTCTATGCTGTACTTTCAAATGTGACAACATCCAAAACTGGCACTGTCTCCATGCAGAGGAAGAAGGGCTGAGTGGAAACCCATATCCAAAACTGCAGAGCCAGGTACAGTTGCAATTTCCCCACATGTGTACAGGTTTCCTTTTGAAACAGCGCAAAACCTGCCTTCCCACCTGCCCCAAACCCAGAAGCCAGTCTGGCCTGCTTGTGGCTCCACACAAAATCAGATGCCCTTCTGCTCTCCACCAAGCACACAATGGAAACAGTGCTGTTGAGGAAAGGGTTACAGCTGGAGCAAATGTCTGCAGCATTACCAGAAGGAGCCAGTACAGCAATGCTGAATTTGGAATTTGACAAGTATGCATCTGTCTGCATTACCTATAAACTGTGGAGTGCGCCCCAGGGCAAGTGCCAGAGAAGGGGAAGGAGACGAGGGTATTGAGATTTCAACCGTCCCATTAGAAAACCATTAGTTTTTATGTTATCCTGCTGCTGCTGCTGCTGTTGCTGCTGCTCAAAACAGAGGGATAAACGGTTAGACACAATGTTAGGAAGCTGGTGGATTATTACCTGTGCAACCCCTGTTACGTACAGTGGGACCCCCTCCGACGTCTCAATATTCTCACAGCGACAGAGGATGGTCATAACCTCCAAAGACAGTCTGAGCAGCGAGGAATAAGGGTAGGACAGCAAATATACAAAGCAGTTATCAGAGAGTAAGACACCCATTGCAAAGGACAGACGAGACTTTCAGGTTTCCAATTTTCCCTGTTCAGTTTGCCTTTCTCCCACTGCCTGCTCCCAGGGCTGCGTAACGCTGGGCCAGAGCAGCTTCTCTGGTCACTGCAGGGAGTTTACAGCATCTAGCTGCTTCTTTTAATGAGGACAAACAGGCTGGGGGCTCGTCTCCACCCTGCGTCCCGTAAGTCACCGCAGATGAAACTGAACTGTGTACCCCACCTGAACTGCCATCCTGGAGTCAGCTGGAATTCTCTGTTGGAGTAATCTTCACACACAGAAAATTCCTTTTTGTAATAATTTAATGCTTCTATGCCAACATTTAAGAGGGGCCAGAAAAATGAAAATGCCAGGGACCTGGCTACCCACTCTTGGCTAAGGCACTGATGAGAGAAGGTGCTTCCAAGTGCTGTTCTGGGAAGCTGAATAATACCATTTGGTTCCCCCAGAGGCATGTAAGACCATGCTGCCTCTCTCACTGCTTTTATTTCTGACCCTTAAACAGGGATAGGATTTTTTTTTCCTTTTTTTTTCCAGTCCTCAAGGTTGCAGCAGGATAAGAGCCCAGCACCCTGCCAGCCCTAAGTGTTCCTTTTGTTCCCAGGTTAGTGCTACCTGGCGGGATGCCGCCGACAGCAACACAATTGCTGCTGTCTCTCTCGCTCTCAGCACTGGCAGTTCCAGAAAAGATGTCCTAATTTCAGAGGAGGAAATGTGTCTCGCTCTTCATGTTAATGGAGCAGGCTCCATCTGTGGCATGGCTTATGGTATTTGGGAAAGGCACTGTTTTCAAAAGGAGAATTAAGCCCCATATCCCATGGCATGAACCAGGGGTATAGATTTTAAAGTAAAAGATTTGTTTGGGTGCTGGCATTCCTGTCAAGAGCCCTGTTCGCTAAATAATGCACAGACCTCTATCATATGACAGCTCACTCCTGGCAAGCAGTTCTTGGCCCTGGACTCAGCCTTTGCTTAACTTAATAAGTCAGCCTCCCAAATACATCTGTTATCTCCTGCACATGGCAGGTCAAGGTCCTGCACTGTTCTCTGGGCTTCTCACACAAGAGGAGGAGCAGAAACCATTTGTTCAAATCAACAGTTCTCCCAAAGAGATGCCTCTCAAAAATTCAGGAATGAAGCCTGTTTGGATCAAACGCAGTTCTTAAGCATTGACCCCACAAGCCGGGCCTTTCCTTCCTTTCTCACCTCATACGAGCATCACTGGAGAGCCCGGGCTAAAGCAGCAGGTGTTAGCTGAGACCTCTTCATGCAGTCGGAGCACTATTGTAGGCTCTTGTAGCAAACCCAAGTACCAGCCACCTGGGAGAGGACCTGAGAGCTGTCGTGAGTCAAATGCCAGCAGCAGCCAGAACCCCTTTGAACAAGGCAAGCTGCCTGACCCGCAGGTGAGCAGCAGCTACAGCAGTGTATCCTCTGCAGAGCGAGGGCAGCAACATGCTCACTTTGTCTGCTGGTGGCAACACACGAACAGGGAAAAGAGGTGGCCAGATCAAGCAGGAAGGGTTAACTACAACTTCTGGCCATCACTCAGTGCAAAAACCCAAAAGTCATGTCTTTATCCTTTGTCCCTATTATCTTTTACACAGATGGAGGAAACCTGCATTGGTGATGAGCATGAGGGAGCTGTTAGGAGAAAGTAACATTCCCATGGATCCTAAAGACCAAGAGCTACGTTAGCAGGACAGCAGCACTGTCACAGCATGTTAGTTCAGAGACCAGCACAGTAAGAAGCAGCAAGCAAAATCCACGACTGAGGAAAGGGAGAGAAAGGAAATCCCGTGGTTTTAAATAGGAACGCAGCCTGCTCCCAAAGTGACAGCAGTCAGCGTATCTTTAGAAAAGGAGACTTGAGGAGCAGGAAGGGGCACTGGCCCACTGTGTGCCACAAATGTGTTTGTTACTGGGTGAGATTTGGGCCATACTGGGCAGAACTCAGGTTCCCTTGTGAACTCATGGATGAGCCAGGCCAGTGGCCCCGCTGCCCAGTACCTCTGCGAGAGCCTCATAGCTGCGGAGCGCTGCAAAGGCAGCAGCAGAGGAGAGCAGGGCTGTCGCCTTCCTCAGCACTCACTGCACCAGCACAGGAAGAAACACAATGACCAGCCAGGCTATGGCCCTCTCAGCTTGTTGGGTTTTATGTAAATAAAAAACAATGAACCAAAAGGGGGGGGGGGGGGGGGGGGGGGGGGGGGTGGGGGGGGGAGAAAACAAAAATCTGATTGCCTTGGGTTTGAGGAGAGGGTGTGGACAGAGAGGCCATTTGGAAAGTACTTCCAAGCTGAAAGCATGGGATTTCTTTTCTTTTTTTGTCTTTTGCACCGTGATACCCAGCTGCCCCACACAAATAGTCAGCACAGAACCCCTCCATCCTGCAATTTTATTTTGTACATCATCATTTACTGTCAGGTAAGCCTGAAATGACAAGATTACTTCCTGCAGGGCCCTGGACAACCTCAGCCCGCACCACTCAAAGCAGAGGACAGCCAGAAGCTAGTGGTTGTGAGTGACCCTACGTTCCCCATCTTCAAGGCACAGGGCACATATTGCTCCTTCCAGCTACTTACAGTGCTGTACGCAAGGCAGCCTTCCTTCAAAGGACCAGGAGCTGGTCACAGCCAAAGGCAGCGGGCTGGGCTGACGCTCATCCATGGTTTCATATGCAGTGCCCAGTCCCATGTTCCTAAAGATACTGCTGACAGCCCCACTGGGATGGCTTTGCCTAACTCCTACTCCAAACCCACAAATAACGGGGGTCTCCTTACCTTTGGGTGTCAGTAATGCACCACCAAGCCCAGGCCCAGCCTCCGTATACATACTGCTTTACATCAGAGCCACAACAGCCACCTGCAGCACAGCAGAAAGCACAGAGTTGTAGAGATTACACACACACGTTGCTCTCAGCCAGGGAAAAACCTGCACCCAGAGTGAGTCACGAGCAGAACAACTCCACAACAAGCCTGCCCAGCCTCTTAGTGCTGAGGAAAGGGCACCCTGGGAGGTCATCAGTTCCCCCAGGCCCTCAGAGCAGCGTTACAGCACCCACTGCTACCAAGCCAAGCTCTGCAGCATGACCCAGAAGAATCCAAGCATGCCTGCAGTGTCTGATAAATAATGAACACAGAAAACTCTTTCCAAGATTCACAGCAGCCCTGGAACACCCTTCAGTCGGCCATAACGCAGCCAGCCACTGGGGAACCCAAGGCTCTTCCGCACCTCCATGGGCTTCACACAGTAATTTTCCAAAGGCAACCTTTTTTTAGAATTGTCTTATAAAATGGGAAAATAGTATTTGTAATAATTCAGTATGATGAACAATAATACACACAAAGCAACTGTATTTCAAACCAGGATTTTATTTTAGTTTTGTTAAGCAGTTTAAGCACTTTTAGCAGCCAGAATCGTAAGTACATGCTTCAGTATCTTTAACCAGCTCTGTTATTGAAAGCCATGTAAGAAATGCACCTCCTTTCCCTCACCCCACACTGCAAACCACCCTCAAACCCACCAAAAAGCTAGCAGGTCAGCGTTGGAGGATGGAAGAACCCTTGAGCTCCCCAGAGATATCTCCTAGTTCTGACTCGTGCAAGTACTACAGTGCCCGAGGCTTGGATGGTCCATCACACTGTTGCTGTGCCCGGAGTTCTGGCAGCCTCCAGAAATCCTCTGACACATTTAAGATTTGACCCCAGTGAAGCTGGAAGATGCTATCTGGATTTTCATATCTTTGATTCAAGGAAAAAGACGCCTGCTACCTTTCAAGAGAGCACCGTGCCAGCGACCAGCCCTAGGTTTCATGCCTGGCAAGGGAGGAGCTCTGCAGCTCCCTGGCTCGGACCAGGCAGGGCTGCGAGCTGCCGTCTCTCAGGCAGATCAAGCCAGCAGTCCCTCCCTAGTTTGTTATCCATAATCACACTTACTACACCAGTGCCCGAGGGCCTCAGCAAGACAAGCGCTGTACCAACAGAGCAACAGACAGTTTCAGCCCTGCGGGATGTATTTACACAGGCAAGACAGAGCCAGCGCAGAGGAAGAGCGGGCACGCAGGGAAAACAACGTGGCTGCAGCGCTGTGGGAGCTTTGTGTTGTGGGAGGGGAAAGGGAGAACTATGAAGCCAGCATACCGCAGCCACAGAAGACAGCCCCTTCAAGGAAGATGACGATTGTTAAGTTTGCTGCAGTAGGTCAAAATGAAGAAGCAAAGGCAGTACACATCCAGGCCAGCATGCTGGCAGGGCCCTCTGGACCACAGGAGGGGACTCTGTCTTCCCCATCCTCCTCCGCCTCCTCCTCCTCCCCATCCTCAAGTGTTTGGCCATCTTCCACCATCAGCTAAAGATACTGCCTGCTTCACTGGCTTCCATGCAATGGTTGATAAACCGGCACATCGGCCTCATCTACAATTCTTCACCTTCCTATTTCAGTAGGAAGTAAACACAAATGTGAGACAGATTTACACACTTTTTCAGGTCTCCTGTGCTCCACAGCCTAAAGGAGTATTCTGCCACCTCTGAGACGGCTTCTGGATAGCTTCTTCTTGTAGCTGGAAGGCTACTTCAGCCAGGCAAGGAGTTACAGGAGCTGATGATACAATATCCTGCATCGTATTAACCACAACGCCTTTTAACGTTTCTTGGAGGACATCAGCCCGGTTAGTTCAGCCTTTTTGCCAGGCCCTTGTTTTCCAAGAACAGGAAGGGAGGTGTTCCTGGCAGTCGGGAAAAGCAGCTCCATGTGGAAAGGTATTTTATTTCACAGGGTCTATGTGGTCGTTACCAAACCTCTGCTAATAATTTCATAATAATGTACTGAGAAAACTCTGCACCCTAAACCCACTGTTGTTACAAGAATGTGCCTCTCCACACATACGTTTCTTTTCTTTTGCAGGCAATGCAAGGAAATACCTTATTTAGTAGCACATCCAAAGCAAGCCCCATGTTTGCTTCCCAGTGCTACACAACACTGCTGCACAGCACAGTTTACCAAGCTAGATTATATGTCAAAAAGTGTTCAAAGCATAAGAAAAACAGGGAAAACTAACACATTAAACAGGAGCGGAATGCCAGCTGGTTGCTTTCATGCAAGCTGGACGTCTGAGCGCAGCAGAGCTCCGTCCTGGTAACGCAAGTCAGATGAGCTGAACGCTCATTTTCCACTGCAGCCCTGCAGCCTCTTTCCCAAGTCTCAGAAAGCAAGTGAAAAAGGAACCAACAAAGCGAAATCTTTGCAAGGCTAAAGAATAAACCCTCTTGCACAATGAGATTTGGCAGAGAAATTGCCTTTTCCAGCTATAATACACCCACTGTTCTAGCAGCCTGAGTCTCACAGCCACTTGGCCATTGCTTCCACAAACATCCACCGTCCCTCTTCCGGGGCAGTGTACGGCGGCCAGGCACACTACAAACGGAGGATTCATAGCCGGGAAGCTGCCATCCAGCTTGGCCTCTTCCCAAACGAAGGGGTCCCATGTTCAAGCAAGAATTCCCAGAGCCAGGAGAAAGCACATCATCTGGGTTTTTTTGTTTTGTTTTGTTTTTTTATGAAATTAGATTAATCGCTTGGGAGTTAGTAGATAAACGGAGCTCTCGGCAGATGCAGAAAGCTGCTGCCCTGATGGACGGAACGCAAGAAAGAACAGGAGTCCCAACAGTTATGGAGACACAGGGCTCAAAACATCAAAGCTGGGACAATTTGAGGTTGTGAACAAGCTCTGTGTTATTTGCTCTCCCAAGGTAACTCGAGGCAACGCACTTGTATTCTGGCAGGAAGCGGTGAGCGTTCAGAAATCAGGTAATGGTAAACAGGCTGCTACGATAACTCAATAACTATATTTCTTCCCAAAGACTGTCGCAGGCTGAAGACAAGAACTGAGCAGACGCCGCTGCCTTCACCTGCACAGAGAGAGCTGCCATCTTCACGCCTCTGTTCAGGGCAATCTGGTGCTGGAGTCTCCTCCTCCAGGAGGACCCACCACCATAGTTGGGAATAAGCAGCTTGGTCCAGTCCGACAGAAGCTGGGTTTGTTAGAGAAACGGCCCTGTGCTGGGAAATGTCATGGGGTGTTAACAAGCAAGTGCAGAAAGACAGGGAAAAAATTGATAATTGAAAACAGTTACTGACAAAAGACATAACAGAGAGGAGAGAAAAAGGCAAAGGCATAGATAAAGAAAATCACATAATAAAGCAGGGTCTAGACTAAAGTCAGTGTCTGGTTCTTAGGCCCTGCTGTGCATATAAATTAGGCTTTGTCCACATACAGAAATGGTACAAGGTTAACAAAAATTTATTTTAAAAGATGCAGGGTTCCAAGTTGAATCCATAAAATCCTTTGACGGTCACTACAGCAGATGAAAGCAGATTATGCTGGCTAGCTTGTTTTGGATGTAATCTATATCAAAATGACTTGTTTTAAACTACGGCTATCAATGCTACAGAGCAAGTTTAAAAAACACACGTTTAGTTTAACTCATCTTGTGAACAGAAACTTGGAGAAGACAAACCACAGTGAAGTTATACAACAAAACTACAGACATACTACCCTAGAATACCTCTTGGAAACCAAAAGGAAAGCCCCAAGGCTATTCTGTCCACCTCTTTCTCCTGCTATGCTTTCTGAAGAGTAATTTGCAAGTCTTGGAGATTTAACAAGCACCTGACAAGGGAAACCTTGAGCTCCACCACCGGCAAAAAGCTGAAGAACTACCTCCTGAGAAGGAAACACCACAGAGGAGCTGCCTAAGTTCCTTTTGTGGAGGAAGGGCTTGTGAAGCCTCAAGAAGCCTTTATTTCAGGCTTTCAAGACTTCGAGAAGTACCATAAAAACAGCACAGTCACACTGGCTCAAAATCATGACCAGTTCCTCTTGCAGGAATAAGAAGGATGCAGTAACAGGATGTGAGAGCTTAGAGCAGCTCCAGAAGGGTTAACTACCCCTGACTGCTGGGGTGCGGCAGGAAGTGTTTACACAAAACTGGAATTAACTGCTAGCTCTTTTCTTACTTTGACAGAGATCAAGGAGCCCCAAAGGGCGCCCCACTAAAGTACAGTTTGAGAAACTGGGCTGGACCATATTTCTCAAGCTGACTTCTGAGAAATCGTAAGAGCGTAACAAGCCTTAGCAAAGGCAAGGTGTACAATACCTGCTGTTTCTCCTCATTCCCTTAGAGTGCTAACTCACCTGAGAGGGAAGTCAGATCAGCTGGGCACGGCTCATACTCAGCAAATACAGTGTAGTTGTTTTCTTCTAGGCATTTAGGAGCAATGTATTTGTTTCAATACTCTCCCAGGAAATAAAGCTAGGTTGACTGGGCTGCAACTCCCCTGACTTTTTTTTCCACCATTCACACCCTGAACTTTCGATGAAACAGCAGTTTGTTCTGACCCAGGAACATGGTGGGCTGTGCCAACCTTCCCCTGTCATGTATCTCCAGGTGCTCACCTCGAGGCTCCTCTGGCTGCTGGACCATTGCTGTGTGGTGCCACCCTGCTGCCCTCAACAGCCAGAAGGAAAATGCCCCAACTGTAGAGATTCGGGCAACGCTATTTACTTATGGTAACTAAGATGAACGCGGCCATTATAAATTATACCTCTTTATTATAAGTCTCTGCAGAAATATTATAGCATTGTATTTCAAAATTAGCAGATCAATCCTTAGCCACAAAAGCTGCATTCAAACCAAACTGTAACCCAAAACCAGCATTACGCATCTGAGACAACTTATTTAGCTGGTGGGAACATTTTGATATCAGGACGAACAGGTACTTTGTGTATCTCCCTGAAAACTTGACTGGCTGCAGCTGCGCTTGGAGAGGACCCAGTGATGGGCCAGGTGCCTGCCAAAGCCTCCTCAGAGCTTGCACCAAACCTCACCGGGAGGCTCCCAAGCATGGCTACCCTCCAGCAAAGTTAGACCCACATTCTGCAGAGACCATCATTGTCTCCGTAGGGCTTTGTGGAGCATTCTTACAAAGCCTGGGGTCTACATTTCACAGACGGATTGGCTAACCATGTGCAATTTCTTAGAAGGAGATCCGTGTTGCTCAACAGGGGAAGGACGCAAGTGTCAGTGGGAACGCCGACCCGTGCCTGGGAGCAGCTTCCCAAATAAGGCTACAAAGCTCCTGCACACACAGACCTTCCCAAGGCACGGCTGGCTGCTCCTTGAGCACTGGAGGAACTCGAGCGTCTCACAAGAAAGCGAAGAGAAAGAACACCACTCCTCAGAAAAAAATCCACATGCCAAGGGAGGCATGTGATCAAACTTCCTTCAAGAGGCACAGGCTAAATTTACAATAAAGAAAACTTTCCAATCAGCTTCATGATTTGGAGGTGCCTTCCTGCAAAGTAAAGTCTTTCAAATAACAACTATATGACAATTCAAGACTGCAAGCCAAAAGCCTGCTTTTAATATTATTTGTTGTTGGTTTATTCTTCCCTTCCCCCTCCCTCCCCAAATGCAACCTAGTGTCACACAAATAAATGCTGGCCCACAAGGTCCTCTCTGCTTTTCCCCGGAGAGACACGGCTCAAGTTCCTGGAACCACAACTGCTCGTAGTTACCCGCCTCCCTCCCACTAATGCCCTGGCGTTCACTCTGCACGTAAGCGCAGAGGAGCTGCGGGGCTCTACAGAGCTCCCACAACCTCTCGGGCTGCCCCTGAAGCTCACAGCCGGTGCTCTCAGGAGACAGCAAGCATTTGCAGACCACATTGGGCAGCAGCAGAGGAAAACCATGTCTGGTGGCAGCACTGAAACCAATTCTGACTTGCAGAGCCTGGCATGATTTACACTCCCTTCCCAGAATGTGGCTGTACATCGAGGAGTGTCCTCGGCTCGCCGCTCCCGGCTGTGGGAAAGCATAACGCTTGGAACTGCAAGCAGATGCCACAAATTCCTGCTGGCTCATCCTGCAAGCCGCATTTTGTAAACTTCAGAGCTGAACAGAAGCGAAACCAAGCTCTTAAGACCGAAGGGCATCCTGGCACACCTGGAGCACAGCTTCCCGATTCCTCCCGCAGGACATGGCATTTCACCAAGCAGCGCTGATTTTGACGGGGGTCTCTTCGGAAGGAAGCGCAGTATCAGCTCTAGATCCCAGCTGGGAACTGCAGAAACGTGCAGAAGACCAGGAAAACTGCAAGAAATACTGCTGCTCCAGGCAGCTGGTGGGTGCGGTTTGTATCTTCTTAGAAGCAGCTGCCACAGCAGGCATACTTGTTTCCAAAACTGCAGCCTGCTTCTGGCATCTCCTCAGTAATTCCCGTAACAGGTCTGTTATCCAAGAGAGATGAACTGATAACAGACCAGCCAGAAAAGCATGTGCCACAGCCCGCTGGAGGCTTTGGCTCCAAAAACATAACAACATAGTTTCACATGCACGGCAGAGCTGTGATCGTAGCACATCCTTGACGTTCACACCATTTTCTTGCACGCATTTTCTCCCAGGTGAGTTTAGGTCTGAGCGTCAAAGCGCCTTCCACAAAACTAGTCCAGCATTGACAGAAAGGATGTAACATGACTGAGGACACATGAAGTGACCAACATCTGTATCTAACCTGGTTATTACCTTGCACTTGGCCCCAGCCTGTCACACAAGAGCGGAGTATCCAGCCCTTACAGCAAGCTGTTACATCACCTAACGGTAATTAAGTCCTGTCCGCATGCAGCCTGGTCTATGCCAAAGTGCAGTCTGGAGCTTCGGCAGAGTATTGGAGCTGGAGCAGCTACAGGTTGAATCAGACACAGGGGATTTCACTGCTGGTTTATTTAACCCTGCAGCTACAGGTTGAATCAGACACAGGGGATTGCACTGCTGGTTTATTTAACCGTAACCTAAGCAACCAGCTCGCCTGAAGAGAAAACTGTACATATCTCGTGGGCATCAACTGCGTCCAGTGACAGAACCACCGAGAGGCCAGGTGACGTGCTAGTAACAAAGCAGCAGTAGGATATGGTGGATGCGAAAGGCACCCCAGGGACAGGCCCGTGGTGCCCTGCCCCAAGCTGCCCTCTCTGCCCCAGCGGGATGCTCACGCCCAGCTCTCCCTCCCCAGGAAAGCCAACCTGCCTCCCAGAAACAGGATGGTTTCTTGGTAATCCAAGCTAAGGGCTGTTGGCAGCGGCCCAGAGCCTGGCAGCCTTGCTGGTGCCACTGCTTGACATCATCCAAAAGCAGCAGCAGCAGCACCGGGGCGTGCCGCTGGCATCGCGACCTCACCCACCGCTCTCTGTGCTGAGGGGACCCCCACCCCGGGGAGCCCCAGGGTCCACATGGCAGGGACACCCCCAGCACCCCAGTGCCCACCCACAGCAGGACACCCCCCCAAACAATGCCGCCATGTCCCCTCATGACAGAGACCCCCTCCCCAGTGCCCCCACAAGGAAGGACCTCCGGCCACAACACCCCAGTGCTCCTACAGGAGATTCCCCCCCCCTCCCCAAATCACAGAGCAGCCTGCAGCAGGCACCCCCAAACACACCCCCCAGATCCCACACTCCCCACCCAGGCAAGGCCTCTCATTCCCCACCACCTCCCAGGGTCCCCTCAAGGCAGGGACCCCCTCCCCAGTGCCCCTCCATGACAGGACACCCCCCCCCCCCTCCATCGCAGGGTCCCCCCTCAGTGCCCCAAAACCCCCTCAGGACAGAGACACTCCCCCCAACACCCATTTCAGGGACCCCCAAGAGTCCCCTCACAGCCAAGACCCCCCCCAATTCCCACCGGGGCCCCCTCCTAGTAGACTCCATTACAGACCCCACACCCCCCCCCCCCCCCCAATTCCCTCAGGGACGCCCCCCCCCATGACAGGGACGCCCCCCCCCATGACAGGGACCCCTCTCCCCCTCCACGGCAGGGACACCCTCCCCAGCCCCTGCGAGGCTCCGGCCGTACCTGACACCACCAGAGCCTCGTTGGGCCCCACCGTGTGGCAGTTGCCCATGGTGCCCGGTGCCCGCAACCGCCGCCGCCGCCACCGCCACCGCCTCACCGCCCGTTCCCACAACCCCCCGCGCCGCCCCGCCTCCCCCCCCCCCGCGCGTCGCACGTCGCGACCGCGACCAGCGGGCGCAGCCATCTTGGGAAGGTCAGTGCTTGCGCCGCGCCTCGCCTCGCCTCGAGGGCGGGGCCGAGCATCCCGCGCCGCCGCCGCCGCCATGTTGGGCGCCGCGTGCGTGCGTGTGCAAGGCGGGGCGGCTGCGTCGCGAGAGCCCCACAAACATGGCGGCTGCCCCCCACTCAGGTTCCCCCCCCCAACCCCGGCGGGCCGTCCTCTGCCTCCTCCTCGGGCTCCATTTCACACCCAACCCGGGGGTCCCTCCCTTTTCGCCACCGTCGCTTTTATTGTACCACAGCAGCAGGGGCCGGCGAGGGGTTCCCCCCGGGCTCCCCCTGTCCCACCAGTCTCTCGCTGGCCTCCCAGAGCGCCCGGGCCAGCCGGTCATCGCGGGCCTGCGGCCACGGTTCCTGCAGACGGCAGTCGGCGAAGTAGCGTCCGCTGAAACGCTCGAGGCCCTCCTGCGTGGCGCAGTGGAGGGAGGTCTGGGCGCCTTCGGCCGCGTCGAGGAAGAAGAGCCAGGCCAGTGGCAGGAAGAGCGGCTTCAGCCAGAGCGGCGTGTGGCGGAAGAGCTCCGTGTTGACGAACCCTGGGGCGAGGGGAAGCGGCCGTGGCGCATCCCGGCTCCCGGCGGGGAAGGGCCCACGCGGGAGCCGGTTCTGCTGCGAGAAACGGAAGCGGCCGCGCCGGGGTGGCCTTGGCACGGGCGGCTCTGCCGCGGCCTTCCCCGGGGGTGCTGCCCGTGCCCAATCTGGCCTCGCAACGGTGGCGCGCGGCTCAACGGTGCGCGGCGCTCCGTGCAAAAAAGTATGCTCTGTGCAAGGGTGCGCCGCGCAAAGGGACGCTTCGTGCAAAGGGACACAGCGTGCACAGGGACGCTGTGCAAAGGGATGCTCCTGCAAAGGGACGCCCCACGCAAAGGGATGTTTCGTGCAAAGGGCGCGCTCGCGAGAAGGGCATCGCGCAAAGGGACGCCGTGCAAAGGTTGCGCCGTGCTCCGTGCGAAGGGAGACGCCATGCAGAGGACGCTCTGCGCGAGGGGATGCTCCACGTGCAGGAATTCTCTGTGCAAAGGCTGCACCGTGCAAAAAGCACACCGTGCAAAGGCAGCCCTGTGCAAAGCCCGCACCACGCAGAGCCCGCCCTGCACGAAGGGACACCCCGTGCAAAGAACACCCCACGCAAATGCTGACGCTGAGCCCACCCCCGTCCCACGGTCCCCAGCTCCGGGTTGCAGAGCCGAGTCCCTACCTGGGTGCACGGCGTAGCACGTCACCTGGGTGCCCTGCAAGCGCGTGGCCAGCTCGCGGGCGTGCAGCACGTTGGCCAGCTTGCTGTCGCAGTAGTCCTGGAAAGTTGACAACAGCCCGGAGGGCGGCCGGCCCAGGGTGTCGGGGCGCAGGCGGCCGGCGCAGTGGGCGCGGGAGGCGACGATGACCACGCGGCTGGGCGCGCAGCTCTGCAGCCGCTCCAGCAGCAGCTGGGTGAGTAGGAAATGGCCAAGGTGGTTCACCTGGAAGGGGAGGCTGAAACCATCCTCCGTCGTGCCCCCGGCGCTCACTCCTGCAAAGGAGGCGATGGCAACCCACGGTGGGTGATCCGGGGGTGCAAGGGAAGGGGGACGGGGGTCCCGGCGCTCACCGGCATTGTTGATGAGGAGGTGCAGGTGGGGTTCCTGGCGCAGGAAGGCGGTGGCAAAGGCTCGCACCGAGCGCAGGCTGGCCAGGTCCAGCTGCATGAAGAGCACCTCCGCGTTCCCCGTCTCCTGCGGGCACGGCGCAGGCTGGGACAGGGCCGGGGTGGCCCGGAGTGGGGGTCACCCTGCCTTGGGGTTTGGGGGTGCTGGATCCGGCCGAGGGTAGAGGGGATGGTCTGGGGACTGGATGTGGCCCAGGGTGAGGGGGGGGGAGCTGCAGTGGGTTGGGGGTGGTGGTGATGGGGGGGTGCCCTGTGCTGGGGCTGGGGGTGTCCACGCAGCCCCTGTGGTACAGGGTGCTGGTGTCTCGGGGTGCTTGGGGGTGTCCCTGGAGTGTGCCATGTGGGTCTGCCGGGGGTCCCCTGGGGGTCCCCTGAGGGTGCCCATGTGATGTCCAGGGATGTCCCATGGGGGTGTCCCTGAGGTGTGCCATGTGGGTCTCCCGGCTGTCCCCTGGGGGTGCCCATGTGATGTTCATGGATGTCCCATGGTGTGCTCAGGGGTCTCCTGGGGGTTGTCCCCGGGGTGTGCCATGGGGGTCTCCTCGGGGTGCCCACGGGGGTGTCCTGGGGCTGCCCTTACGATACCCAGGGATGTCCCACGGGAGCGCCCGGAGTCACCCAAGGTTGCCCCCCGAGGGTACCCGGGGACGTCCCACGGGGCTGTCCCGGGAGGAGAGGGGGTTGTGTGTGTGCCGGTGCCCGTGCCCTCACCGTGCGGATGCGGCGGGCGGCGGCCTCCCCCCGCGGGGCGTTGCGGGTGGCCAGGACGACGCGGGCCCCGCAGCGGGCCAGCTCCAGCGCCGTGGCCGCCCCGATGCCGCTGCTTCCCCCTGCGGAGCGGGAACAGAGCGCGTAACGGTGAGCGCGGGGCCGGGCCTTTCCTTCCTTCCTTCCTCCCTCCCTTCCTTCCTTCCCGGGGCCGTTCGTTCCCGGCGCTCACCGGTGACGATGGCGGTGCGGCCGCGGAGCTCGGGGCGGGCGCGGAGCGGCGGGGAGCGGCGCAGCCCGTGGCGGAGCAGCGTGTAGAGGGCCAGCAGCAACCCGGCACCCAGCAGCGTCCACCCCATCCCGCCGCCGTTTTACCGGGTACTACGGCCGCCGCCGTCGCCTCGGTGTCCCGCCCCGCCCCGGCAACCGGCCTCCGCCTCCCCCGGGGCGGGAGGAAGGACGGAGGGCAGGGGCCGAGGCGGGTTCTTTCGCAAGGGAAGCGTGGGGTTATCGGGACGGAGCGCAGCGCGGGGGTCTGCCAAAAAAACCCAAAAAACACCCGGCCTTTTTCTGCGGGATGAGATGGATTCGTGCGGCCCCGGGTAGGAGCAGAGGGAGGCGAGACAGGGAGAGGACGAGGCCGCCTGCCTGCAGACCTCAAGCTGCCTCCTCTGCTGCAAACCCTGAGCAGCGAGAGGCGGCTGCTGCACAGCACAATGCCCTACGGGAGAGGGCGAGGGGTGCACGCTGTCACCCCTAGAGCCAGACCCCACCTCGCTTGCCCAGAGAGGTGGTAGATGCTCCATCCCTGGAAATACTCAAGGTCAGGTTGGACCTGATCAAGTTGAAGATGGCCCTGCTCGCTGCAGATGACCTGCAAAGGTCCCTTCCGACCCAAACCGTTCTACAACCTCCCCGTCCCCAGTCTGGACCACCGGCATCGTCGCGCATCCCCGCGCAGGACGCACCAGGCTGCTTCCGCCCAGGCACAGCCCCTTCCCGCAGCTGGGGCTCCTCTTCTGCGGTCAGACACTCTGGGGAAGGTCCAGGTTGTGGTGACAAGAGTTAAGACAGACAGTCAGAAAACAGAATGTGAAGTATTTTTTTTTTATATACAGAATACAGGAAAGTTTCTGTAAAGTCTAAAACGTTACAATTACTATGTACAGTGGAACTAGCTGTTCTGCTGCGGGGAGGTGGCATATAAACAAAAGAGACAGACAGGTTACGACAAACGATCTGCTACAATAGACAATTTGAGGAACGTCATACCACATGTAGCACTGTACACAGCTTTAAAACATTGAAAAATGCCATCACTGATGTATTTACACAGAATCCAACACTTTTCCTTATTTGAAATAAAAATAGGATGGACACCAGGAAAAGAACTCATTTCTCACTGCCCATAATACACAGTAGCTACTTGTAGTGCAACCATAGCAGGGAGGGATGGGAAAAATAACTGTGGGAAGAAGAGCGCTTCTTTACATTAAATAAAACAATGATATTGTATAGATTTGCTGTATGAAAACTGTATTTCTCTTTTAATATAAAACTATTGTCACTGGCACAAAATAGAACAAGTTTCTGATTATTTTACAACTGCATGGGAACTATCTGTCAGAGAGAGTCCTCGAGTCAGACAGCGGTCGCCCCTCGCTCTGACGCGTCCTGCTCTCACTGCAGTTTTCCTTTTAAAATGAAATGTATAGTACAAATATATGTGCAAATGCCCCTAAAACTTGAGCAAAAAAGAAAAATTAAAAAAAGTTAAACGTTCTTCATTTCATGCAAACGGCGTGTGAACAGTCTCTGGGCCGACACAGAAAATCCCACCTCGGTTTGTACATTTTTGCATTGCAAGAGTCTGAGGGCGTTTTCTTTACTCCAAAGCTCTCTTCCTAAAATTCCTAGGGAACTGAGTTGGACCGCAGCACGGGCACCTGGTGGGGTTTCAGAGAAAGCTTCTCCTCCAAGTCCATGTCTTGTACTAAGGCAGTGTCCCCCTTGGGCTGTTTGGTCGCAAATTCGGTAATGCTGAAAACAAACTGCAGGCAGCCCAGCTTGATGTAACTGCCGTGGTGGAGCAGGGCTGTCCCCTCCCAGCCAGCCCCGCTGCCCCCTATTAAGCTGGAGCTGCTGGCTTTGCAGTTACAGGGTTTCCGATGCTGCCCTTGTGCCTGCGAATTCATTACAGCAGCTTCTTCATGCGGCTCCTCTTCTTGTTTTCTGCTTTTATGTCGTTCTGGAAAATTAAAAACACACGTAAGATTCGGGCAGGCCAGCGGCAGCTTGTTTTCATCAACAGGGGCTACTGCTAGGGCGCCTCGGGGGTAAGATCCTCCAGCCACGAGGCATTTCAGTTGTCTGCAGTGAGCAGCTGATAAAAGGGAAACAGGATCAGCAGCCAAACAAACAAAAAAAAAAAAAAAAAAAAAAAAGGAAACCAATCAGGTGGAGAGCAGGAGTAAGCCATGCAGGGATGGGATGCCTGTAGCACAGCCCAGATAGCTTACTCACAGCGTGGGAAGGGAGGACATGCATGGGAAAACTCCTCAGTCCAGCTCTGAACCGGAGTTCATCAGCCAGAGCTGACATCAGGCAGGGACCTGGAGCTTGGTTAACTCCAGCACCAGAGGCAGGTGTTACTAGGGGTTAACAGCGGAGCACTCTGCAGGCTGAGGCACTCCCTAGGCCTGCAGAGGAAGGTCTTGTGTAACCCAGGCTGAGGCCAGTGGAGAGCCTCCCCTTTTTGCAAGGGGTGCACCAACAAGGAATCAATTTGCACCAGCTCCTGTCCCCCTCTAATAGCCCCCTGTGGTGTTACGTGGGGCTGGTGCTGTCTCAACACTCACTTATCACACTCTGCACTTTGGCAACAATACTGCTGGGAGGAGTGGGTGTCATCTTCTCCGAGAAGTCACACGAATACAGAACGTTGTCCACGGTCGTCCCATGCTCACTGTAGTTCAACAGCTCGTAATGTTTCGTATTCTGAAAAAAAAGGGAAGAGGAGGGAATCAAGACATCACATCAGAAGGGCTTCTGCCCGTATATCTCTCTGGAGCACTCCACTGTCGATAGTTAAATAAGAGCAGTTAAATATCCTCCAGCTTCAGAGACCACCAACCCAACCCTCGACCCTTGCACATGGCTCATGCTCACAGAAGAGCTGGCTTTCCCCAGCAAGAGCTGCTTCCCAGCAGGAAAGGAGGGCGAAAGCAGCTTTGAAAAGAAGCGGGTTTTACCTACTGCACTTGGACCGACAGATCTTTTGGAAACAGGGATTCAAGCTGATTCTCACAAAGCGAGCACACCATTTTAACAGGCACACTAGATGCAAACTTGGCCCAAGACCTGCGCCTAGCAGGGAAGAGGTGTGCTTTGGAAAGCAGACATAAGATGGCGAGAGGGATGCCAGCGCGCTGCAGCAGCCACAAGGTAAGAGACAGTCTGGGATTTACAGGCCTTTTGCAGACGCTGAAATGCCAAGAGACATTACCATGACACAAAGCATTACACAAGCAGCGTCATACTCAACTGTGCTTTGCAGAGGATGTTGACAGAGTGAAGGAGATTTCAGGTTAGCTCACAGGAATCATCTGAGGGCTGAAGACCTGGTCCCCCAGGGACTACAGAGCATTAATCAAGTTACAAAAATTCCCCATGCACAGGGGAGTAAGTTTTCAAGTAACCTGCTAGACTGCAGAGACCAAGGCCAAGCCTCAGCTGCCCATGGCCAGAAGCAGAAACAGCAGACAGAGCTAAGGAGGCGGAATTCTCCCTCTAGAGTGACCACAGCCATAGGAGGCCTGCTGGAGTATGGAAGAAGTTCAGTGCCTAGAGCCTGATTTAGCATTGACCACTGTGAGGAGATGCTTCAACACAGATTTAAGGTCTGGGTCCCATTACTGAGTGTGTTCTGTAGCTTGTAGTGCACTGGAGGAATGGCTAAAGCTGGCTATGGGTTAATCCTGGATCCTGCTCAATAGCTGGTTGACAAATGGTGATATAAAAGACTATCTTGCTTCAAAGACTGTTTCCATGCTAAGAGATATCCCCAGCAGTGCTTTTATGGGCAGATCTGCCAGTCTATTTACTTCAAGAACAAACTAATCTCTGGACTGTAGTTAAGGAGCAACTGTAGACCTGTGTTTATGCTGAGAGCTTAACTGAAATTTTAGCTACATAAATAATTTATACAGAGTACTGCAGATGGCACGAACACTTTGCACCACCATCACACCTGAAAGCAAGAGACTCAGAGCAGTTCCCTGTTTTGTTCCAGCTGAGGTTCGATGTCGACATGTAAAGTTTAGCTTTTATTAACAACGTAGCTGGATCAAAAAGTATCAAACCGTTTCTATGACTTTTTCTTTCCCCAGACACCAGCAGTGACAGTGCTTACTTGTGGTCAGTCTTTGTCCACAAGCAGTTAGCTCAGAGAAATCATGCTGGCAGAGCTCTGTGCTTCAGAAAAGGGTTTGACAGAAAACGCTGACGCAGCCTTCACTGGAGTGAAACCATTCACAGCCCTGGCTCTTACTTTGTAGTCCACAAAGGAGCACCACACAAAGACAACCTGCTGCCTGCATCTCCAGCTCCCACTGCCATGCATGCCAAATAATAAAAAATAAATAAAAAAAAACCCCAAAACCAAAAACCACCCCCCCCCAACCCCAAAACACTCAGGCACTCACCTCATCATAGAATATGCAGGCATGTTTGCCAGACACATAGTTACAGTGACCATAGCTTGTAAGGCACACATCCATATCAGCTCCTGTCAATGGGGAGGACAAAACAGGCTCAGTTCATTTCAGAAAAAACTGTCAGGCAGCAGAGAACAACAGACAGAATTAAACTTCAATTAGCAAAACAACAGGGGAGCAACTGCCTTTGTTCAAGCTCCCAGGACTGCATGAATAATGCTGCGATAAGCCACTGAACAAAGTTTCAGTGGGGGAAGGGAAGGGTAGCAGCTCCATGAAGGTTGAAGAGCATTTCACAGTTACTGGGTCTATCCGGAGCACCAGAAGAATCTGGCAGAAAGAAATGAAACCTGCAAGCAAACTGTAACTCTTCTCTCCCTCAGTAAGGCATTAAATCTACAGGACAGCCATTCCGCTAATTTTGATACCAGCCACGTTACAAAGGTACAACCCCACAAAGATTCAAGCTGACAGGGAATTTCCACATTTCTTGGTAGCGAAGAATCCCAGTACAAGTGGCCACAATGCGTCTGTTTTCTTCCATACCCACTTGGCAAACACTTAGGGAGGGCCAGGGAGAACCACCCTGATTCTGAAAGGTCAGGGCAGAAAAAGCTACTCACCTGTCCCAATGTAGAGGGTTCGATAGCACATATTGACTGCACCCCCTAAGCCCATTAGAGGATAGAACACTGCCCGGGCTTGTACTTCCTTTCTTTGCGCTGCAAGATAAAAAGAAATTACTTGAACAATGTTATCAGCTACGAAGGCTGCTTGACCCCAGTGCCCACAGCGCTACCCTCCAGAAAGCACAGATCCTAGGGAGGATGCAGTCAGCTTTGGCCTCAACTCCAATTCCCAACCCTCTAGGAATGTTTGTGCATTAAACAGTCATCAGAGAAAATTGCTCTCTCCAGTAACCCACACAAGCCATGCAATTGGGGGAGTTTTAATACTGAGTGTGCACAATGGAGCCACACTGAGGAAAACACAAGCCTCCTACCACTAGCTTCTTTCTTAATCTCTTCCACTTTGGGTAATCAAAGAGCTGAGTCTTGCTGTCAAAGTGCCACTTAAAAAAAATTGGTGCTGGTGAATGTTACCAACGTAACAACTGCAATTTCACTTCTAGTGAAGCTGCAGGAAAACCGAACTGGTGGAACAGGGCTTGTCCAGGGACCAACCCAGCTCCCAGGACAGGATGATTTACCAAGTGGACTCCTTTACCCTCAGGTTGGTCCCTACGGCACACTGGACAATGGCTACGCCAGGGCTGAGCCTCCAGAGCAGTTCCCTGGCAGCCAAGTCCAAATCACACATTCTCATGTGCCCACATTAACTGGACAGAAAACCATCTCCTGTGGAACAGGTATCAAACTCTGGACCACACAGGCCTAGCTAGGATTTCTGCAGCTGTCTTTTGAAAATAAGCTGCTTAAATGCAGAGTTTAGGCCCCTCCTGGTACCACATCTGCATGACAGTTTTACAGCAGGAGTGTGAAATCAAAGAACAGAACATGAGGATTACGGGAGACTGTTTGCAGAGTCACCTACATCAAGAACATTGGCCACACTGAGTGGCATCACTGGACGTGCAGCACTCAACGCAGCTGAAACGTGCAGGTTCCCACCTCTGCCCAGCTGCCCGGCACAAGTCCTTTCAGCTGTTTGGCTCTGCTCGCTCAACGGGGCTCACTAAAGGCTTTGGATCTAATATTTCATCAGCAATGCTAAACAGTCAGCTGGATGCATCATTCCTGCCCAAAAAGGGTGATGGGTTAAAACAGCATCAATCTGCCTTTTGAAAGGCAGACTGCTGAAGAATTTCCAGAACTCGTCTGTTACGAGCAGCACAGGAACGCAGCTCATGTCACAGCCTGGTGCTGTGTCCTACAGCAGTGTTCAAAAGAAGACTGACAAAGCATTTAGAGAATGCTGTGATGCTACAGCAGCAAGCAAGCAGGCAAGCATGGAGTTGCAGAAGAAGGTTACTGACAGCTAGCAGACTTCCAAAGATCTTATCTTAGATATTTACCCCCAGGCTTAGCGAAGGAGGAGCAGACAACTGCTCCCACAACAAGGCTGTCCAGCTAGTGCTTGAAAGCAGATTAAATGGCCTGGCTGCATGCGGAGGAACATGAAGCCACGCTCCCCCTGAAGCTTTAGGTGTTAGCATGCCAATACCAGTGACCATAAACAAGGCCCATGCTGAACTCAGGAATCTGGAGATTTCCAAAAGAAGTGCAAGTTGTTTTTCATTATTTGCATTAGTTGCATTTAGTGTTTCAGCTTGACAGTGACATTATTCTGAACAGGCAATGACAACGTCACACTTATATTCTGTGCTCCAGTTCCTCCTGTTCATTCGCTTGTGTCACAAGCAACTTCTCCAGAAAGAGAGAGCAGGAATTCACATACTTCTCTTGCCCATCTCAAAGGGGAGGGGAAAAAACAAAAGCAGCTGAACCTTCCCATCTCTTGCTAATTCTAAGATGAATAAAACACAACTTCACTAAAGATTTCCAGCAGAAAATCAGAAGTTACTGAAGGTGTTTTCATTGCCATAATTTGTAAATAATTAAGTAGAGGGACCTGAAGGAGTTTCTGGCCAGTGGGTATCCAGAGTGGGGGGATCAGAGGAAAGAAACATGACAGGCAGCATCAGACAGATACCAGAAGAAGAGGGAAATCTCCTTCAATGAACAGGCAAGGGAGTGCCAAAAAGCTACGGCTCAACACAAACCAACTATTCTAGGGCTGCTCTTACCTTCAATGTGGTTTCCCACAGGAGATTGCTGATGGGAACTGACACTGCTCGCTAGAGACTGAGCTTTGGAAGGAAAGAGCTGATGTATTCTCTGCAAGGCCAGAAACTTGATCAGCTGCTCATCCAGCATATTTATCTCAATCTCTGTTAATAAACAAAAAGCAATTAGTAAGTTATTCATGGAAAGGGTGCAATCTGAGCTGCAGTGGATTTAACTGTCCCACTTTCAAACTTGCCATTTGCTTCAACAGCAAAGACTTGACAAATTTTGCAGTATCAAGAACCTTACATATAGGTGATCTATTACTTCATATCATCTCCCGTGAGCAGCATGCGAGGAGAGTGCCAGCGATGGCCAGAGAGCTACAACTGAGGCAGCAAGCAGAAGTTTAGAGGAACAAGGACTGATTAAAGTTGAAAATCTGCTGGTTTGGCTCAGAATCAACAGGTCTGCAGAGGTGGACATCACGCCCCTTTGGGCAGCAGGTTGGGTCCTTCTTGTGAAGCTCCATTATCTAGTTAGAAAGTCTAACCCTACATTACAGAGGAAAGCTGTAACCACCTTTGAAGCTGCTAGAGGCTCATTCTTGAGTCACACGCTTTCGTAGCAGGGTCAATTAAACCAAGCAGGGCAATTCAGACAATATTATTAACGAGCTTTAAAGCAGATCTGTTGCTGATAGCTTTTAAGTGTTTGTATTTGTAAAGCCCTACAGAGGTCTGCTTTCTGGCAGCAAGCAGGCTGGCTAACCTCTTCTTCCAAGAGCTTTCTCCACATCAACAACATTTAAAAGGGCAAGCAGAAGCAGCAGAGCTGTAACGGCCTTTCCCCAATAGCAGAGAGGTAGCCTGGGAAGGCTGAGCAGTCGGGCTTCACCCAAGAAAAGAGGGTCACATAGGCAACACCAGAAAGGCTGTTCTTCAGATGTAGAAGTCATCTCTGGCGACAGCCTTGCTATGCTACTGATGACTGCTGTTCAGCAATCTCCTCCTCCTGAAGTCACTCCACTAAGGTCTGGCATTTCTTGCCAAGCGCAACAAAAGGAAAATAAAAAATGGGCCTGTCTAGGAGAAGACTGACAGAAGCAGAAATAAATCAGAAAATTAACTAATTCATTAGAGCATCACCACTCAGGTGACTGCTCGACTACAAGATCTATTGTTGCTGGACTTTACGCCCGTCGGGAGCAGCTCTGGATTGCAGCTAGCACCACAACATGGCAGGGCTGCAGGTCTGTGCATGCGAATTCCACCTGGAAAGCAGCCCATGATCGTTCCCCAGAAAAGCTTCAGGCAGAAACACTTCATTGGCCTTGCTGCCTTGGCAACATTACAAGTAGGGAAGCATGTGACATATTTAAGGTAATGTATACCCAGCCCTGCCCTCACCTGACTGCAACCCTTCTTTATCTCTGGAACTTTTCCTTAAGCAGAGACAGAATGCTTTAGGGAAGCAAAACACACAGGGCTAGTAGAGACTGATAATGAACTAAATACTCACCGCCATCCATAAATGCTTTCAGGGAACTGGTGAGGTCCAACATAGCTGCAGAGTTTGAAGTGAGTGATGAGGGTAGAGTTAAAGCGCTTCCTATGGATAAGGTGCTGGGACTGACCTTACCATCTACAGAGAAAGATGGTGCAGAGAAGATATGTCACTGTGATGTTTGTGAGACATGCACCCAGCCCTCAGGCTGCACTTCGCTTCCAAGCTGCTCAGAATGATTAATTTTGCTCATAGTCATGCTTCGAAGAAGGCCTGAACTGGAGGCCATTAGCTTTCTTCTCCACACAGAAGGACTAGTGTGTGCTTTCAACACAGAGCCAACTGCCGGCTTCTGCCTCTCACCTCCAGTTGTTGGAGGAATTCTGGACCTATACATTTAAGCTCCTACTCCCTGTTCAAAGCAGCAGCAATGACGGGCTGTAAGCGATGTCCTACACAGACTGGAAAGATGAGCACTAAGTCCCCAGGAGCTTGAAGAGCTTGCTAAACCTAGAGACATTTGCGAAGCAGCTTGTCTAGGTCTGAACATGCATAAAAAGTACAATTGCCACATTTTTATTTCTGCACGATTATAAAGTCTGGGGTGTACTTCACTGCCCAGTAAGAATGTGACAGTCATAAGCAGATTTTATTATTTACAAAATAAAATCCTACTGCTTTGGCAGTGACCATGCAAGCTGAAAGAGGCAATGGCAAATGCCAGGAAACAAAATCCCTTTAATGCATTGTTGATACCAGATCTTCTTGAGTTGGTTTGCTTAAAAGTAGAACTACTATATGCCTGAAATTTGTGGCAATAAAAAGGACATGAATGGTGTGTATTTTTGTACTTGGCAAGAGAATTTGCACACTGTAATTTAAGATTTGGTATAAATATATACAAGTATCATGTTAGATGGAACATCTAAATATTTACACCTTTCCCAAGAGACACTGCACCAAAACGATGCTTTAATATGCATTTTGTAGAATGCAAGCTTTGCACCAAAAGCAAATATTTAACATCTTAAGTAACTGCAAAATTATGTAGAGTTTGTAGTGCTCTTCAAACCACAAGCAAGAAGTTTTCTATAGTATGGTCTCATTTCCGCTACCAAAACTTCTCCCAGCCTTGCATTTCTAAGCAGGGCATGGTCAAACTAGCAGCCTTGGAGTAACCAAGTTTGTTCAGCAATAAGCAAGGAGGCCAAGTACTCCGAGGAGTGCTTCCAAACACGAGGTAAAGCTCAGAAGTTATTCATTAAGGAATTTTAACAAGAACAATAAAAAGATGTTGCCTCTGTTGCTTGCAATCACCAGATCTGAGCCACTCTACACAAGCCTGCCACAGAGCAGCTAGGAAATGCAAGAGAAGTGACAGACAGCTCGTTGCGTGCTTTTCAGCAACTGCTTCAACCCAACCTGCACAAAGGGTTTACTAGTTTTGAGTGTTGAGCTGGTGTGGGGGAAGGGAAGAGAAGAAGAATGCTTTAAGTGAAAGCTTATTCTAGCAGAATTTGAATTATGGGCAGTTACTCTGACTTCAACATCTATCAACAACTTTGACTTGATATTTTTATACTGAAGAATGGGTATATACACTTTAACAGCAAGTTTTTTGGGTACAACTCAGGACAGAGATGGTATATCCAAGTCCATAACTACCCCGTATTAACAGACCAGCAGATACTAAACAGACTACAGGTTCCCAAGTCCGCATTTCTCTAACATCAAGGCTGTGCAGCTGAAGACTTCAAACACGTCTGTACTAGGGGACACAACCACCGCCAGAACTGTTACCGCGTACAGAGATCATAGGATCAGATGCCAGACAGCTGCTCTTGTGAGAAGGACTACCTTGCAATCAAACTAGTGCTTTAAAACAAATCGGTAGTTTTAAAGCAGCACTGGAGTGGCCAGTTGTTGAAACAGCGAGACAGCAGCCAACTGATTTAAAACCACTGTTGCTTTCCAGAATTAAACTGATCTATTATCCTGCTTCTCAGGACACAGTTCCCCCTCTCAGGTATACGCAGCCAGCAAAAATACATCCTGTGGCTCCCATGGAGGGACCTAAGACAGAGGAGACTTGAGAAACTTCTCGCAGCTCTCCACAGAAAGCCCAGTTCCCAGTTAGATGAGGGCATACTGCTAAACCCTTGAGGTTCAGAATAACATTTAGCCTGAACACTCTCTTAGCCCTGGGGGCTGAGATCAGCTGTTTGGCACGTACCTGAAGGTGGTGCTGGTGAACAGAATCTGTTTGTGGACCCAACAGCAGAGATCCCATCTCCAGCAGCCTGCGGAGGGGTGAGAGCCCTCGTGGCAGTCAGAGGGGAGCCCATAGATCGCAGGTCTGCCGTCAGCGGCGGTCCTATCTGTGTCTGCACATTCTTCTTTTGCAAAGTGCTGGTGGTCTCCAGGCTGGCACAGGAGCTCGATATGGACGTAGGCATACTTGTGACCGGCACAGAACCCCTTTGTGCACAAGAAACGGGTCCTGCTACGTTCTCTGTTTTGACAATGGTTCCAATGGTGTGATTCAGAAGTCCGCAAGTCGCTGGGGGCGTGAGGGGCCGAGGCCACGTTTGCCGATGAGACAAAACAGGTATTGTGTTACCAGATCCGATTAGCCTCTGGGAGTCAGTCAACTGTGCTGAAGATTCAGATGAAACGCCATAGAAATGAGGACCATTTACTTTAATGTCAGAGGCTGTCGGCCCATTCGAAGTCCCGCAAGAAGACACCTTCTTGGATTTATCTATACAAGAGCTGCAGTTGACATCTTCCTGTGACAAAGTCTGCTGGGATTGCGAGGAGCTCAAGGAATTCTGGGTGGTAATCCCTGAGGTGCAGGATGACATGGAATAGAGGGAAGGTGTGGGTGCCTTGTCAGCTGCCTGGTAAGGGTTGGTGAGTGAGCCGTCTGCCACAATAACAGGCTTAATATCAGCCTTCTCTGTTTGTTCAGAGTCCCAAAGCAAAGTCATCTGCTTAGCAGATAAATGTTTCAATATGCTGCACTGGAGCGCAACAACACTACAGAGCCACTGGGAGGAAAAAAAAAGTCCAGGTTAGCTCCACAGACCTGGGCTCCAAACCTCAACAGTTACTCCATTGTTCACCCAGCTCGAAGAAATTCAGCTGCCTCACTGTGCTGCTGACTGCTCTGATGCAGCCTGAAACTACAGCATCTGCTCTGATGCTCATCTAGATCAGGAGAAAATTTTGTCCAGATGTACAAAAGCACAACCAGAATTACGTGCTGTTTATCTCCGTGCTGGGGATAGTACGGAGAGGAGCTGAGATTAAAGGAGGGAGAAGGCAGAAGATGCACTTCCTCACCCCCAAACTCTTCCCTCTCTTCACCTGTTAAGCGTTGCAACTCTTCAGCTAGTTACAAACACATCTTTCACTACTATGGGCTTCTATCCAAACACAATCCTCCAACTTACTGTGTAGCATGCTGGAAAGAAATGCTGATCTACCTCACGCTATAGGGAGTCACCTGCCAAAGCTGGGGTGAAGAGCACCTTTCCCTTTACACAAGGTAGAGGAAGACCAAAAGATTTATTCAAAGTTTTAAGCTCCATGGTGAATGTGCACCTGCCACATAGAAGAACCCCGCCTAACAGAAGGACTTGACTACACCACTGATTGCAAAGCAACATGCCTTTGCGTTGTGCAATCTGGCGAGAAGTTTCATACAAGATTTAAACATTCGTTTGACCTTGATTTAAAAGTCCAATTCTATCAGCAATAAAAAGCAGCCCAGAAATGTGACGTTACCATACAAATAAACGTGTCAGAGAGCAGCATTACATAATCAAAGTGGAAAGTATTTCCCCTCTGCCAGGAAATAAAAATGACATCTAGACAGAAAGCCCTCCACTCCACTCTTAAGGCCAGAAGCCTATTTCACCACTTCCCTGAAGTATCAAATGAGGAGTTTTACATTTCACCTGGAAAGCCAGAATGAAGTTTTAATGGGCAAGGGTGTCAGAGACAAGACAAGCTATCACCTTCAGACATGATTTTGAGACTGGTTTCCTAGACAACTGCTCTGATCATGACTGAAATGGAAGAGATTTTTGTACCAAAGCAACTACAGACATAGAGTCCAAGCATTTGACTTCATTTACCTCCTGTTGTTCTGTCTGGCTGGCTAAGTGCTCAGTGTTCAAAAGGTGCTTCTGCAAGGGTTCCTCAGGGATCCCGTTACAGATCAGCTCGCCATCTCTAATTGCTGCAGGCGCAAGTAACGGGGGTGGAAGCCGATATTGGGACTTTATAGCATCAGGAACCTACATTGTAGAGAAAGAAGATCACACATGAGAACAATTACTCAAGAATGACTAGTTAAACAAAGTGCCTAACCAGCACTACGCTTCGTGTTTGCTGCTTTCTGACCCAAAGGAACCCTGCAGACAATACATTAGAAGTTTCAAGGACCAAGTGCTTTAAATTGATGCAGCTAGGCTGAAATTAATAGGTTTTATTCCCTTAGGTCAGGCATGACTTCAGCACAATGTGGTGGCTACAGCATGAAAGAAGTCATGCAAAAAAGGCCAAGTAAGAAGGGAAACCTGTATGGCATTTTTCAGTCATTCCGGCAGCAAATACTCTTTGGGTTTTAACACAGAACATGCAGCAGCCCCAATTCTGAATGCAGGGCCACCTTCAAGAGGTTTTGTGTTGTACTTTCTATGCTTGTGCCAGATTTAAAGGCTTACTTGTAATAGCTGAGCCTTATGGTTGGCAGGAAAAAAGCTTCTTAAATCCTACATGTAGTGAAAAGTAACTGCTGACTTCCAGACCTCTCACCAACACATTCATTCAGACCCCACCCTCTTCCTCCTGCCCCAAAAGGCTATCCCTACGGGACATGCTGGTTTCCCTTCCAAACTAGAATACATATACAGGGAGTTTCACCAACACCTACTTGTTTACACATACCTTCAAACCTTTTCTCTTTACTGATTGAAGAACTCTGCGATTCGGAGGATGTTTCTTATGGATTCGGTTTAAGAAATCCACTTTGACAACGTGCTGAGATATGGTGTCCTGGAACCGGTCAAATACTCGGCACCGATTACTCAGGGTCAAGTTCTTCTGGTTCAGCTGGGTGATCAGATAATGCCACAGGAGTTAGGGATCTGCGGGTCACTCTAATGTACCCTAAGACTTTCATAACGCCTCGTAGCACTGGCAGTACAGCATCAGCTCAGCTTTAGACTATTCGTTTCCTGCAGCACTAACCACTTCTGTTAAAGGGCACATTGCTGGAGATGAATACAAAAGCATTTAGAGGCCTACTAAGCAGCATCAATGCTCTCAGAAGCAGTTTGTCTGGGCACAAGCCCTTTGTTTCAGCCCCCTGTTTCCTGAGTATTTAAGTCTCAAGTACACTGCTTTTCCACAAATGAAAACTCCCTCTTGGAATGAAAGTTTTTTGGGTTAAGCATGCAAAGAATTACTTCCCCTATTTGTAGCACTGTGCTGCTTTGTATCACAGTTCTGGAAGCTCATCTAGATCTTAAGGAGTCCAGTCCGAAAACTAGACAAGCTGTCAGTAAGCCACAATTTGAGCTGTCAGCTTCAGTTACAGGAAGGAGTTCCCCCATCTTTATATTTTATTGCAGATAGCAGCAGCATATTCCTTTGGAGAGTGCGTTGCTTGCAGCAGGAGCTTTACAAGCGTTACAGGGAGCAATAAGAGCTCAGAAGCTGTTTTACATTTGTTGTACTTTGTCCTTTAATGGACCTGCCAGGTTCCACTCCAGCATCCGGTTACCATACTGCAATCATAGTCCTGCTTACCACCACATGTTCTATGTGATTTGGGCACATCCATCTACCCAGAGGCATGGCAGTAAGCGGTGGCTCCAGACAATCCATGTGGAACAGGAGTGGGCAATAATCACACTGAATTAGAGGTGCCACTCTGCAACTCCTGCAAAGAGAGCACCATATCTTATTTTCCATACAGAATATACACTGAACACGCAGGCAAGCTCAGCTAACCACTTTAGCTTATCTTTCCCCACCAATTCCCCTGCACTATGTTACTTGCATCCAAAACTAGGCTTCCGATTTGTAACTTGATCTATATGGACCTTCTGCAAGACCCGCTCAAGGCAAAAGGACTTGCCCAGGCACATGAGGGTTTCTTGGTGCAGAAGAGGTCCTCTGGCAGGAGGAGATGCCGTTCTGGAAAGCTGTAAGCACCTGTCAGACTCACATAAGGAACTTTTCAAGTTGACCTTGTGCGTTAGTTCCGAGTGGCTTCATTTAGAGCAAAATTCAAAAATCAGAAGGGAATCTCAAATTTAGGTTATTACAATTTTCCTCCGATGAATCATGTGTGAAGTTGGGACATTTACTTCAACAAGATGTTCTCAGAACAAGTCTCAAACTCCAGAAAGCTACCTACATCTGATTCCCCAGGCTTTAAAGACGTCTTCACTCTACAACAAAGTCATCAGCTGTTCTCCACAAAAGCCCACCTGAGTCTCCAGCCCACCTCCAGAAACTCACTCTGACTGGGTTCGTGAAATAAAGTTTTTCGTTTTCACTGACATTTTGAATTGGGATTTATCTGTGCATTTTTTTATGCAGTTATAAAAAACAGCAGTATTTTTTACTGGTTTTCAGATTTACTATTTCAGCACAATATTGCTATTTGTCTTGGGCTTATATCTCTCTCAGTAGATTTCTATTACCTAAAGGTCACCTCCTCGCATACTTCCTTCACAAACCATAAACAAATATCTCCATTTTCTAAACCACCATCACTTTAGAATTTTTTTAGTAGAAAAATACTGAGGACAAGATGCCTCACTCTCTTCAGGCTACATTTTAAAACCCTTTACAGCCATGCAAGGCTGCAAAAGCCACACCTACACTTGCCATGGTTAAACATCTGTTATTTAGCAAAGATGATTATTCCCCCATTTGTTTAGAGGATTGTAAGCAAGTCAATGAAGGAGAATGGGAAAGGAAAAAGGTCATCTACTTTTTTCAGCAAGAACTTTGCTCCTGTGAAGGGTGCAGCGACACTGAAGAGCTTCCCTGGAAGTCAAGTACCTGTTGCATGTGAAGCAGACTTTCACCGGCAAGGGAACCAAACCATTGTGGTCTAACTCGTGTTGTGCTTTCTTCACATTCTTTCCTGTGGTTTCTTCCTTTCTCCTCCTCTTACTAGTACCTGAAAGCAAATTTTAAAAGGCTTTGGGTTACCCACATAGCAGAGTTTGCTTTCTGGTAGATACACATAATCATCTCAGGCAGAGGCAAACAGAAAAGGCAAAGAGAGCTGCTTAAGGAACCTTTATCAACCACTAAATCTAGCTTTAAGTGACAGAGGTTGGCTTTAAAGACAGGCATATTTTACACTTAATAATTTCAGTTACATCCTATACATTAAGTCATTACTTTGTTACTAGATTATCATATCATAAATCAAAATCAAGTATTTTGACAATTGGAATTCTTTTCTTCAAACTGATGACCTAGACTAAGGTGACAACAGCAAGCATCTATCAAGTGCTGATGGAGGTGTAGTTTGTAGTAGCAGTGTCCCCACAGCTCACATCTGAAAGGCCACCTGCTGTTGGACAGCTGGAGGACGACCAGGGGTACTTCTGTACCCTCTGCTTTCACCAGTGAGCATCACTGGAGCCACAGCTACCAAGGAGTCAAGAGGGAAAAGAGGCAAGATGGCAGCAGGATGCAACGGCAGACATCTTCAGCAACACTAGACAAGCCATTGCTCACCTGGAAGTGCTGTGGTGCAGGTCAGTTCATTCGGCAACTGGAACTGCGTTGGGTTCCTTTCCATGGCAGCAGCAATAAGAAGCTCAAAGGGTCGCTTCAGCTGGGGCTGCCCACAGTCCATTTCTGCAATGGCAGAGTCATCATCCACGTCAATTATGTCCTCATCGACATCATTCTGCTCTGAGTTGGGGGTCTCGGTGCTGGCATTGGATGTGGGAGTGCCAGGCCGGCTTGCTCTCCTTTCCAAGATCCTGGCATGCGCATTAGCCCTGATGCTGCTGCTAGACCTGTCCAACAGGTCTGCGTCACTGGTGGGGGAGGTGGTCCTTTTCCCAGATTTGTCCACCAATCCATTTACCTGCCCCAGCTCTTTCTTCTGTTCTCGCTTCTGCACGACATGAATAGGCAGGCTTATCATGGAGGCCACAAACAAAGCACATCAACCTTGACAAATATGCAATCGAAGACAAACAGCATCTGAAAAGGCTTGAGCCACTACAACTTCCCCTGTAAAGTCATTAAAGCCTTGACCTAGCAAAACCAATTTGATTGCAGCTAACATACAGATGACAACACCTGAAGGGAACCAAGCATGGGGAAGGAAATTAGCATGTCTCTCTCCTTTCAGGATAGCCGTATTTCAGTCCAGATCAGGACAACGTTTCACAGCATCTAGTCCTAAATACCTGATGAATCATACAACTCTGTTTACTTTGCTAGCCAACACTGAGAAACTCCACAGTAGACTGTTCATTGTCGATGCAGTCTATTAACCCTGGCAGTGCATCCAAACCCACTATGGAACAAGAAGGTCAGCTTGAGAATACAAGCACAACATACAAACAACGCTCTCCTATCTCTTGATGACAGGAATCTTGAACAAGGTGGGCAGGGAGAACCGCAGCAGAGGAAAACAATACTTTGCAATCACCGCGAGATCCATTTTGTAACAGGAGGGGATGCTACATGGCTTAGTATAGGCACCTGTGCACTGCTCCAGTGCCTGACAGCATCACCAATATGAATGAACCAAACTACTTGATCACTAAAATGGTCTGTAAAAGGAACAGAGTGTTATCAGGCAATTTTTAATACAGAAAAGTTGGGGATTTTTTTCATTTTTTCTCTCTCTCTGTTTTTTTATTTTATTATTATTTTTTAAATTGGCAACCTTCATTTTTACTGTTGGCAGATGGCTGAACAGTACCCTGGAAACATGACAAGGCAATTGCTTCAGAAAATAAAGGCTGAGTACACAGTTTTCTTCCAATCTGTTTTGGGCGTCACTTCAAGGGAACAGTTGCTAGATAGTTTGGTGCAGTTTCTAAACCCTCTGCTACGCAGTCTTACGTAGTCACAGCAGTAAGATGTTTACATTGTGCAAGATAGCTTCCTGGAGAAAGAGCATCAAGGAAAAAAAACAAAGACAAGCCACAATCTTGCCCAATCACCTCCTCCCCATCCTGTTCAACAGCCCAGGAAATCATAACATCACCCTCTGCTGATGTGCAACTGCTGTGAAGCCACACTTCTAAAAAACAGAGATTAACCAGAATCACAGCCCTGATGCCAAAGCTGCATTAACCTGACTCCTGTTTCACCTGTAGACAGCTCACCTCCTCAAGCATGGCTCCCATTCCCTCTGTGCCTCAGCTCTCCCTCCTTTCCAGAAGGGGTGGGGCAAACAGTTTAAAACGCACAGCTTGACAAGAACATATCAGGCACTTCAGTTTTGGTTCCTAGTAGCAAGGTTAAAAATACCAGGAGGGTCTCATCAAGACCCCTTCATTTTCTTTAAGCCTGTTCCTAACAAAGCCCTTTGCAACTGTGAGCACAAAGAGCAACTCTGGTGGTATATATGTACGCATTAAGGGGAGAGGAAGGTATAAAACACAGGGTTCACATTTCAAATGGACAGTCGGCAGGGCAGGGATCACGTCTGTTACGAGAGGCTTTACCTTGCGGCGTACAGTGCAGCGGTGACACATCCACTCCCCCGGAGGCAGCATCTCCTCACTGAGCGGAGGGTTGCTACAAGAGAAATACAAAGGAACGCTTTACTGTTATTTCTGGAATGCCTCTTCTCACATACATGCAGCCCGACTCAGGGTAGCTGTGCAAGTTCCACTTCCAGGCACTTCCTCTTTTTCTTTACGGTGGTGCTCCCCAGTTTTGCTCCCCCATACATCCACTTAGCAAGACACCTCTAAGATGCTAGTCTTCCATGACACCCATCTCATCTCCACAATGCAGCAAGCTCCATGGTTTCAGAGGACAGTCTTAGAACTGAATAGCAAAGATAAATGGAAGATTCACTTGTGTGCAACTCGTATACCTCCCCCCAACACCAACGCCTCCTTAAATAACTTAATCACTCCATGTAAGACTACACAGACTCCCATGCAGCAAGCACAGTCACATATCTAGGCATTTCCATCCTTTGAATTTGCAGTTTGAGGCCAACTGAACAAGCTGCTATGAAGTCTACCCACTGCTTCCCATGTACTCCACCCCTGGGCACACTTACTTAATGGTGGAAACCACTTTCTATCTTAAGAAAACCCAAATACTTTTAAGAGTGTCACCATATACAGCTTGCCTTGGCTATGAAGCACAAGATACTTCCTACTCACATGGATCTGCACTTACTATAAAAGCTGTATCACATCGAAATCACATTCTCATTTTGATGCTAGAAATAAACCAAAGCAAATTAGATGAAGGGGTAAGGAGGACTATTTTGAGAAACATTCTTCCTCAGTTAAACGCAGAGCAGCATATGTTAGATGATACACTTTCCTTACAGATCCTACTACTAGCTCAAGTACTTTCCAACACCTTTTTATCATTAAGATTTGTTATTTTAGCAAACTGCTGACTGTTGCAGGAAAAGCATACATGCTGTCAGATAAACAGCCAGTTACCATGCAGCATGGCTTTAAGATACGCTTTTAAAAGTTCTGCCTACTGATGCTACAGACAGCTCCATAGCGAGTCTACTCTCTTGTGCTGAACACTCAACAGATAGACATGCTATTGCAGGACCTGGAAGCTCCATTTCCCACTGACCAGGAAATGGGTTACAAGAGACCCAGCGGGGACTGACTGGGTTACAAGGTGACCAAGCAGCAGTGCAGCCACACTAGCAAGGAGCTTAGAAGACCGGCCCAAGAAGCCACGCGAGCATGGGCAGCCAGACTGTGTTCACTTCACGAGTCTCTATACTGTTTATTGCACCTACAAATATCAAAACAAATCCAAGTTAAGCTGTAAGAACTCTCCGGCAGTGGCAAGCCAGAGAGGGCAAGATGCAGATTTGTTGGCCAGTAAGAGCTGTGCTTTGCAGCAAAGGGAGAGGCTGTCTTCCTCGAGAATCTTGCTCCTAGCACAGGGAAATGGCACAGGATCCCAGCCCAGGCTCCCAAGCTTGAGCTGTAAAAACAAACATGCTTCCTGTGTTTAAACAGAGTCCCAGTGAGCCTTGCCCCGAGCACGCCAGCGTGCCAACAGAAAGCCTCTGCAGGTACTGCAGCCACCCAGGGTCACACTCGGTCTTGCAACACTGTGCCTGGAAGACTGAAGGAAGAACACAGCAAGAACCAAACTGGTAATAACCTCAGCATTTCTGGTGTCAGGCTCCGGGGAATTCAGTAGAGCCAACACATCTGGCAGCCATTTTGAGGAGTTCAGGGTTTCAGAGGCCTCTGTGTTCCAGGCGCTCCAGAAATGCAGTGCTCTGCATATATGCTCAAACGTACCTGCAGCTTATGTTTCTCATTTCCTGGAGGACTTGGATGAACAAGAGATCAGGCTCTAGATGAGAGCACCAAAGCCTCAACTACTGGCTGCTTTACACGAAGCTTCAAATGTTTGGCTGAAATAACTCCCCCCTGCCCCAAACTCATCTTTTGCTAATGGAAGCGGGGAAGGGGGGTGGAAGGAGGAGAGTAACAAATGATCCTCCTGTGCTTGCTGCAGCATAAATCCATTCTGAGTCCTAAGGTGGAACCTGCAAGTCCAGATTTTACTCCTGCCGGAAACCGAGCTCTTAGATCTGCAGCTACAGCCGGTACGGATTCATCTGGCCTATTCCCTCCTCCCTTCCCAGCACCCCCGGGGAAAAAACCCCACACACTTTGATTTGTTTGTAGTGAATTTTAGCCCTCTGAAGCTACCGACGAGCGTGCCTGAACTGCTGGAAACACGTCTGCCCCATTCCAATGGACGCACGGCCTGCCAGGGATCCACGCGCTGCCAGATGCCTCCGGTTATTTGTTTTAACTGTTACCTCAATCTTACTCATTTTACAATGAAACAATTAATACCATGGTGAATCTTAAGAGATGCCTAGAAGAGTCAGAACAGGTTTCTTCTTAAGTGTTTATGTTATTGTCCCATTTGTTATGTTTGAACTATCTGCTCAAAACCAATGAGATCCTACATACACGCTACTTTTAAATGACAGCTTAGAGAAGCATTTTAATGAATGCTGCTACCCAAAGGCCTGTGGAAGGAGGGCGAAAGATGAAAGATTAGTTTCAGACCAGCAGCAAGGTTTTAGCGCTCAGACTAGCCTCCTGAGTTTTTTTGCTCGCTGTCAGGGCCTAACTGCTATAGCAAGTGTATTAAAAGACTGATTCTGCTTCTCCTGGTTAATGAACTGTTCATCAAGGCAGCTCGCTGCACTAACAAAGACTGATGAATGCTGTTCCTGCACTGCTGGCCTCTCTGCAAGCAGAGAGCATTTCCTGGGTCTTAGCATAAAGCCAGGGAAGTGCTAAAGAATGCTGTTTTAATTGACTAGTTATGACCACATTCTTCAACCTTTTACCGTAAGCATAAGAGAAACTGATTTTTAAATCTGAACAAGATACTTGATCTTCATAACCAAGGTAAGAATTAGCACTTTGGCAGGAGCACCATGGCTGTTTTCTCCCTATCTTTCATAGGTTCATTAGCATGCAGATCTCCAGCCGTTAGTGTTTGCTGCCAACAGGACCTGGAATTGTACAGCACCAACTTTATCTTCAGTTACAACATATCTCCTTTCAACTACACACCAATCAGTTGTACTGTTCTGTACAATTTCGCTGAGCCTTTGTTTCAGAAAGTTTCCCCCTGTTGTCATCACAGGCAAGAGTGGTGGCCAGCACTATCTTACCTGGAAGGTTTGGTGTCACCCAAATCAAATCTGCTCAGCAGAACATATTTCTGACTTTAAGACAAAGACAGCTCTGAAAAACTGAGGCTGACTTTCAAAGTTAATACCTATACAAACACGTAGAAGACCAACTCATACAAAGCCTCTGAAAATTAAAGGAGATGTTTATCACAGCTTATTCAAAATCCACTACGCTGATACAAAGTCACTTGCCATAATACTAGTCTCATGGCTTTTTTCTAAAAAAGTTAAGCAGCATCTCCTGAAATTCATACCAGATTTGTGTTGTCAAGACTTGCTCTTGTAAACTTTTGGACTAGCTCCTATGGTCAGAACATTAAGCAAAGCCTCCCTTAAATAAAATTTAAATGGCTATGATGAAGAAAAAAAAAATAATCTTCAAGAGTCATCCATATATTAGGACTTTTTAGCAAGCAAACAATAGCATGAAGCCACTTAGCTTTTCAATTTCACACTCTGGAGCTCTCATACATCAGATGCCTGTTGTTAGTCTAAATCCTGTAATTACTCTTCACTTTGCTGACCTCAATAAATAAGTAAACAAACGCTCAAAGGAATGGCACCTTCTTCAATACAAACTGGGCCATAGCTCTCAAAGGAACCAGTTATAAGCAAACCTGAAGTTATTTACACTCAGCATTCCTGGTGGCCATCTTGCATCAAAGGCACATTGACACTACTAAGAGCAGGCTCTGGACCCACCAGGCTGCAGCCAGCTATCAGGCTGGGATAATGGTGGCAGGAAAACAAACCAGTGTTTGGCGAAGCTTTCTTGAACAACTTGTCTTTGATGTATTGTTTTCAACAATCGGACTTAGGTATTTTTTTCTGTGCAGGGCAAAATATCAACCCCACGAAAAAACGTAGGCAAGAACATTTTTCCTTCTCAAAAATCTTCTAATTAACTTACCAAGACTCAATGACAGGCTTATAACGAAGGATGCTGGTTATGTTTGCCAGTTACATAAAGGAAGAAAGCTTTTGGCTCTTCTACTGGACTCCTATTTATCCCAATGATGGATAGAGCTACAGCTGTTCTACCAGCTTCATAAAGAACAAGGCTCCCTGGCTTCCTACAGCAGGGCCTCAATGGCAGCCGTAACTAAAACAAACCAGGAAACCAACCTCACTGTCAGCGCATCACAAGAGCCCCATTGAGAAACAGAGAAAGTTGCATCATTTACAAATTCAGTTCTTTGAAACAGTTTTACTGTGCCCAAGTTACACACTTCTGTTCACAGCTGCTCCAAAACCCTGCAGGAGGAGGACACCTGGAACCCAGTGCTCGGAGCCTTTACCTTATACATAATAAAAACACACAAAACAGGCTAACAGCTGCAGACTGTTTCAAGTTCCTCCCCACTGCAACTCTCTTACCTTCCTATTGCAGCTCTTGGATCAACAAAGAGTTTACTATTTTCTGAAGACAGAAGTCAGACTCCATTACCTTAAAGATGGTTACTAGGAATACTGTCGGTTCTCTCCTCTATTCCAGTAGTGTCAGGATTATTCCTCAGCACAAACTACTCAGCAAGGGTCTACAAGTTCTGCTCATTAACATGGGTAAAGTCGCGACACTCAGGAGTACAAGAAACAATCTTCCCAATGAAGCCAAAGATTTCTCAAGCACCAATGCAGAAACCACCAAACTTCAGATAAGCCAGGCATAATTTTTGTTCTTTACAGACCTCTAAGCATGACCCGATCACCTTAAAACTAAGAGAGTTTCAGACACTTTCTGGTCCCAATTAGGCTCACATATTTTATAAGTTATACCTACTTGAAGCCAGTAGTGCAATTCACATTAACTACAGAGCATCATCTGCGGTGCAACTACTCCTGGGGGAGCTAGTGAAAAAAACTTGATAGCAGCCAGCGTAACTTTGTTTACATTGAAGTGAAAGTCTTGAGCATGCATAAGTAGTTCCAAATTAGTAACATCCAGCAAGGAGACCTGGACATCAGTGGACAGGTCAGTACATGATTATTTTGGCTGCCACTATGCAAGGAAGGGAACCAAAATGACCATTTCACAGGTCACCAATTATCCCATCATCTGGAACACTGCATCTGCTTAGCATGCATCTTTCCAACAGCATGGCCAGAGTTGGAAATAAGGGTTCAGCAACAGACAAGAGAACAGAAGCAGGATTAAAACACCATTATATGGCCAAACAGTGAGAAACAAGACGCACGCAAGGATAAAATAAAGGTACGCTAACATAATCTGTCCACATACCAGTACAAGGGCAGAGGAAGACTCGAACTCTTAAGAGTTTAAGAAGTATTATCACCTGGTATGCTAGATCCCAAAATTTCATTCACTGTGTGCTTATTTCTATCTTCTAAAACAGCCAGTGTTCAACACTGCAAGGGTAGAACATTGTGCTGACTAGCAACTCAAGTCTCTGGCAGCAGTACTATGATCGATGCTCCTAAGAACCAGGTACCGTTTCACAAGCCAAAGCGCTAGCGTATTGTGAATTAAGAGTATTTTGTGAATTTTGAAGCCAGTGAAGTTATTTACTTGTATCCTTCCTCAAACTGCTCCCGCTAGTCTCATCCTGGGAAGAGAGAGCTAAGTACAACCTCATAGAAGCACGTGTTATCTACCTTACCTCGCTTCCCTTCCCACTTGTGACCAGGGTTCCAGCCTCCTCCCCGTGCACTCCGGCGCAGGCAATCCTGAGACTCATGGGGAATCAGAAAAAGTTCCCTCCAACTTGATGAAGTAGAACTTTTTTGTCTCAGACCTGACAAGCAGGAGAGTCCAATAAACTAGATAAGCTGCATGTAAACATGTGATCACCTGAAGTAATTAGTGACTTCTATTTATAGAAAGAGCATGGCCCACAGAGACCATTCTCTAGATAACCCATTAGTTATTAGCATCATCAACAGCTGATGAAAAAATTAAAGGAAGTATTGTTTCTTTAAGATATTAGACTTCTGTATACATATAAAAAAACCAAGTATATACCTATATAAATAAGCAAGCATAAAAAAGTGTATAATGCCACCTGTACTGCACTGAGGGTTTGTTTTGCCTTTTTTTTTTTTTTTTTATAAATCAGTTTGGTTCTTTATGAACTCTTGATATTTGGGACATATCTGCTAGGCAACCATCCAACTTTGTATTTATAAGCAGAAATCATGAAGTCAATAGGAAGACTTGTTGACTTTGGAAAATTTGGGTCAGACCCAGAAATTCAGGCATTCTGCGCACCCTGACTCCTATTTCTTTCCCATGCATCGCTCATGCCTGTACCGCAGACAATAGTAACAATAGCCTGAATTCAATGTCCAGATTCATTATTAAGTGTTCAGATCTTTACAGCACCAGCTTCTTAACAGATTAGAAGTCATCTTCTCAAAGCAGGATGACACATAGGGCAGCATCAGGGAAAAGAAAGAGGGCTGAGGAACAAGACGGCTCTAGTGAGAATCACTTCATCCAATTTTGTCTTTAAAGAACAATAAATGAAGAGACATCTCTGGTGGAGAAAAAAAAAAAATAATCAAAACACAGGTCTGAGAGGTTTCTGAAAAGTGAACACATTCAGCCCTAGCCATACTGAACGTGTTCAAAGGAGATGGGGGTGAAAGGACAGAAGCCATAAGGTGGAAAAAAGGAAAGCAGCACATCAGAAGAGGATGAAGGACAGACCCATAAAAGCAAAAGTATGAATTTGTCTTCACACAGGCACAAGTGAAGTATAATTCTGACACCTACATGTGGACCAGGCTTTCCCAAGAACACTGGGGAAGAGAGGGAAAAGAGCAGCAATAGAAATATCCACCAAAAAAACCCTTAAAGCAGGGTATACATTCTTTTCTGCCTTTTCCCATCACCTTCACATGCTGCTCCTGTTGCTATTTGAGACGGAGATCACTGGGAAGTTCACGTGATGCCTTGCCCAAAGTCAGAGGCTGTACAGGCAGGTGTTTCACACCAATCGCTAGCGCTTGCCAGAAATTCAGCATGGGGTTTTCAGCCTGCTAAATTGCATCCTCAGGCCACTGCTTTCTGCAGGGTTCAAAGTCGATAATCTCCAGCTCCATCTAGTTTACTTCAAGTGACTCGTGCAGAGCAGACGTCAGCAAAAATAGGTTAGAGTTGGGTTCAGGCGCTAGATTTCCCCCAGCTGGCTGAGATGCTCTTTGCCTTTTGTACTCAAGATCTGATACACCAACTGGAAGAATGATTTATAGAATTTCTTCATTTTTGGCTATAGGGAGCATTTACTCCATACCCTAAAAAGGTATGTAATTGCATTACAACTGATATCTGTCAACCCCTTTATTAAAAAGAAGATACAACACTATTTTTACTCAGCTTACAGAGTTACTAGATACTGCAGCACTCCTTTGAGGAAGCTGGGCAGACATCTAGTGAGCAGTGGAGTTGGAGACAGTGTAGATCGACTACTATAAGTAGAAAAAGCCAGCTCCGGCAATCTGACTGTGTCACAAAAATCACAAGTTTAGCCAGTAACCTGACGTGGCAAGACACTTTTTGCTTACGCTCACTTCTTTCAAAACCAGTACTTCATACCCCTATGACAAAGCCATATTATATTCTCAGATACATTAGCATTTTCAGAAGTCCAAGCTTACTTCCTGACGGGTTAAAAAAAAAAAACAACAGGTATGTCCGTCTCACATGTGATTGATATTGCGAGAGGCAGCATTCCCTAAATATTCAGGCTTTGTAACACATGCTTTAAGGAAGATACACCTCCTTCCTACTCTGGAAGTAACTGCTCACTTTCTTCACAGCAGATTCCTGCTACTTGCTACTGACTCAAGGATTATTAAGGGCTCCAGAGCACAGGAAAAACTCAAGAACCTGACACGTACCAGTGAGTCAGTCCAGCAACAAAAACAGTTTAACATCCACTTGTGTGGGTCAATAAACAGAAGAATTGATGTTAGTGCCTTTACTACACAGAAAAACTGTTTCAGTATCGATGCTACAACTGAAATCTCCAATTGACTCAGTCTGTCCTACACAGGGAGACAGCCAGGAGCCCTGCCCTACATGCAGGTGTTCTTCACACCATCACAACAGCACCTAAGTCAAAAAGGTCAGTTTCAGAAGGAAAAAAAAAAAAGCATGTTTGGTCCTGACTCTTACTAGAAATTCACAGTTCTGCTGCTGACAACAGTAAGGGGGCACTCCCCATCCAAGATGTCCTTCATACCCGCTGTAAGAGAAGTCTAGCCAGATGTTAGACATGCTAATCATTACCACTTCCCATTTACTAACCAAACCTAAAGCAACATTGAGAAATGGAGAGAGGGGAAAATTATGAGAGCATTATATGATTTTGTGTAACAAACACAGTAGTCCTCCCATTCCCAACTATAAGATCCACAGGCAGCTGTACAATCTTAACAGCACTGAGCTTGTATGTGATAAAAAGACACAAGGCAAGCTAAATGAAGGTGAATATATTTACAAGATAGCACTAAGATCTCCATAACAAACAGTCATTAGCAGATTAGTATTACGAATCCAATCCAATTAAGAATTTCCTTTGCAAATGCCTGGAGGAGCTGGAATTCCTCTGGGAAGACCTTTCCACGTTTTGAAAGGCTCCCCTGAGTCATGCCTGCGGGTCTGACATACCAGGAAAGACCAGCTCCAGCGCAGCACGAACAAAGCTGTGGGTGAACCCCACCTCGAAGCAAGGCGCTGCATCCTACTGAACTTAAGGAGTCAACTCAAAAATGGACCCTGCAGCAGCACAAAAAAAAAGAGACTTCTCAGTTCCACAAGTCCCAGTCAACATAAAACTGGCACTTTCCCAAGCAAAGGGACAAAACAGTGGAGAACTTTCCTTATTAACAGTCTCGGCACTGTGCCCTTTTTTAAACAGCTTCAAATCATTATGGATGTTTGAGATAATGCTAGTCCATCCAGCAGCCACGTCTGAAGAGAAATGTAAGTTAACCAGTTAAACATCCCCCTCCTTGACTTTGTCAGAATCCTAATGCCTTGCTCCTACCACTTTACACTGATGTTGAGAACAGCAGCAGCGATCCACAGCTTGATCTGAACGACCAACTCTTGCCCACACTGCAAAATCTGCCCACGCTCAGTTTAACACGAGCAACACGCATGCACACATAGGTGACAAATGTGGTTTCCAAGTCCCAAAATTAGATTAGTTCATCGAATTCTTACTGTGAATGGTTCTCTGGTGCCCTCAGCTTAAGTTTGTAGGTTTAAGCTGACCTTATCTGCCTTTGCATCGAGAGATTTAGGACAAAATAAGGAGAGCACAAGATCTCATTGGTACAACTTTGCTGAACAGAACTGCCAAGACTGATCATGTTACCACATCTGCAGACACATGCGCAGTTACCCTCCACACCGAGAAACCAAGCCAGCGCAGTTGCTTCCTTCTGGTTTAGGATCAAGACTACACTGGCCCCAACCCTACCAAAATATCAGAACCAAGGACACATAAAAACAAAAGCTGGGTTTTTTTTCTTTTTAAAAAGTATATACGTGAAACAATATTGTTTTAACAAACTATCAGTTAAGATAGATACATTTAATGTTTGTAACAGAACAGCTTACTCTGATCTTCAAAATGCAATTACATAAACATTAAAGCAGGTTTTTGCCAGTCATTTCATGTAAAAAAACCCAAAACCCAGAAAGCCTCAAACCAAAAACTTTCTGCAGTTAAACTACAAGCTTTTTTGAAACTGCCAGACGTGCCAGTGACAGTATGTAATTCAGTGTACTGAAACCCTGCTCCTCTGTAGTTCACTGTTAGGTGTGAAGTTAGCCTCTCCAGCACCTTTCTGGACATCCTGCTACCCTTTGCAGCAGCAGATGCTTCAGACCATTCAAAGTTTCCAAAGTTTCACCTGAAACCCCCGAGGCAGCCAAAGATGCCCATTAAGGGAAGGATTAGCTAAGACAATTGACAGGCTAATGTTCCCACACACACAGAATGGATATTTATGTAAAACACCCAAAGCTAGACCAAATGCCAAGATAAGGCAGGACATTTTAGACTTGAATAAGGTGGGGAAAGAGTTATTGATGTCCTACCAGTCAAACGCAACTTTTTTCCATTCTTTGTGCAAAGCACTTAACCGACATGACTCATAGAAAACATGCAAAACTCAGGCTAGTTTAGCTTCATCTACTTCTCTTTGCAGCTCTGTTACTCCAGTTCTTCGACAACAGCACTTCGGCGAAGACTGCCAAATCAGAGGGGAAATGGAGCCAAACGCTCCAAATATAAACACGAAGAGGCAAGCATTGCAAAAAGTCTGATGGAGCTAGCAGGCCCCAGTATGGATGCAGCGTACCCCTCCCAGCACAGCCGCGGGGTGATCCAGCAGCTAAGGGAAGGCTTTTTGCTGGGCAGTGCCACAAAACTAGTACTGTCTGTTTACCGTAACGGGCAGCTGGTCAGCTTTAGGCAACTCAGGTCATTTTGCCATGCTAGCAGTGCTTCACAGCCAGCAGCATGCGATATATAACAGGGACTTGAACAGCAGCGTTCAGCGAGGTTAGCGATTTTGGGCTCCTCCAACCAGAAACTCGGGCAGTGAGACTTAAAAAAAAAAAAAAAAAAAAAAAAAAAAAGAAAAAACAAACACAAAACCGTTCTGTGTTAGTTCTCCCTCCTGTAGTCACTCCCCTCCCCCAGCTTGTTAACTAAACTTTTCCTCTCCCAGGGATCTTTCTAATCCTTCAGCGAAGCTGTAATGAATTTGCAACATCAGTCACTTTGCAAACCGACTTCAACGTGAACCAAGTTTACCACGAGCTCAAGAAAATACAGGGAATTCTAACAATCACATAGCCAGAAGGGGGATATAAACGGGGAAGAATAGAAGTAGTACTGGAAAATTGGTTTTCAATCATGTAAAGAAAGAGTGTACACCATTCCCAAGGGCCTGGGTTAAGGCAGAACGTCAGAATGAAAATGCACGCTGCACCATCACCCAAAGCAGCAGATTATGGGCAAACAGCATAACCAAAAGCAGACTTAAGAGCTAAAAACCCTATGTCCTGTTTTCAAGAACTATTAAGGATGGAAAAAAAAACCTCTCCGTAAATTCAAACCTGAAAACAGTCACCTGACTGCAATATTAATCCAAGTAAGTTGAAACTAAGTATCTGGAAGGGATTTTACACTTTCCTGTATCTCTCCCACCAAGCCAGTCTATCTACAGCCAGGCTGGTAACTCTCCCGGTCCACAGACACAGTACCTGTACTCCTACAGTACAGTAGGAGTTTTATGCTGAACTAGCAATTCTGAAACGGAGTTGTGAGAAGAGCTGACACCCTGACAGATGAATTGGGAAGCCACTTCCACCCACATTAATTCAGGAGAGCAGTCGTTCCCACGGTGTATCAACAAAACTTGTTATTTACCATCAGAGACACATAATACTATCAGAATCGGAAAGTTTTGGGGGTTTTGGTTGAGTGCCTTCTGTTGTCTGCAGAAGACAACAGGTTTAGGTACCAAGTTGAAGTTAAGACAAACCGCTGAATTTTGAGAACCACACACCTAATGAAACCAACTTGCTCGCTACAGATTTAAACAACTTGATACAGAAGAGCCTTCTCTACACAGGAAGAAACAAAACCAGTTTATGGGCCACTGAGCTGGGTTAACTCCTGGGTTTGCCTCCAGCCGACTGTGTGACTTGGGCTGATCACACCCCTGTCATTCATTTTCTTTTATAATATGGCCTCTCCTATACAGCTTTAATCAACTGATTACAAATCCTCGACCAATTAAGAGTTTTTGGGTTTTTTTTTTGCTATATTGATAATAAATGCAACCTGGTACTAAAGCTTACAATAAATATCTAAAGAACAGGTAAGCTGTCGACCCAATTCAGCTAGTATGACCCAGCAGTATATTAAACTGCTATTCAAATGACTTAAAATAAGAATTGTGTTACAGCTGCTATTCTTTAAATAAAAAAAGGAGGCAGAAAGGAAGTTGCAAGTGCTGCCTTTATGCCTAAGTTTATATCCAGAACGGAAGTTTACTTTAAGTAAGATGTAGGAGGTAGAGGGAAGAAAACACGAAAACAAAACCTGAGCATCCCTTCGAAACAACCTGGTTCACTTGAAGGCCTTGGCCGAGCGACAGACAGAGGTCCACAAGCAGGGAGGCAGAACCAGGCCCAAGCTGGAGGCCTTTAGGCAAAGCCTATCCAGCAGCTCTGTGCCACTCCAGACCATGCCACCTCCCGCAGCAGAGTTTGGGCTACTGTCAAAATGGTTGGCTGAGAGATACCCCAGGAAAGGCAACAAGTGAAGTGAGAAGGTGTAATCAGAATTGCCCCTTCCATTTCTGTTCTGAAGGGTGACTAGTTAGCCAAAGATTTTTTTTTTTTATAATTATAATGCAACTAACTCAACTACAGCCAAAGCTTTAGAGATATCCGATTTACATGGCTGTTTCCCAGTCACTAACTACAAGAAACTTGCCAAATGGAGCCGTGAAATTTAGCCAGATTTAAGCCATGCACAAAGTGGTCTCATTTACAGTTAGGTTTAACTAGGATTCAGAATCAACCAGGAAACTCTACAGCATTAGTCACAGCTCCTCCATCTCAAAACGTGATGTTATAGCCATCGCCTCAACCTCACTAAGAGAAGGATCAGGATGTGCTCAGCAGCACCTGAAAGCAAACACCGAGTTTTAAGCAACTATGCCTGATAAAAGAAAAACAAACTTAAATTAAAGCTCACCGAGAAGGCTGGACAATAATAAAAAAATTAAGTAACCTCCTAGTAAATATTAAGAGGACCTGCACCAACCACCACCAGTAGCACTTCCTCAGGGTAGGAGGGATGATGTCATGGCTGCACACTACAGCATTGTCGGGTTCGTCTGGCTACACGCTGCTAACGGGACACTCCCTACAGAACTGTGACCGCACAGTCAGTTTTCCTGGTATCAGCAATCAGTTTAATAAGTGTTCAGAGACCTGCAATTAGCATATAAACACAGTATAATCACCAAGCAAAAGAAGAAGAAGAAAAAAAAAACCAACAGGAAAAAAAAAAAAAGCAAAGAGGAGACAGCTGTAACAGGGTGGCAAACAAAGCTCCAAAGCATGAAAGAGAGAAAGGAATGTGGTTAAAAAATCTCCCCTAAGGAAGAATACTCTGTACGCCCGAGCTCCAGCTGTTTGACTTGCCCCGCTCCCTCCTCCACTCCATTATCCACTCTGGCTGCGCTAATTTAACACAAACCGCCCGCCTGTGTCAACTGTTGAAGGGGAGATTCGGGTAAGGTGGCCTCGGATGCATCTGGGCTCCCAGTGCAGAAAGGAAAAAACTTTGGGGCGTAAAGTTCAGGTGCCTTTGGCGGGTCACTTTGTGCCGAGAGCTTAGGAAGCTGTGAGGGAAGGCAGCGAGAGTCCTTCCCCGCTGCAGCCTCTACCGACTAGAGCTTTGCCACCGCCTCCACACGCACCTCGACTCCCACACGGCACCCAGATTTGCATGCAGGAAGATCTGCCTTCATCAACAAAGCCACGCAACTCCCAGCAAGAGGACCCGACTGCCCCCAATTCATGGCAGTCACTCCTATGGATGAGACAAGCAGGTCTGAAGGGTCAGGAGGAAGGAAAAAAAGGAGGGAAAGGAATAAACCCAGCCAATTTTAAAGTCTGGAGGCCTGGATTTCCACAGGGAAGGTATTTCCACGTTTGAGATACTAGGGGAGCGCTGCAAGGGTTTGGAAGTCATATATGCAGCCAAAATGGCGCTGAGAATAAAAATATAATTTAAAGGAAGGTCGCCATATTGTAAACAGTGAGGCAGGGAGACACAGAGACAGCAACCTCCATTATTCCCAGCAGCTGCAGCAGCACGGAAGCGCTGGGAACGTCAAGGCCTGCTGCGGAGACGCCACCGTTGCTTCCCCCCCTCTGGCCAGGACCCTCCGGAGCTCCCCCCACCCCAAAGCAACGTACCCTTAGAGAAGGGCGAGGAGGGGAAGTTATCCGCCCGGGGGTGGGGGAAGGTGTGTGGTAGGCTGGGTAAGGGCAGCACCGGAGCAGCCAGGCCGCGCAGCCATCGGCCTCGCTCCTCCTCTAGGCCTCTCGGCTGCTGCTCAGCACAAAAAGAAAGGAGGGTGGTGGACTCCCCCCCCCCCCCCCCCCCCCCCCAGAGAAAGCAGCGAGGAAGCTTTTCACCTCAGCTGCTGCGTATTAGTCTCGGGGGGGATGGACCCGAGTGGGGTTTGCACCTCCTTTTTGTTCCTGCCTGCTACGCCCGGCCCCGTGTCCTGTGTCCCGTCCCCCCCCCCCTCCGCAGGCAAGGCAGGGACCTAACGGGAAGCGGGAGCCGCCGGAGGGAAGGTGCTGCCTGGACCGGGACGGCCAGATCCGGATGGAGATCGCACCGAGCCTTACCAGCACTGGAGGTGGAAAGCGGCGGGGCAGTGATCGCAGCACAGCAGATCCCCTCCTTCCTTGCAGCTATCGCAGCTATCGTGGTTAGTGGCCCTGCCACTTCGCCTGGGCTCCTTCTCGGGCCTCCTGCTCTTCTTTTCCCCATCTTCGCTCTTGGGGGGAGCCAGGAGGGCTTGGATTTGCTGCACATGCACAGACAGACAGAGAGGGGCTGGGACCGAACCTGTACCCCAAGCGCCCTTCTCCCAGCCGTCTGCCGGGGGAGAGCGGCCCCGGGACCGCCGGGAAGGACTCGGGGTGGCGGTGGTGGCGGTGGGGGGGGGGGCACACGACAAGGCCTCGGCCGGGCCCGCCCCGCCCGCCGGCCCCGTGTCCGGGAGGGCCTCTCCCGGGGATTGGGCGAGCCGCCTCCGTCCCTCCGCACTTCCTTCTATGGCCACGGGGCTCCGGGGGGGGGGGGGGGGGGGGTCCCTCGCCATTTTGCAGCCCCGCGGCCTCCCCGGTCAGGCCTTCCCCTCCCCGCCGCCACCCGGGCCTCACCTCCATGAGCCCCCCGGAGGTGTCCAGGTCGTAGACGATCGTCTTGGTCTCCATCTTCTCCCACATTCATCCAGCCCGGGAGCGGCCCCGAGAGCCCCCCCCCCGGCGAGAGGGCGCGAAGCGGGGGGGGGGGGGGGGAGGTGTAGGGAAGGGGAGGAGGGGGGGGGCGACGGCGGCCCCTCAGCCGCGGCGACTCCGCGTCGAGGAGGGGGCGGCGGCGGGGCCTAGCCCACGGGCCGCTGCAGCTTGCCCGTCGTCGTCGTCGTCGTCGTCCTCCTCCTCCTCCAGCCGGGCCCGGGGGCGGCTGCGGGGGGCCCCGCGCCCGCTGCCATGCCGCGTAAGAGAGGAGGGGAAGGGGGTAAAGGGAGGGGTGGAGGGAGGGAGGGAGGGGGCGGCGCGGCCCCGCGCCCGCCGCCGCCGCCGCACACGCACCGCGCACGCACCACACACAGGCGGCGCCGACGCTCAGGGCCCCGCCGCCGCCGCCGCCGCGCCGCCCGCGCAGGCGCAGACCGCGCCCCGCCGCCGGGCCCCCCACCCGCCCCGCGCGCAGGCGCGGCCCCGCGCCGCCGCCTCCCGCTCTCGGCCCTGGCGGGGGAGGGGGGGGGGTGGGGGGGTGGCGCAGGCGCCGCCATGGCGCAGGCGCGACGCCGGCACCGCTCCCCCTCCCCCCTCCGCCGCGCGCTCGGGTTCGCTCCGCCCCACGCTCCCCCCCCCCCCTTTCCCGCGCAGGCGCGGGAGAGGCGGGGCGAAGGAGGGGCGGCGCGCAGGCGCGTGGCTGCCGTCACGTTCCGGAGCGAGGGGGGGGGGGGAGGGGGGGGGGAGAGCGGGGTGGAGGGAGCGCGGCCGTCGGTGACGTCACGGCGCGGAGCGGGGCGGGGCGGCGGGGCCCGCCCGCCGGCAGGTGGCGCGCGGCGCGCGGCGCGCCTGTGCGGAGGGGGCGGCACCCTGCTCGTGACGTCACCTCCGATGAGGCCACGCCTCTTAAAGCGACACTGACCCCCCCCCCCCCCCCCTTCCTCCGCAGAGGGTGGGGGGGAAAATGCCACGGGGATGCTGTGTGGGTGCGCAGGGTGGGGTGCCCGGCCCTGCTGAGGAAGACGCCACCGCTTCTTCTAAAACACCAGTTTTTATTAATGAAACAACCAAAAGATGGGGGGAAGGGCGGAGGGGGCGGCTGGGGCCGGAGCCGGGGCCACCAGCGCGGGTGGGACGCGGCGTGGGGGCGGGGGGGGGGGGCACAGCCGTACCCGGTGACACCCCCCCCCCCCCCTCTGCCCACCCCGTTACCCCGGGCTGGCGGCCCGGATCCGGCTCTGCTGGGGTACCGGGGGGGGGGGGACACGGGACACGCCGGTGGCGGAGGGGACACCCCAGGGAGAGGGAAGCAAGCGGGGGGCCGGGGGGGGGGGGACGACACAGCATGCTCGGGGCACGGGGGGGGGGGGGGCACGTCCCTGCGTGGCGGTGGTGGGAGACACGGGGGTGCGGGGGGGGGGGGGCCAGGCCCTGTGCTGGGGGGGGGGGGCGAGGGGGGGGGGGGGGCAATCCAATGGCTACCCAAGCCCCTCGCCCCCCCCCCGGGGCTCTGCAGGACATCCCACTGCCCCCTCCCCGCCACAGTCCCCGGGCGCCCTGTTCTTACCTGGGGGGGGGTCCCCACGGCCCCACTCCCCCTGCTTGGGTCCCTCCTCCATTGCAGGGGCCGGGGGGGGGGCTGCTGTGCCCCTGGGGGGGGGGGGGCAGGATGGGGCCAGGGGATCCCCGCTGGCTCAGCACCCCGTGAGCCCGGGGCGGGGGTTTGGGTGACAGGGGGGCTCGGGCTGACCCCACGGGGGTCCGGGTGGGTCGGGGGGCTCGGGCAGACCCCACGGGGGTCCGGGTGGGTCGGGGGTGGCAGAGGGGGTAGCCGGCACCCAGGTTGGTCCCGCCGAGCACTCGGCTTGAGTCTCCTTGGGAGAGGTGTGCCCGGCCCGTGCCGGGGGGGCCGGCGGGCACGGGGGGGGGGCCCGGAGGGGTGGCTGCGGTGCCCAGCTCCATGCTGCCCGCGCCTAGATGGACACCTCATATTCCCTCGTCTCCTGCAAAGAAAACAGACTGCGAGGGGTTGGACACTCGGCAGTGCGACGGCGTTCCCCGGGACAGGGACGGGACATCTCCCACCCCGTAGGGCCCTGGGGTGGGGGGGATATTCCAGCCCGTGGATGGCCCTAGGGATGCGTGTCCCATCCCACGTGTGGTCCCATGGATGGACGTCCCAGATCCTATGTGGTCCTTGGATTGATGTCCCTTCCCACGCTTTTTCCTTGGATGAATGTCCCAGCCCATGTGTGGTCCCCGAATGGTTGTCCCAGCTGATGTGTGGTGCCTAGATGGATGTCCCATCCCGTGCGTGGGCCCTGGATGGATGTCCTGTCTAATGCATCGGCCCCGGGATGGATGCCCCAGCTGATGTGTGGTCCCCGGGATGCATGTCCCATCCCATGCGTGGTCCCTGGATCGATGTCCATCATGTGAATGGTCCCTGGATAGATATCCCATCCCGTGAGTGGTCCCTGGATGGCTATCCCATGCCATGAGTGGTCCCTGAATTGATATCCCGTCCCACGCGTGGTCCCCGGATGGATGTCCTATCCCATGCATGGTCCCCGGAGCGCATAACCCCATCCCACCCCACGCACAGCCCCTGGCACGCGTGGCCGATGCGATGGAGGGTCCCTCGGGGTGCCCGGCCCTGGCTGGCGTGGCGCGGGGGCCAGGACTTACTCCTGTCTCGTAGGTGGGGTTGTCGAAAGCCGACTCCACGGTGATGTGGTCGTAAGGGTGGGAGCCGGCAAGGGGCAGCTGCAGGGCCGGTTTTCCCTGGAGCCTGTGGGGAGACGGTAGGTGGGGTGGGCACGGGGGGGGGCCGTGGGGACCCCAGGGGGTGACGGGGGACCACCCGGCCGCTCACTTGGAGAAGTAGAGGTAAATGCCCCCGATGAGCAGGGCCACCACCAGCACGGGCAGGAAGACGGCGATGGCGACGTTGGTGCCTTCCAGCGCCGTCCCCGAGGGCACGGCCTTGGCCACAGCTGCCCGCGAGAGTTGGGGGGCTCACCGAGGGGGCACCCCCACATCGGCTGCACCCCAGGCTGCCCCGGCAAACCCTTGCCCTTACCGTCCAGGTTGCGGTTGCTGTAAAACTCATCGTAGGAGGCTGGAAGGGGCGGAAGAAAGAAGCCGGCGTCAGCGGCGAGAAGCGGGGTGCTGGGGAGTGCTGGCGGGGGGGGGGGGGGGGGGGTGTCTTCTCACCCGCCTTGCAGATGGGAGGAGAGCCGTTCCAGCGTGAGGGGTGCCCGGGCAGGCAGCGCAGGCTGCCCTCGCCCAGCAGCACCCGTCCGGCAGCGCAGGAGAAGCGTAAGGTGGCTCCCGCCGGGTACGACCGCCGCTCGGGGCTCTGTCGCCCGCCCGCCGGCACGCCGGGGTTGTGGCAAGGCTCGTACGTCTCCGCTGCAGGGCAAGGGCACGGCGGCATCAACGCCTGCCGCCGGTTTGGGGGACGTGCCCGGGGAGGGGGTACCCGACTCACGGATACACTTGGGGAGACGGTCGCTCCACTTGGGTCCCCCCGCGGCGCGGTCGTGGCAGGTGAGGGTCCCGGCGCCCGCCAGGATGTAGCCCTTGTCGCAGACGTACTGCACGGTAGCTCCCACTGGGAATTTAGGGCTGGAGACCACCCTGCGGCTGTGCTCGGCATCCCCGGGGTCCCGGCAGGAGGTCACTGCGGGCAGGACGGACCGGCGGTAACGGCGGCTGCCGGGGACGCGCCGCAGGGCGAGGGGGACACTGGTGGGTGCCGCTCACCCCGCTCACAGGAGGGTAGGTCGCCGCTCCACGTCAGGTCCCAGTGGCACATCAAGAGGTCGGTGCCGGCCAGCTGGAAGCCGGGGTAGCAATGGTAGGTGACCACGGTGCCGTGGAGCAATTCTGGCTGCGAGGACGTCTTCCAGCCGTTGGCGATGTCCGGCAGCTCGGGGCAGGTGTCGTTACGGGGGACCTCTGCGGGGTCCGTGGGGTGAGCAGGGCAGCGGGGACACCGGGGACGCCGGGGATGCCATCCCACCACGGGGCTCACCGGAGAAGTGGATGACAAAGCCTTGCCGATAGGCAAAGGCGCCGGCACCAGGGTCGGACTGGAACTGGACGGTGACGTCAGCGGTGGAGGTGTAGAGCTTGAAGCGGCCACGGGCGCCTGTGTACTGGCCCAGGATGCGCGCCGTCAGGTCGTCCCCGTCGTAGAAGGTCAGCACGTCCCCCGTGCCCAGCCGCAACCTGGGGCAGTGGAGCCGTGAGGGCGGGGGGTGCACGAAACCCCCCCCCCGTCCCACCGTCCCCATCCCGCGGTCGTCCCCGCACTCACACGCGGACGTCCAGCATGACGCGCTTGTCCTCCTCCACGTGCAGCCCCCAGATGCAGTCCTGGCCCTTGCCGTACGCCTCCGGCCAGTTGGGCGACAGCACCACGCCGGCCGTGTCCGTCAGCTCCCCGCTGCACACCGCTGTGGGGGCACGCTGGGCTTGGCACTGCCACGGGGGCACCCACCACGGCACCCACTGGCACCCGCCACCCCGTGTCCAGCGCCCACCACAGCCCCCTGGTTCCAGCACCCACCATGGCACAGCGGCTCTAGCACCCGTTGTAGCCCATCCCCGACTCCAGCACCCCCAGCAACCCCCAGCTCCAGCTCCCACCGCGTCCCTCGGCTCCAGCACGCACCGCAGCACGGTGGTTCCAGCATCCATTATGGCCCATCCCCATCTCCAGCATGCACAGCATCCCCCAACTCCGGCACCCGCTGACCCCCCAGTTCCAGTCCCCTCAACCCCCCCGGCCCCAGCGCCCACCGCGACACGCCGGCTCCGTCTCGTTCCACTGCGGGTCGCTGGGGTCAACGCACTCAATGATGGTGGAGCCCTGCTCCAGCGTGTAGCCGGGGTCACAGCTGAACTCCACCGTGGTGCCCACGGGGTACCGGGAGTCACTGGCCGTGAAGTTCCCGTACTTGACGAAGGGCTCGTAGCAATGCCCCTGCTCGAAGGCTGCGGGCACAGGGGCGAAGGTCTGCGGGGGCCAGGCGGGCGTGGGGGTGCCCGGGTGCCCCCCCTACACCCCGGCCCCGTACCCTCGTAGCGCAGCGCCATGCCTGCAGCGGCCCCGCTGCTGTCGGTGGTGAGCTCCACGAAGAAGTGACGCCCGGTGCTGAGCAGCCCCTCAATGGGCAGGTACTCCACCTCGTAAGAGTCGTACACCGGCGGTGCCTCCACGTTGTTGCCATTGCGGATGATGAGCCTGCCAAGGCACGGCAGGGGCAGAGTGCTGCGCTGGCCGTGGCCAACAGCACCCATCCTTGGGCACGGATGGCAGCACCCAGCCCCAGCCATGGCCAACAGCACCCATCGTTGAACGTGATGAATTGCACCCATCCTTGGGCATGGCCAATGGTATCTTCCTTGAACACGGCCAACAGCACCTATCCTTGACCGTGGCCAATGGCCAACCATGCCCACGCTTGGGCATGGCCAATGACACCCACCCTTGTACACAGCCAACAGCACTTATCCTTGAATATGGCCAGCTGACACCCATCCTCCAATATGACCAGTGGCACCCATCCTTGACTGTGGCCAACAGCACCCATCTATAGGCAGGGCCAACGGCACTCATCCTTGAATATGGCCAACGGCACCCATCCTTGACTGTGGCCAATGGCACCCATCCCCATCCTTGAACCTGTGCCTGGTGCCGGGCTGTGTCAGGGTGCAACCTCCCATTCCCCCCCCCCGCCCCAGTGCCAAACCTGTCGTCATCCTCCGCCAGCGAGACCTTCTCGAAGTGGAGGTGCAGGCGGTGGCCGGCGGGCGCCTCCAGCAGCCAGTGGCACGTCAAGTTGTTGCTGTAGTTCCCGGGGAAGCCGGGCGAGACGATGCGTCCCACCGTGGCATTCCGGACCACGCCGCCGCACACCGCTGCAGAAGAAGGACCGTCAGCGGCCGCTGCGCCATGCCGGCCGTGCTGCGTCCCCCACCCCGGTGCCGGTGCTTACCGAGGCAGAGGGGCTCACGGGCGCTCCAGAAGGGACGGGTGGCATTGCGGCAGGTGAGCCGGCGGGCGCCCTGCAGCTGGTAGCCGGCGGCGCAGCGGAAACGAGCGTCCCCGCCGGGGTGCAGGCTGCTGACCGAGACCTCCCCGAAAGCCGGCCGTGCCGGGAAGGGGCAGCTCAGCAGGTAGGCTGGGGGCAGGTAGCGGCGTTACGGGGTGGGATGATAAACCCCCCCCCGGGACCCCGGCACCCTCCTCCTCAGCCCCCCGGGAGCACCTGGGTGCTGCAGGGCTGGGTGACACGCCACCTATGGCTGACACTAATGATGCTAAATGAGCCCGTAATTGCTCACGCCAATTAGCTCTCCGTTAGCGTTCTTCCCCTGGTCCGTGCCCGCTTAACCCGCCAGCGGCACAGATTAACTCCGGTGCACATCGCCACACTCTGAATTAGTGCCGTGCCGGCGGGAGAGCCCCCCCGGGAGGTACTGGGGGGTTCGTGCCGGTGGTGGGTGCTACCCCGTACCTTGGTAGCGGAAGCAGTAGGAGCCGGGACTGGGGGGCCGGGGGCTCTGGAAGCGGAGGGTGAGGAGGTTGGCCGGGCTGCGGATGACCTGGCCCCGCAGCAGAAAGGACTCGTTGGCCAGGAGGGTGGGCTCCAGGCCCCCCGCGCTCTCCACCGTCAGCGTCTCCCCCTCCGCCAGGCTGATGTTCTGTACCTGCGGGGGATGGCCAAGCATCACCACCACGGCATCGCCCCGGCACCCGGCTCGGAGCCGGTCCTCGGACGGCTTCCCTGCGGTCAATAGCGCGCTGGAGCTTGTCCGCGTGGGGCAGCGCCTTTCAAACACGGTTAGCAGTGCCATAAACCATCCCGCGGTGCAAAGAGCCGGAGCACCGCGGCACAGCCGGGCCCGCGCCAACAGCCCCGCCGACAGCCAGGCGTGCGCTCCAGCTCTCCGGAGCAATTTGCTATTAACGATGTTAATTAAGCAGTGCTGCACGGTGATGAGCAGCAGCACCGGCGAGTGCCGCTGTGCGAGCTGGAGGAGCAGGGGCTGACCGTGGAGCTTGTTGCCTCCGGCTCACCGCCGGCTTTCAGCGAGCCACGGCGCTGCCCCGCGGCAGCTCATGCGGCGGGCCGGGCAGAGGTGGGCACACGCGGCCACGTGCCGCCGACGGGAGCAGCACGAGGCCTCAGCACCGTGGGAGCTGCCGTCAGCCTCTGCTCCTGGCAGATGGGCACCGGGTTTTCCTGGCTCTGCACCACAGCGTCGCACCCGCCGGCGTTGCTTACGCCTTCTCCGTCAGTGCTTTGGTAATTAAATCCCACATCGCTTCTTCCGTGATGGGTGCCAGCCGCGGCAGCCGGTGGAAGCAGGACGTCCTGGGGCATCCCACCGGCCCGTGCGTCCGCATCCCTGTCCCGGGGCCCGAGGGCGGGTGATGCCCTGAGCCAGCTCTCCTGGCTCGGGGACGTGGGGACAGGGACAAGGACAAGACGGTGCGTTTGCTGCACCCCGCACAGCCACCCAGCCGCGGCATGGAAGGACCACGCTTGCCTGCAGGCATTTGGCACCCCATCCCACCCGCAGCCCCCAGCTCACCTTGAGCTCCACGCCGTAGCCAGGGTAGACGGAGATGGTATAGGTGCAGTCCAGGCTGCCATCGTAGGGGACGGCGGCCGGCTCCGGGGACACCAGCCAGCCCTCAGGACCCGCCAGCGTTCGGTTGCAGGGGGCTGGTGACAGAGGAGACCCCGGTTCAGCCCCGCTTTGCCCCAGCTCCCCCCCCCCCCCCCCCCGCCAGCTCCCTCCCCAGAGCCCACCTGGTCCCTGCAGCGTGGTGACGGTGGTGGTGGTGATGGTGGAGGTGGTGGTGGTCCCTTCCTCATCTCTGGGGACCGCGCCGGCCCCGGCGCGGGGTCCTAGGGATGTGCCGGCTGTGGCGGGTGCCCAGCTGGGGGACGCGGGGCTCGACTCCGGCACCCCGGTGGAGGACCACGGGGGGTCGGCACCCGGCACGGCCCCCCACGCCTCCCCCCACGGCCCCGGGCGCCCCGCCGGCGTGGTCAGCGGGTCGGTGGGGAAGGCAGCCCTGGGCAGGGCGGGGGTGCGCGGGGGGGGGTTCGGGGGCCGGGGGGCCGGGGGCCGGCTGGAGGGCACCGGCGGGTAGAAGGGGGCCGGGGCCGGCAGGCAGGAATGGCGCCTGGGCCAGGTAGTCCTTCTTCAGGAAGGCTTCGTGCAGCAGGTCCTCCAGCAACGGGTGATGGTTGAGGAGCTTCAGTGTGGGTGCCGTGCTCACGAAGTGAGCCTCTGCCTCCCGCTCCGCCGGCGTGGGTAGGGCCGTCGGCTCCCCCTCGGCCTCAGCGCTCTCCCCGGTTTTCCTCGCCAGCCCATTGAAACCTGGGGGAAGGAGAGAGCATGAGGTGCTGGGAACCTGTGGACCGATGCTGCATCGTAGACTGACGCTTCATTCTGGACCAGCGATGCACCGTGGACTGGTGCTGCATCGTGGACTGATGCGGCACCGGGGACCGGTGATGCACCAGGGACCGACGCTTCCTCACGTACCAATGCTGTGCCCGATGTGGCACCCGGGACCGAGCCTTGGACTGATGCTGCGCCAGGTATGGATGCAGCGCTGGCGACTGATACCGCACCGGGGAGCGATGCTGGTGCGGTGCCACGGACCTGTGCTACACCGGGGACCAACGCTTCACCATGGACCAACGCTTCACTACGGGCCAATGCCGCCCCGAGGACTAGTGCCCCCTGCACACCAATACTGCACCAAAACTGGGATGGCAAACAAGCACATCGACCACATACAGCGGGACCCTGCCACACCTCGCCCCAGCTTAGCCTTCGCTGGGGCAGCCCTGGCAATTAAGCCCTGGATAATTAATGCACAAGCTGCAGCTTGTACCACGTTAAGGGGTGCCCACCTCTCCCGTGACCCAGCCCTGGGGTTGGGTGTCCCCGGTCACAGCTTGTCCCTCTCTACGGAGGTGGCCGTCCTGCGCCGAGGGTCCCCCGGGACCCCGCATCCGCGTGGTGCAGACACGCAGGTGATTGCCGTGTGTGCCGTGACCGGCTGCACCAGGGATGCCACCGGAACCTGAACACTGGGACCCTGCTCCAGGCCACCAGTGTAATGAGTCCGTGAGAGCTCAGCTTCTCTCCATCCACCCACCAGCCAGGCCGTCATAATCTACCAGGGATGCCCTCCCTGCCGACGCTTCCCACCTCCCACCCGCAGCCACGGGGATTCCCCCCCCCACGGCCCCCCAGCCCTCCCATGCATTAATCCCTGGGCAAATCCCCGGCGTGCCCAGCCCAGCCGTTTACAACCTTTAGACCAAAGAAACCCCAGAATTTAATCAGCCCTAATGAGCCACCCAACATCTCTCCCTGCCGGATCTGGCACGGCACGGTCCCCTCTCCCGGGGGGCACAGCTCCCCAGCCCCACCACGCCATGAGAGGGGGGATGCCACGGCGGCGGGGATGCCACGGCGGCACCCAGCATCTCTCCGTGCCCCGGTGCGGGGCACGAGGCCGTGATAGCGTGTGGGCACGTCTCGCCGCCGTGCACAGGCGCTGATGACACGATACTGCCAATTACCGGGTAATTATACCGATCCGTAGCAGGGCAGGGCCCCGCGAAGATTAATTACTCCGCGACTGCCACTTTTAAGGGATTATTAAGAGACATTAGCATGGGTGAGCAGCGTGGCGGGGAGCCGCTGGGTGCTGGCAGGCATCCCCCCCCCCCGAACCCTGTGTCCCCACCACTCCCCTGCCATCTCCCCGGCACGGTGATAATGCCCCGGGCGCAGCGGGGAGGCGAGCACCTGGCCACACCGGCTCCGGAAGGTTCGCTTGCCCCCCAGCAAGGCCAGAATTATTTTTTAATAGGTTCCATTTATTAGAACATAAAAGTTAATGAGTTTATACTGAAGGGCGCCAAAAATCTCTTTTAGGCTTTAATAGCAGATTAGTGCTCGGGACCGGGCCCTGCGCCGTCACGGCTGCTCCGTGCGGTGAAGGCTGGGGCAGAGACGCCCACCGTGGCCCCCTGCACCCCCCTGCCCGTGGCATCTCAGCTGCCCGGGGTGCTGGGGACCACAGTGGTCCTGGGTGAGACCAGACCCTGCAGCAAGGTCCCATCCGGGTGCTGGGGCTGGGCTGGGCAGTGCCTAGGCACCGGGTGCTGTCCCGGGCTCTGCATGGTGCTTTGGGTACCACGGGATGCTCCCAGTACCGGGGGATGCTCAGGACTGGGGACGCTCTTGGTCCTTGGGGGATGCAGGATGCTTGGGGCACCGTGGGAAGGCAGCAGGCGCCCAGATGTTGACACTTGTGCCCAGATGTTGCCACCCATGCCCCTTGAGCACCTCAGGATTAGAGCCTTCACCTTCACAGATGTCTCTAAGCAGCTTATCTCCAGTGACCGTGTCACAGCTATGTCCCTCCCATGTCCCCAAGGTGACCAGGGGCTGGTGACATGGGACCCTGCTACCCAGCACCCAGCCCTATGGGCCCAGCACCCAGCAGGGACCCCCCCCCCCAGGGCTCAGGGTGGGCACAGACCCTTGCAACGGGGCCATCGAGTCCCTCCGGGCCCCCTCGGCATGCGTGGCACGTGCTCGCAGCCAGACCAGGGTCCTAATCCCTCACATCGGCTTTGCCGGGCAGGACTCTATTAACGGCAGCCGGGAGCCGGGGAGACGCCAGAGACTAATCCGGCTGCGGCAGGCGGCTGTCCCCCCGGCAGGAATCGATGCTGCCTGCTGTCGCAAATAAATAAATAAGGTGGCACGCAGCCACCCGGGGAGCACCGATCGATGCTGCCCGCCAAGAAAGCAATAACACAGCTCCCGGCTCAGCAGAGGGGACAGGGCAGAGCCCTCGGCTGCCCCAGGAGCATCACGGCTCCGTGGCACGGTGGTGCGCTGTGCCTCAGTTTCCCCATCCGTAGGAGGGGGCTGGCAGCCGGAGCAGGCGGGAGGTACGGGCAGCTAGGTCCTTGGCGCGGGGGGAGGACAGGAGTTGGAGCTCACAGGAGTCCAGGTTTATTTTCCAATTTAAAATCCAATCTGGCTTTGCCCCCACGGCCGGGGCCGGCAGCCGTGATGAATGAGCTGTCAGGCAGCCGGTGCCACGCTCCCCCCTCCATGGACCCCAGGCTCCCCCCCCCCCCCCCCAAAACCACCTCCAGCCCCTCCAGCGGTCACAGGACGGGGGGGGACGTGCCCGGTTGATGCCAGATCCCCATCTCTGTCCCCTGCCCCGGTGGCCTTGGGGAATGGGGACCCCCGGGAGGCGGCGGGGGGCACCCTCCGTGGGCAGGAGCAGGCAGGGAAGGAGGGTGGGCGCAGGCGGCGGGTGGGCAGGTGTAGGCAGCGTGAGAGTACAGGCAGCGTCAGGAGGCAGGCAGGCACGGGTGGGTGGTGTAAATGTGCAGGCAGGGATGGGTGGGCGCAGGCAGCGGGGTGGGCAGATAGGTGCAAGCAAGAGCGGGTGGGCGAGCGCAGGCGGGCGGACGCAGATGGTTCGAAGGCGCAGGCAGGGCCGTGCCACCAGGTCCCCACCGCGCAGCCCTGCTCCCCCGTGCCGCCCAGCCGACACTGCTGCCGCGCAGCCGACCCACCGGCACCCGGCGTGGCAAGCCGGGCACTCCACCGGTACCTACGCCGGCATCCACGTCCTGCTGCCCGGTGGCCTCCTCCACCCCGGCGTCGCCAGCGAGACCAGATGCCCGCGGCCAAGCCGGGCCTGCCGGAGCCGCTGTGGGGGGGGACACGACCCAAGGGGCTGCCCCAGTGCCGCCACGGGCGAGCATGGCCGCCAACCCCGGCAGCTGCCGGAGGAGCCCAGCTTTAATATTCATGGCGGCGCTGGCGGGGAAGCGTTTGACCTTGTATGTTTTACGATTCTCCTTGAATTGAACAGTCATTTACCCGCTGACACATGTCACATGTCGCCGCAACCGGTTCCCTGGAGCATCGCAGCGGCGGCGGTCGAGCACCGGCTGACATACCAAACGCCGAGCCCCGAGCATCACCGACACAGGGTGAGCATGAGGCCAGAGCCCGGCGGGCACCGGGGTGCCCATCCCCGGGCCTTTCCTCCCTCCCCACCTGGTGGGCGCTGCGGGGTGCCGGCGGTGCCCCCATCCCCTCCTCGCTGCCCACGGCCCATGTAATCCCGCTTCCCCCGCTCTCCCTGCGGAGCTAATGCGTTTGTACAGCAATTTCCCTGAGCGGCGGCGGTGATAAATTGCATGTCTGCTGCTATTTCGGACCTGAGCGCTGGAGCCGTGCGGTGCCATGTCCCCCCTCCCCGTGCTGGCAGTGCCCAAATCAGCCCCCCCGGACCTGCATCAGGATCCCCCGCGACGGAGCCCCCGCCGCTGGGCAGCACCCACTCTGTGCCACCCTGCGGTGCCCAAGGCATGGGTGCCAGCCCCCCCCCCCCCCGGGGCTCTGTGCCAGCTCTGGGCTCCCCCAGGACCCAGCACAGCTCACCCCCCCCCGGCACACCCAGGGTGGCAGAGGGGCCACCCAGCCCAAAGGGCACCCCTGGGTGCTGAGGGTGCCTGCCTGGCACGGGGACAGGAGGCGGGCAGGGAGAGCAGAGCCACGTTGCTCTCCCGGCTCCCCTTCCCTCCACCCGCTGCCGGTGACAGTAATTGAAATACGGTTGCGGGAGGCGAGCGAGAGCTGCTTGTCGGGCTCCGTGTTGGGCTGCTCAGCCATGTCATCCTCCCCACAGACACCATTCCCTCCCAACAGGCGGGAAGCACGGAACATCGCCGCCTGCTCCCGCCGGCGTCGGCATCCCGGCTGCCCCCAGCGCCCACCTTTGCCCCCCTGGGAATTCAACGTGAGCGTCCCCTTGCCAGCAGACCCCGTACCCTGCCCCATCACCGCTCCTCACATAGGGTAACCCATCCAGTCCTGGAAGCCACCAAGGGCTGATGCTACGGCCACGTGTCCCCCTCTGCTGCCACCCCCCAGGGCAGCTGAGGACCACCGGAGCCCACCGTGCCCGGGCATTGCCCCTGCGCATCGCCCAGCACCGGCTGATCTGGCATTTCAAGCACCTCTCTCCATTTTCACAGGGTCACAGCAGCGCTCTCGCGGCTGATTAATATTTGATCCCTTCAGCACAGCTCGTTACTGCATTTAAATTATATATGTAATAACCCCTGCTGGCACGGCGAGCGTGCGGGCCGGCTCCTGCTGCTTCTCCTGCAGGCAGGGGACCGAGCACATCCCCAACCCCGGCCAACGAGACCCTTCAGCGCCTCGGAAGATGTGACGAGTGGTGTTGGGTCTCAGCACTGGGCAGGCTGGCGGGGAGCCAGGCAGATGGAGACGTCCCCAGCTGCCTCCGATGGGTCCAGGCAGCCCCTTCGCCCGTCCAAGTATGCCCGTGGCGGGAGAGGTGCTGGTCCTCCGGCTGGCCCCGGCTCCCTGACAGCCGGAGGAAGGGATGCTGCCGCTTCTGAGCTGTTGCCTGCGACTGGAGGGAATCCATTACCTCCCTGGATATAGGCAGCTTTCAAAGGCAATCTTTCAATTGTGCGCATTTAAAGAATTGATTGGAGGTGAAATTATCCTCTCCCGCCGGAGACACAACTTCAGCCACCTCCCCCGGGGACTGCCTGTGCTCAAGGGGGGCTCGGCAGCCGGGGGTCAGCCCCGGCCCCCGCCCCGGCACAGGGCTGCACGTGGGGAGACGTAGCCAAGGTGAGGCCCGTGCCGCTCTGGGGGTCCCACCAGCAGCACATGGGGGGGTCCCCCCACTGCTCCGCACCGGGCCTGGGGTTGCCCTTGCTGTGCCCTTGCCCAGGTTCCTTTGCACCCCATTTTCCCCCCCATATTCCTGCTGCTCCGGCTCTGCCCGGCAGCTGCACGAAACCTGGGGCCGCAGTCCTGCGCGGCGCAGCGCCACGTGCCAAATTCATCCGAACCAACGCTAACCCGCAGCCGGTCCTGCGGTGACCAGGCTCCCAGGGGGACGGTGGCTGGCCCAGCCTGCGCCCCGCGTCCCCGCGGGGCAGCCCTGCCTGCTCGCCCTGCAGCTTAAGAGCATTATCCAGATAATCCTGGCCTGGTGGCACGGCAGCGTGGCGGTGATGAACTCCTCTGAGGCACGCAAGGGACGAACACACACGCCGTTAATTACCGTAGCAGACGTCTGCTTCCTTCCTGGCCCCCTCCTCGCACCGAGTCCCCGACCAGCACCCACATCCCCAGGGACGCCGCGTCCCCCAGATGCATCATCCCCACGGGCACGGTGCATCAGGCTGACGCTGGACGGAGTGGCACAGCTCATGGGGGCACAGCCAAGCCCCATGCCCCCCACGGCAACCCACGCTGCTTCCCATTACCCCATGCTGCCAGGACCCCAAATTACACAGAGCTCCCTTCAGTATGGCAAAGATGACCCCCTTCCAAAAAAGCCAGCCTGCCGTGGCTTTGGAGAGCGGTGGAGAGGGGGTGTGGTGGGGCAGGGTGGATGGAGCCGTGCCCAGCACCGTACCCCCTGGCTGCACCAGCGCCGTGGGGCCCAGACCCCGCTTTCTGCTGGGGCAAACCCCCGTGGGCACCGGGGGCTGGTGCTGCCCCATGGTTGGGACAGGCCTGCAGGTCACAGGGTAGCAGGAGAGAGACAGGATCATTCCCTGCATCGCCACCACCCAGGGGGCATTGCCAATCCCCCCAGCCTGGGTGAGGGGTCCGAGACCCCTGTCCCTACATCCCCCAGACCCGTGGCACATCCCCACCACGCACCAGCCCATCGATGCTAAGTCAATGCCATGGTGACAGCAAGCATGGTGGTACTGCACAGAAATTGGGGTGCTGGGCTGGAAGGCCTGCCTGGTGGGAGACAGGGAGCGGGTGGGTGACCGAGGCCCATGGGCAGCTGCCAGCACACGGTGGGGGGACAAAGTGGATGGGACCCCATGGCTCCCAGCCGTGGGAAGACCTCAGCATCTCCCAGGGCATCCCTACCTCTAACACTCTGGGAAATGCACATGCAGAGTTTAATTAACTTTATTGATATTCAGAAATTAGGGGACTGACTAGAGGTAATTGCTCATTAGAAATCATTAAAGTGCCACTGTAAGCACCAGCCTCCCTTGGGGGAAGCCTGCCCTGCTCCCAGGACAGAGCAAGGGGCACGGAGCCCCCTCCAGCCTTGCTTCCCCCCCCGGCAGGGCAGGAGATGGGGGTGCCATGGCCTTGCCCCTCTTTCTGCCTTGCGGAGGGTTCCCCATACGCTCCCCCCAAGCAAGAGGGCTACAGCAGCAGCTTGGGGTGGGAGAGCGAGACAGGAATAGCAGCGGGCACAGGGCCACGGCACCCTTCCCCGGTTGGGCTCGGCTGCCAGATGGGGAGTTTATGTAACTCCCGGCACGGCTGCTGCCTGCAGCTCGGCTGAGCCATGCGGGCAGCCTGCATCCCGCTGCCCGCATCCCACTGGGGCCAGCGGGACCAGACCCCTGCCCGCTCCTCGCCCTGTGCGTGCTGCCCACCATCGGCATGGCCATGGTGGACCGGAGCACCCCAACCCCCAGCGGGCCCCCCCCCCCCCCAAAACCCCGGCGGGTTCTCAATCCTGTTTTTTTGGGGCAGCAGAGCCGCAAGGCGTCGAGGCTGCCAGGTTGCCCGTACCCCATGGGTGGCAGAGCTAACGAGCCGAGCTGGGTGTTGGCTGCTCTCCTTGGGAAGGACCAACACTCGCCATCCCTGCCTCTCCCCTACACCCTCCCCGGAGCCGGAGGGGTCACCCCAACCGAGGTGGGGGGTGGCGGGTGGAGGAAGAGCCCAACGTCCCCAAGCCCCACGGTGGGGACCGCGCGGAGGAACCGGCTCGCAGCCCGCTGCCGGGTGTGGGCTCGGCGGGCGGGGAAAGCGGGTCCCACCGGGCGGTGCCGTGCCTGCCCAGCGCCCGGTGCAGCGGTGTGTTCGTTCGTCGTCCCCCCCCCCCCCCACTACCTCCGGTAATACCGGCAGAGGGGCTGTCGCCGGAGCCCGCCGGGGGCGGCGTTGCACCAGCTCTGCGCGCCCCCGGCGGCTCCCGCTCCCCGCGCCAACGGGGAGAGGGGGGTGGGGGGGATTGGGAGCGGATAACGGGGCGGGTGGGGGGAGGATTCTCGGTTCACCGGGGGCTCTCCCCCCGCCGCACCGGGGGCGAGCGCAAGTTGCCAAAGTTTGGCGGTGACGGAGCGGGGCCGGAACCACCGGGACCGGGGGTGATTGGTGTGTACGGGGCGGGGGGGGGGGGGTGTAACCGGCATGGGGGGGTGGGGGTGACCGGGGGGGTGGTGTGTGTGGCGGGGGGGGGGGGGGGGGGGGGGTGTCGGCTCTTACCGTGGGCCGGTACGCGGAGGAGCGCGGCGAGGAGCGGCAGGAGCAGGGCGGGCGGCGGCGAGCCCATGGCCGGCGGCGGTCAGCACCGCGGACAGCTCCGCGCTGCGGGCACGGCCGCGCCGCGCCGTAACGCTCCGAGTGCGGCGCCCGCCAATCCCGGGGCCGGGAGGGAGGGGAGGGAGGGGAGGGGAGGGGGGGGGGGGTTGTCCTCCCTCGCCCCCCCCCCCCCCCCCGCCTCCTCCTCTGCCGTAACGCTCCGAGTGCGGCGCCCGCCAATCCCAGGGCAGGAGGGGGGCGGGCGGGGAGGGGGCCCTCCCCGCCGTAACGCTCCGAGTGCTGCGCCCGCCAATCCTGCGGGCTGGGAAGGGGGGGGGGCTCCTCCCTGCCAGCCCCCCCCTCCTCCTCCCCGTGCCGTAACTCTCCGAGTGCGGCGCCTCCGAATGCTGGGAGCTGAAGGCTGGGGGAGGGGGAATCTCTTATCTCCTCCCCCCCCCCCCGAACACCGGTGACCCCCGGGCTAAGGAGCCGCCGTGGGAAAGATCCTCCATGCCCAGCCCATCATATCCTGCCTCCCCCCATGCTTCACCCTCCAGGACACCCATCCCAGTGCCCCCCCAGCTGCCCTTCCCCATCCCTAAATAGCCCCGACTGGGGCTGGGCTCATCAGCCCCCAAGCAGGGAAACCTGGAGCCAGGGCAACCCTGGCAGCTGGGCACGGCACAGAGAAAAGGGGGGGGGGCACCCTTATTCTATATGGCGAGGGGTAGATATCCACTCCCCAGCCCCTCCAGCTCAGGGTCCCGCTCCCCCCGGGGTGGCGGGGGGCAGCCAGCCCCGTAGCAGGCAGATGGTGTTGGCACCAGCACCGAGCGGTTCCGCACTGGCTGCCGGATGGCTCTCACGTGTGTTAAAAACAAAAAATAAAAAAAAAAAAACCCAGCTCTTTGTTTAATAACCCCCTCCCCATCTCCACGAAAGCCCAGATGGCTTCGCCTCTCCGCGCTGACGCCGTGCGCGGCACGGATCCCCCGCAGCCCGGCCAGCCCCGGCTGCAAACACGGCCCACGCAACCATCGCCGGGTGGGGTTTTTTTATTTTTAATCCCAGGCCCCGCTTTGCCGACACGCACCGCTCCTGCCACGGAGAACGGCAAACCACGCGCTGCGCGGCTCGGCACGGGGAGGAAAGAGCGGTGGCCAGCCCCACGGCACGGGCTGCGTGCCACCAGCCCCACGGCCGCGGTGGGCCGGCAGCGACGCCGTGGTCCTTCTCGTCCCGGGGGGGGGGCCTGCGGTTCCCGGCGGAGGGCAGCCGGCGTTCCCGCAAAGCACTTTCAGTGCTAAACCCGAAACTTTGATCCGCCGGTAGCTCCATCAATGTTTAATGCACCAAAACCCTGGTAGGGCTTGGAAGATGAGCATTTTGAGGCCAAATTGAAGTTTCTAATATTATGATATTTAAATGATTTTAATCCACCCGACGCTTCCCCAGGCACGTACCTGGACTGCTAATGAGGGGCTGCCTTCGGCGGCTGTTGGTTTTGACACAAAGCAAACAAGCCCTTTGCAAATGCCTTCAAAGCGTCGAGGATGGCGAGGGCCGGGGAGGTAAACGGAGGCGAGCGCAGCCGGAGCCGGCACGCTGCGGCATGGCGGTGAGGACGCCGCGCTCCCCACAGCCACGAAGCCTCGGCTCCCCCGGGGAGCCGCGTCGCTCCCTAATTCTTTTTCAAGTGCTGCTTTGCACTTGCTGGAGGATGAGGCCGGCGCAGCCTGGCACGAAGTGCTTGCAGGGCTGATGATGGGTTTTTGGGAAACTTCAGCCGCCGTCTCAGGGTGCAGCGGGTGCGATGGGTGCAGCAAATGCAATGGTGCAGCGGGCGCAGCAGGTACAGAGCTCAGCGGGCAGCAAGCCACTGCTGAGCCCTCCCTGGCCTTGGCCAAAGCTCCTCGTTCCCAATTTCTCCAGCTTCACATGGATCTGAGCCGGGGCGGCTCCCGCAGCCTGTGCCGGGCTGTTCCCCAAAGCCCCATCCCACCTCCCCGGTGCCGGTGCTGGTTCCATCCCCGAGCTTTCCCATCCATCCGCCCAGCCCGCGCAGGGAATATTTCATTTTTACTGTGCTCTCAGCGCAGCTCTCCTGACCCGCGCCGGCTGCTTTAGGAAACGGATTTCTTCCTGCCACGAGCATCGCCTCCGGTTAATTTAAACCCAGGTCAAGAGAAGGAAAGCAGGGATGCCGGAGACCAGGCACAAGGCTTGGGGGGGGGGACCCCCAAAAACTCACCCCAAGGCAAGATGAGCCCATGCAGCTGCTTTTTGGGGTCTGGGGGTGCAGACCTCTACGATGCCTGGGATCAGCCCTGGTTGGGGTCATCCGTGCAATGAAAGCGATGGCTTGAGGGGTCCTGCAGAGCCTTGGGGACGGTCGCCGGCGCTGGAGGGGACGGCCGTGCACCGGCGGGTGTTCCACCCGCCGGTGCACGGCCGTCCCCTCCAGCGCCGGCGACCGTCCCCGCACCCCACCGACAGCCTCCCCCAGCTTTGTAGCAGCATGAGCGAGGCTTTTCCAGCCCGATCTATTAACACACCGTTAACGGCAGAGGAGTTCATTTTTGCCGTTTAACATTTCACGGATAATTAATTATTCTTCATCTTGCAGCAAAAAAGGAAGAGCAGGTAGAGGGGCTGTTCAAAGCGCAAAAAAAAAAAAAAAAAAAGCAAGCTGAAACCCAGGGAAATTGGTGAATTATTTGTAACATCAAAGGCGAGGGAGGATGTGCTGATTTAATGGGGCACCGTGAGATGCAGAGCCCTGGGCATCGCGGTGATGCTGAGACCAGCACGCACTCATTGCATAAGTGGTCCTAGGCAGCGGCGTGGATGGGGGCCCCGGGGGGAGCCCGGCCTTTGCCTGCGTTCCTTCATCGCCTCCTCTCACCTCCCCGTCGCTGTTAGCTGCCGATTCTGCCTTTGCACGGTCCTGGGGTGTCCCCGTGACCCAGCTGGGCACCATGGTTGGGGGGGGCCTGGAAATCCCCCCCCGGGCCTGGCGTGGGCCTTTGGCACTCCTCAATGCTTCATTCATCACCGAAGGCGAGCGGCAAAATAAATAATGATATTTAACATTTCATAATAACGACAATTAGCCAGTAAATAATGCCTTTTACTCCATGAAAGCCAGAGTAAATTATTTCCCCTAATTAGCTGTCAGGCAGCACTGGGCAGTGGTGGCAGTGGGCAAAACCGGCAGCCCCTGCCCACATTATCCCCCCCACCGATGCATCGCTGAGTGTCCCCAGACCCCAAATCACACTCCCCAAATCTGCAGGCTTGCAAAATCCACCACTGCCGGTGGGACACGGGGCTCCGCGCCGCATCCCGGCTGCTCCGGCAAGCCCTAAATCACGCCTATCTCCCGTTAAAAAGAAAAAATATCAACAACAACAAAAGGTGGCAACAAAGTAGTTTATGGCCATAATAAATTGTGCCCGAGGAAAAAAAACTGTTTGCCTTGAAGCAAGCAAGGGGGGGGGTTCCCATCGACACACAAATGGGAGCATTGCCGAGCCCCACATCCCGCCGCAGCCGGAGCCGGCGGCCACCGGCAGGAAGGGAAAGGGGGATTTATTGGAAATAATTTTCCAGCACGTTTATCTCACCCACTCGCTCTGATCTCACCGGAGGTGCCGTGGGGCTGGGGGGGGCCCCGCTGCAGTGGGGGGGGTGAAGGTGACGGGGACACGCGGTGTTCTGTGGTCCCCAGGGCTGCGGGGTTGGGGAGCTGGTCCTGGTGGTCCCTGTGCCGTGCTGGGGTTGGGGTGAGCAGAGGGTACCGGGTGCCAAAAAAGGGATAAAAACACCCATCCACAGCGGTGCGGGGGCGGCTGGGGAAGGAGGGGGCCGAACTTTTCCCGGTGCTGCCGGCTGGGCCGTCGCTGCCGGACGAGCTGCCTTCCCCGGCAGGACTGGGCGCTGACACCGGTGCGGGTACGGAGATGCTGCCGCCCGGCCAGCCCCGAGGGGTGGGAAGGATGCGGCCCCCGCCGTCCCCGCAAGGGCTGGAGGGCGGCCAAGGTTCTGCCAACCGCTCGGCTCGGCCGGACTCTGCCCCTTCCCTCCCCTTGGCTCGGTTCCCAGCTGCCCACGGGGACGGGGACAAGGACGAGGACAGACATGGCTGTCCCCAGCCAGCCCCACCAAGCCACCTACGACGCCATCGTCATCGGGGCCGGCATCCAGGGCTCCTTCGCCGCCTACCACCTGGCCCAGCGCCACAGGGACACCCTCCTGCTGGAGCAGGTACCGGTGTCCCCAGTCCTGCCGTGTCCCTAGCCTTGCCGCGTCCCCATCCCACCGTGTCCCCATCCCACCGCGTCCCCAGCCCCGATGCGCTGGGGTGGGCGCCTGCAGACCTGGCTGCCCTCTGCCACGGCACGGAGCGGAGCCACTGCCGGCACCCCTGGTCCCCGGTGCCAGCAGTCCTGTGTCCCCAGCACCAGGCCCCCATGTCCCCAGTGCCAGCACTCCTGTGTCCCCAGCACCAGGCCCCCATGTCCCCAGTGCCAGCACTCCTGTGTCCCCAGCACCAGGACCCCCACATCCCCAGTGCCAGCACTCCTGTGTCCCCAGGACCCCACATCCCCAGTGCCAGCACTCCCATGTCCCCAGCACCAGGACCCCCACGTCCCCAGTGCCAGCACTCCTGTGTCCCCAGCACCAGGACACCCATGTCCCCAGTACCAGCACTCCCATGTCCCCAGCACCAGGATCCCCACATCCCCAGTGCCAGCACTCCTGTGTCCCCAGCACCAGGACCCCCACATCCCCAGTGCCAGCACTCCTGTGTCCCCAGGACCCCACATCCCCAGTGCCAGCACTCCCATGTCCCCAGCACCAGGACCCCCACGTCCCCAGTGCCAGCACTCCCGTGTCCCCAGCACCAGGACACCCATGTCCCCAGTACCAGCACTCCCATGTCCCCAGCACCAGGATCCCCACATCCCCAGTGCCAGCACTCCTGTGTCCCCAGCACCAGGACCCCCACATCCCCAGTGCCAGCACTCCTGTGTCCCCAGGACCCCCACATCCCCAGTGCCAGCACTCCCATGTCCCCAGCACCAGGACCCCCACGTCCCCAGTGCCAGCACTCCTGTGTCCCCAGCACCAGGACACCCATGTCCCCAGTACCAGCACTCCCATGTCCCCAGCACCAGGACCCCCACGTCCCCAGTGCCAGCACTCCCGTGTCCCCAGCACCAGGACCCCCATGTCCCCAGGGCCAGGACCCCCATTTTCTGCTGTTTCCCCGTGCCGCGGTTGGCAGGGCAGGCTCTGTCCCCAGGTGCCCGCCGCGTCACGGCGCCGGTGCCCGTGGGGCTGACGGGGTCAGGAGTGGCAGTGGCCGCGGTCACCCCCATGTCCCTCGTGCCCCACAGTTCATCCTGCCCCACTCGCGGGGCAGCTCGCACGGGCAGAGCCGCATCACCCGCAGCGCCTACCCCCGAGCGCCCTACGCCCGCATGATGCCCGACAGCTTCCACCTCTGGCAGCGGCTGGAGGCCGAGGCCGGCACCAACCTCTACAGGTGACGGGGATGGGGACGCAGCCCCCACCGGGCACCGTTCCCTCCCCGTGGGTCCGGGCTGGGGGCTGCGGCTGCTGCCCTATCGGGGAACAGCGCTGGGCAGGATGAGGCCATCCCGGCAGGCAGCCGTCAGCTCCGGCTGATTTATGGGGCTCCATAAAGGAAGCGCCATTAAGGAAATGAACATCTAAACGATCCCCCGCTGCTGGGGTCAGGGCTGACGGTGCTTGCTGTATTTGGGGGGGGGGGGGGGGGAGGCGAGTGCGATGCTGGCATCCGGACCCTCCCCATGCATCACCCCATGCGCCCTGCCCGTATCACCCAGCATCCCGCCGTGGGGTGCCGCGGCACCAGGGCGCAGCACATCCCGAGCATCACCAGTGCCACCGTACCTCAGTTTCCCCCAGGGGCAAAGCAAGGGGCGGGGGGGGGGGGTCTGCGCGGGGAGGGGGCGAGGGGAGAACTGACGTGGCTGGCCGGGCACAGGCGGACGGGGCTGGTGGTGCTGGGGCCGGCGGGCAACCCGGAGCTGGAAGGCTGCCGACGCAACCTGCGTGCCGGCGAGGTCCTCGATGCCGCGGCGCTGGCCCAGAGGTTCCCTGGCCTCCGGCTCCACGCCGGCGAGGTGGCCGTGTGGGATGGCACCGGTGGGGTGCTCTTCGCCGACCGGGCGCTGCGGGCGGTGCAGGTGGGTGCTGCCAAGGGGATGGGTTGGATGTCCCCTGGCTCCGTCCCCGCAGCCACCTCCCGTCACCGTCCCCACCCAGGACGTCTTTCGCCGGCACGGGGGCACCCTGCGGGACGGGGAGAAGGTGCTGCGCATCGATCCCGGGGCCGTGCTCACCGTCACCACCACCGCCGGAGCGTACCGAGCCCCCCGGCTCGTCGTCGCGGCCGGAGCTTGGACCGGTGCCCTCGTGGCACCCCTGGGTCTCCATCTGCCGCTGCAGGTAAGGGTCGGTGGCACCGCGGGACGGCGTGGCCGCGGCCGGGGCTAACGCGGTGACCCCAGCCCCTGCGCATCGACGTCTGTTACTGGAGGGGAGAAGGAGCCGAGGAGCCCCGGCACAGGCAGAGCTGGTCCTTGCTTCATGGCCCTGGGGCTGCGCCGAGCCCCCCACGGCATCTACGGGCTGCCCGCCCTCGAGTATCCAGGGCTGGTCAAGGTGAGCGGGGCACGGTGGCAGTGAGGGCACCCCGCAGCCGGCCCCCCCCCTGACCAGCTGCCCCCCCCAGGTGTGCTATCACCACGGCAGCCCCGCTGACCCCGAGGAGCGGGACCGGGTCCCCCCGGGTGCCCCCCACCCCGACATCGCCCTCCTGAGCAGCTTCATCAGCAGCTACCTGCCCGGGCTGGAGCCCCGGCCGGCCGTGGTAGAGACCTGCCTCTACACGGTGAGACCCCCCCCCCCCCGAGGAGCGGGACCCAGGCGTTTGGGGTCCCAAGCCTTCCTTCGCCCCAAGGTGGACCTTGCCGTGCCTTCCCCCCCTCAACCTTGGGTCCAGGAGAGGACCCTGGACCCCACGCCCTCACACCATGGCTCCCCCAGAACACCCCAGATGAAGACTTCATCCTGGACAAGCACCCCAAGTTCAGCAACATCATCATCGGGGCCGGCTTCTCGGGTAGGCGAGGGCACCCAGCCCTCCCTCCGCCCCAGCACCCCAGAGCTGGCTGGGACCACGGGGGTGGCCGTACCCCCCCCCCCCGGCCCCCAGCCACCCTCTCCTCCCCGCAGGCCACGGGTTCAAGCTGGCGCCGGTGGTGGGGAAGCTGCTGTGTGAGCTGAGCCTGGGTGAGGAGCCGTCCCACAGCACGGCCCCCTTCGCCATCACCCGCTTCCCCGGCGTGCTCCGGGCTGCGCTGTAGGTGCGGGGCCCCGGCCGTGCCCGCACGGAATCGCACTGGCCTGCAGCTGTGTCCCTGCATCCCGGTGTCCTTACATCCCAGTGTGTCGGCATCCCCACGTATCTCCACCTCCCTGCATCCTGGTGTCCCGATATGCTGCACCCCAGCACCCCTCCACCCCCACACCCCAGCTACTCCACATCCCAGCACCCAGCATCCTGGCACCCTTCCATCCCAGTCGCCCCCATCTGTGCACCCCAGCACCCCTCCATCCCCACATCCCAGCACCTTGGCATCCCCACACCCCTGCTACCTGCATCCCAGCATCCCTCCATCCCCACATCCCGCATCCCAGCACCCCTGCATCCCTGTACCCCTGCATCCTGCCAACCCAGCAGCCCCCACATCCCAGCATCCCGGTACCCTGCATCCCTGCACCCCCACATCCCAGCATCCTGGTACCCTGCCTCCCCACATCCCAGCATCCCCATATCCCTGCATCCCGGCATCCCGCATGGTGCCAAGCCGTCTGCCGAGCACCCGCTCCCCAGAAACAAATTAAGGAGCTTTGTCAGCCTCATGAAGATGGAGCTGGAACAGTGCAGAGAGACACACTCGCTTAGGAGTCAAGTTAAATGTTTTAATGTTAAATGTGCCATTTTATTATCATTAGATCGCTCCTACTTAATGAAAGCGCATTAGCGCAGCGTGGCTTTATGGCAGCGAGCGCCGAGCTCGGCCCATTTGTTTCCAAGAGATGGTGGGGAAAAGGAACAAACGACCTGGTTTGCCAGGGTCCCAGGGGTGCGGGGGGGGTCCCGGGGGTGCGGGGGGTCCCTGGGGCTTGGGGGGGGGGCAGGGGACAGCACCCGGCACAAGGCCGGCGGGTGCCGGAGCCGAGGCCGAGCCGTGTGCCGCTCAGGCGGCCGGCGATGCACATCATCATCTCCTCCGCGTTAAATAATTAACGCCGGCAGGCAGAGGGCTCCCATCCCCGCTGCTTATCTGCATATTTATGAAGATTGATAAATGATTCAGTGCCGGCACCCACGAGGGCCGTCTCCCCCCTTCCCCTCCCCATCACCCGTGGGTGCAGCAGGCTCAGGGAAGGTGCCGAGCTTGGCCCCTCCACGCAGCCCCGCATCCTCGCCGGGGCTGGATCCATCCCGCCAGATCCCACCACCATGCAAACACTCCCCTCAAACGGGGTGACCCCCCCTGAAACGGGATGACATCCCCCCAGCACGCAGAGCAGGCAGCAGCCGGTATCACCAGCCAGAAATGACGTTTATTTTCATACTGAAAGTAAAGGGGGGGGGGGGGGGGAGAAACGCACAGCTGGGCTAGTGCAAAACAACCAGGGGGGGTGGAGGGGGGGGTAAGGGGGGGTGACGACAACCCAAGGGGACATGTGGGACCCCGTCCCCATGTCCCCTTCCCGGCTGCGGGGCGGCTGCTCCCCAGGGCCCGGCCAGCGAGAGACGTCTTTGGCTCAACTAAAAGGGGCTTAAGAGGACCGGGGTGGGGGTGCCTGGGTTGGGGGGGGAGTTTAAGTTATAAAATAAGGAGCCAGCAGGCACTGAGGAATAAATCCAGGGTGCTGGAGCAGCCGGCTCTGCCGCCGAGGACAGACGGGAGGTGGGAGGGTGGGGGCGGCCGGGGGGGCTGCAGCCAGCGAGCCGGCCGGGCTGCTCCCCCCACGGCCGGGGTCGGGGGGGGGGGGGGGCAGCTGCGTGTGTCCCCCCCCGCCCCACGCAGAAGAAATACCGGCTGCCCGGGTTGGCCCCGTGGAGCTGAGTGTTTTTGGGGCGATGGGAAATGGTGTGGGGGGGTGCTAGGCGGGGGTCTCGGCGGTCCGGCTCTCTGCCTCGCTGGCGCTGGGGGAGCTGCGGGAGGAGCGGCGCGTGCTTTCCCCGGCATCCTGCTCCTCGTCCCATCTGTCGTAGGCGAAAAGGTGCCGGGAGCTCGGGGGGCTGTGAGGGAGAAAGCGGGGTTAGCGGGGGGCGGAGGCGGGGGGGGTCCGTGCCCCCAGCGTGGCTGCAGTGCCGCAGCAGAGCTCGGCTGCCGGGCACACCTCCCCACCGGCTACACCGGGAGCTGTGGTGAGCCGGCACGCTGGCAGCCAGCTGGATGGAACCTCGATCACCACCTTTTTTATTATTTCCAAGATATTTGGGGTATGCTCCACTGCGACTGACTCCTTGCCGGACTGAGCCGAGCCCCTGCTCTGCGGTGGGGCCAAGCGGAGCCTGCCCGGTGGCTGCCACCCTCCACGGGCACCCAGCACCACGCGCTCAGAAAAAGGCACGTGGCCGTGGATGCAAACGCCGATGCTCGCGGACATCGCCGCTTGAGGGGTCCCAGTTGCACCGGAGCCCATGGCTGGGTGCTGGGGGTGTTTCTTCCCTCCCGCTGCCACCCCGTGATGCCTTCCCCGGCCCCGGGACAAGCAGCGGGCAGCCCGACTGCGACCACATTTCCAAAACGCTTTTTTCCCTTCCTCCAGCCCTCATCCTATACGAGCCATCGGAAAGGACTGAACCCGCTCCGAAATCGCTGCCGGCAAGCCCCGGCGCACCCTCTCCTCTGCCATCAAACGGGGTCCACAGCCCCAAAGCCCTGCAGGGTGAGGCCGTTTGCACCCCGATTCCCCGTCACAGGCACCCTGCACGGCGCAGGGCAGCAGGATGCGGCCGCCCTGAGAAACACCTCCGAACCCCAACCACCCACCCCGGCTCCCCCGCCGTGGGTGCTGCCTTCCCCCCGCCATGCTCACACACTGCAGTGGGTGCGTGTTAGTACCCGTCCCGCTCCTCCCCACCGCCTTTGGGACCCACTGCCATCCCCGGGGCGGCGAATCCCCTGGGGTGAGCGGGGATGCTGTGCCGCCCGGCGAGCCCTTAAATTTCCTGAAGGAATAAATTCAGCTGCGTCCTGGGCCGGCGGCCGGGGAGCCGGGAAGGGATTAGCGCTTCCCGGTGTCCCGCATGCTACAGCCGCTAATCCCAAACACGCTGCGTCCTGGCAGCAGGGGCAGCTGCCGGTCCCGCTGCGGCAACGTCGGGGATGCTCCCCACGACCGGCGATGCATCGGGGATGCCCTGCAGCACCCCAAAAGCAGGGCTGTTGCGGGCGCAGCGGGGTGCCCCATCCTGGGGTGCCCAGCAGAGATGGGTTCCATGCCCGGAGCCGGGCGAGGGTTAGGGCGAGTGGTTAGTGGCACACGGGGAGGTTCATGCTGCACGGCACACACCACTCCCACCTCCTGCCTCAGTCGCTCTCGGGTCGGTACAAATACTTCATCACCAGGCTGTCGACCTGCTTCTTCCGCTGCTTCTCCTCCTTCTTGCCCCGGCCGGGACGTCCTGGCTCCTCGCCCCCCACCGCCTGCGGGCCCTTCTTGACGCTGGAGGTGCTCCGGTAGGAGCTGGTAGAGCCGGAGGAGGAATCGGAGGAGGAATCGGAGGAGGAATCTGAGTCGGATGATGACTGCTGCTTCTTCTTCTTCTTCTTGGATTTCTTCTTGGCCTTCTTGGCATGCTTCTTGGCACTCTTCTTCTTCCGCTCCTCTTCCTCGGAGGAGGCTGAGCTGCTGCGGCGCCGGCCGGCACGCCGGGAGAAGTCGAGGGCAGATGCGGAGCGACGGAGGCTGCCGGGGGGGGCGGTCGGCGGCACCCAGGGGGGCTGCGCTCCGCACGCTCCGCACGCTCCGCACGCTCCGGCCGTCGTCCCCCGAATCGGCCTCGGGGCTGGAGCAGCCCCTGGCCCGCGGCGGGCGGTAGCTCAGTACCTCCTGGATGGCGGCTTCCAGATCGGAGTCAAGGTAGGAGCGGTGCCCCACGGGGCGGGCGTCCCCAGGACCCCCCCCCCTCGGAGGCAGCGCTGCGGGGCCGGGGAGGCACGGAGAAGCTGCGCCCCAGGGGGGGCTGCCCGCGGCACCCCTCGTCCGCCTCTTCCAGGCGGCTGCGGGCCAGGGAGAGCCGCGATTCGGGGCGACCCTCGGGCCCCCCGCGCCGGCTCCGCAAGCTCCCGGGGCTGGAGAGGGCGAAGCTCAGCACCGAGCAGCCCTCGTCCCCCTCATCCCCGTCCTCCAGCCCGCGCCAAGTGGCGGAGGAGGCCCGGCTCACCGGGGCGGAGGCAACGGAGGCTTTCTCGCCGTCGGCAGCCGAGAGGGACCAACGCTTGCCCAGCCCTTGCCGAGCCCGGCCGCTGGCGTCGGCGAAGGCTCGGGCGATGACGGCCGCCCGGTCCTCGGGCTCGCCGCCGCGGGCCGCTCTGTGGGCAGCACGCTCGGGGGAAGCCGGTCGCTCGCTGAGCGCGCTGAAGAGCGTCTGCTCGTCCCCTTGGCCACCTATGGAGTCCTTGAGGCCCGGACGCTTCCTATAGCTGAGGCAGCTCAACACCGACACCGGCCGCTCCTCGGCCTCGGGACCATCCGGCGGGGCTGACCTGTGCCGGCGGCACCACGGCCCCACGCACGCACCGGGGAGACAAGAGAGAGACGGAGATGAGCGGGCGAGGGAAGGGGGGGGGAGAGCGGCGGCGAGGCAGCCTCAGTAATTTACGTCAGCGGGAAATAGCATCACGGAAAAATGTCATGTAAATGGGGGAATTGTTCTAGCCCGGCACTTTGATTCCCCTCTAAAGTGTTGCGTTCAATGTATTTCATTGTCGGCTACCTGGAGCCGCTGCGTTTGATTCCCGACTTCAGAAAAGGTGGAATCATCTCCAGTAACAAAATGTTTTACATCTGCACTGCTGAATAAATTAAACCAATTAAGAAAAAACCGTCTCAGATCTTTCCCCCCTTGCTCGGCAGAGGCGGGGGAGCCCCCTGGGACTCCCAGAGCCCTGCTAGGAAATTGGGTTTGGGTAAAAGCAATCTGCTCTCAGCAGTCGAGCACTTTCTCCGGGGAACAGGAGTGGGGCTGCGTGTCCCAGCCCCACGCTGGCCCTGCACCGCGGGGGCACCCGGGCATGTCCCCCGCCTCTGCCGGGGGCTGTGTGGGCAGCCCGTGTTTGCTGAGAGGTGCGGGAAGGGATGTGGTGGGGCTACAAAGGATGGAGGGAGGATCCAGCCCCGGAGCGGGGGACAACGCACAAGGCTAGAGCCCCCCACCACGAACCTTGGGGAGGCAGACGGGGTGGGGGCTGCGGGTGCCCATCCGCCTCCAGGGTGGGTCCCAGTACCGCACTGGGTGGGATACTGGGGAGGGGGACCGGGGAGGTCCCCTTGGGCGGGGGGACGTGTGTCCCCAATGGAGACCGAGCCGCTCGCCGGCGTTAACCCTGCCCTGGCCGGCCACGCAAGCACCGGGTGGGAGCACGGCACCCAGAGTGTCACATCCCACGGGTGCCCACCCCGGCCGTCCGCCGGCACAGCTCACCCTGTCCTCTGCCAGCCAGCCCCGCGCCCAGCCCTGCACCCACCTGCTGCCCTTCAGGCTGCCGTCGTCTGAGAGTGCTTTGGAAGAGCCTTTGTTCTTGGAGAGCCAGGACTTCACCCCATCCACGCGCTCCTCCAGCTCCGAGTCCACGTCCGAATCGCCGTCGCTGCCGGAGGAGCGGGTCGGGGTGGGAGAAAGCAAGAGGTGAGCAGGGGCCGGTGAGATTTTGGGTGCTGGGGAAGCGAAACTGCACTGGCGGGCACCGAACTCCCCCAGCACCCGCTGCCTGCGTACCCTGGCATGGGCGAAACCCCATCCCGTGGTTCTGCTCCATCTCCCAGGCCACAACCTGCATGCATACAGCTTAACCTGCATTTTAGGGGCTCCCCAAAGCACAGCCGTGCCACGCACCCCCCGAACCCCCAAACCACCCCCCTGCCCAGCCAAGGGGCTCCTGCACCCGCTGCCCAACACCCCCCCTGCCACTGCAAGGCTCCGGGGCTGGAAAGATAAGACGGCGAGGCCGGCGTCGGGGCAGTGAGGAGCACGACTCTAGAAACACAGGAGATTTCCAGCTCCAAATCTGGGAAGGAAATAAGTGGGTTCATTTTATAGGCCACCGTCGAGCGCAAAATTACAGCGAGGAAGAGCGATGTTGATGGCCCTGGGTAAACAGGAGTTTAGCAGGCAGAACAGAAACGACTCCGGCAAGGCGGGTGCAGGAGCGTGGCGGGCAGATTTACAGCCCTGCCGTGCCAGAGAGCCCCTGATTTACATCCCGGCATAAAAAAAGCCCTATCTGGCTTAAACCATCTAATTTATAATGGCCGTTCGTAACCATATTGATTGCCTTTAGAAAGAAGGTGCCGTATGCATTGCAAAATCCATTCCTCCACGTTAAAAGCATCCCTGCATAAATCTCCCTTAATACCTAACTGCTTACTGCTTTCATTAGGGTTATGGCAGTACCGGCGGGATCTATAAGGAAATCGAAGCGGCACGGCCCCCTCTCTCCCCGCTCTGCCGCTGGCCAGTGAGAGGCGAGGGCTCCCACCAAGCCGCTGCCGGGGAAGGGATATATCATATGATCTTAAATGGCCGTTTTATCCGCCTGGCTTTGGGCTTATTCCCTGCCTGGGGACACAGCAGACGGCACAGGGGACGGGCTGGGATAGACCCTGTATATGAATCCTCCTCGTTAAATTCAAAGCAACGAGCCGCACTCCATCACGCGCGTCTCCCTCCCCTGCAATACATCCAGGCAATGCTGGGCTTGAAAACAAAAACAAAACCAACAAAAAACCACAGAATGACAACAAAAAAAACCCCCAACGAGCCCCATAAACAAACTCTGGGGGCAGCTAAGGTTTTATAACCAGCAGAATTAAACTCCACGTCAAACACAATTTATGTCTGGGCGAGCGTGCCGTTAGTTAAGCGGGACCCAGGTCGCGGGGGAGCGACCGCGGCAGGGGATATTAATTGTGCGTGGCAGCGGGGCTCCATCACCGCTCCACGTCGATACGCTCATCATTAGCCACGGCAGAGCATCACCCCCCGCCCCGGCCCAGGGGCTCAGCCCCTGTCCCCCCATATGGGATGCAGTTATGTGCCGTGCCGTGCCGTGCCGTGCCATGGGTGCTGTTAGGGCATGCAGAGGTGGGCCAGTGGCATGCGGGACCCCGGCCCGCGGGGGTGAGGTGTGGGTTAGGGGAGGGGAGGAAGGAAAGAGAAGCTCCTCACAGTTTACTCTTTCTTTTCTGATACTTTGCCACCATGTCCTGCAAACTGGGAGGGGTTGGGGAGGGGGTCGGAGGGGGGAGAAACACAACAGAAAGGAAATCAAATGAAAGGGAAAAAAAAAAAAAAAAAAGACCAAGTGGGTGGAGAACAAATGGGGGGCAAATTAAATGGTGCGGAAGGGCTAAGGGAGGGAAGTGTGGCTGCCCTGCACCCCCGGCGTGGGGCTGCACCCGGCTGGGTCCCAGCATCCCGGGCTGGATCCCAGCATCCCGGGTCGGGTGCTGGAGCGTGTCCAGAGAAGGGCAACAAATGTGGTGAAGGGTCTAGAGCACAAGTCTTCTGAGGAGCGGCTGAGGGAACTGGGATTGTTTAGGCTGGAGAAAAGGAGGCTGAGGGGAGACCTTACCGCTCTCTACAGCTACCTGAAAGGAGGTTGTAGTGATGTGGGGGTCAGTCTCTTTTCCCAAGTAACAAGCCATATGACAAGAGGAAACGGCCTCAAGTTGGGCCGGGGAGGTTTCGATTGAATATTGGGAAAAATTTCTTCACCGAAAGGGTTATTGTGCATTGGAACAGACTGCCCGGGGAAGTGGTGGAGTCACCGTCCCTGGAGGTATTTCAAAGACGTGTGGATGTGCCACTTAGGGACACGGTTTAGTGGTGGACCTGGCAGCGTTAGGTTAATGGTTGGGCTTGACGATCTTAAAGGTCTTTTCCAACCTAAACGATTCTATGCTTCTATCCCGGGCTGGGCTGGATCCCAGTGTTCCGGGCTGGACTGGATCCCAGCAACCCAAACCTCCTGCCAGGCTGCGCTGCCCTGGCTCCTGGGGCTCCCCAAACTGTTTCCAGCCAGCCAGCACGGGCCTGGCTGCGTTTCAGGCACCTCCGCAAGCGGGTGAAGCTGCACGGGGGCTGCAGGTGGAGGGAGGGACGGATGCACAGATGCACGGACAGATGCACGTGTGCACGATGCACGGGATGGACAGATGCACGTGTGCACGATGCACGGATGGACAGGCGGCATCCTGCCAGGGCCAGGCAGAGCCGAGGGGTCCCCACGGCATTTCAGAAGTGGCGAGGAGAAGCGGTGAGCCCTGGTGACGTGCCTCGCGTGGAAGCCAGACCCAGGCGCTCTCACCTGTTGATGAGGTCCTCGTTGCTGTCGCTTTCCATCTCGTCCTCGATGGCCGCCTGCAGGTCCCCGATGCGCTTGAAGGCCAGCTTCAGGTCCGACTGCAGGCTCTGGTTGGCGGCTTCCAGGCTCTCCAGGTCCATCTCCTGCGGGGAGGGAGCGGGGTGAGCCAGGTACCGCGGGGAAAACCCCCCCATCCTCCTGCCCGGTCCCATGGTGGGTGCCTCACCAGCTCGTGCTTCTTGCGGCTGGCCTCCGCCTCCTTCTTGGCCAGCTCGCCCATCTCCTCCTTGACGTCGCGGAGCTGTCGCTGCAGCCGCTTGTTCTGCTCCTTCTCCCGGTTCTCGGCGGCCGCGCGCTGATCCCGCTCCTCTGTCAGCTTCTCCATGTTCTCCTTCAGCCGTGTGGCCAGGCTCTGCGGAACGACGGGCGCGGGGTCACCCCAGATCCCCCCACGGACCCCTCACCCTGCAGCAACACCACCAAGGGCTCACGCGACGACGGATCCCATCCCCATGAATTTACACAAGGAGATGGAGGATAAACTCCCCCCAGGGCCGAGGAAGGGGCAGAACAACCGTGGGGGCTTTGTCGAATTGGAAAAATAGATTTAACTGTGTGTGAAGTAATTACAGCGTGTAACGTAGGGAAAAAATAGCTCCCATTCTCCCCCAGCCGCTGAGCCAGCCGCTGCATATTTATGGCCCCGGCAGAGAGAGCGAGGAAGGGAAATAACAGCTAGGAAAATATTAAGAGGAGAGCTAAGCTGCTCCGCTCCCCCGGCAGAGCTGCAAAGGCAGAATATAAAGCAGGCTGCGTTTAGCGGGGCCGGGAGAGTCTATAATTTCCGTAAGTCAATGCAGGGAAAGAGCAGCACTTTGCCGGGCTGGGTGGTGGATTACTGTTATCGGCGCTTGCAGGGAGCTTTCCCTGTGGGGATGGGGACGGGCTGCCGGCAGGGGAGGGCTGCAGCGTGGGGGGTCCTAGGGAGGGGATATCGAGGATTCGCTCAGCGGAGCTCCTGGGCAGCTTCACATCATGGTCCCATTGCATCCCGGTCCCAGCCGGAGCGGAGGGAAAGCCCAGCACCTACCTCCAGGCGCTTGACTTGTGTCCGCTCGAACTCCAGCCTGGTCTCCAGCTCACGGATCTTGGCCTCTTGCCGGCTCACCAGCGACTTGTCCACCATGGATTGCTCCAGGAACTCCAGCTGGCTCTGCAGGCCTTGCAGCTGCCGGGGGTGGGGTGGGGGCACAGCCTCAGCCTCAACCACAACCTCCCTGGCCCCCCGCCACACCGCCCTGGAGCAGAGCTGCCGGCCACACTGCGCCCGTCCCAATGGAGAGCTCCCCATGGGACTGCTCTGCAACCCCCCAGGGTGGAAGGGGCCACCCCACAGGGTGGGCAGTGGGTGTCTGGGTGCCCCCCTGTCCCCCTCGCTTCACTCGGGGCGCGCGCCTGCGCCCAATGTCGGTGCTCCCCACCTTCTCCTGCAGCTCCTGCTTCTCCTTGCTGACCTCCTCCAGCTGTGCCTGGAGGTCATTCATCTGCGCCAGGTCCCGGGACGCCTGCGGGACACACCGGGGCCATCAGCGGGGACCCCACTGCGCCGGCTCCGAGAGGGGTGTTACGGGGGGCCGGGGGTGCCGTGGCTGCTGTTCCCCCCTCACCTGGGCCACAGCCGCCTTGTGCTTCTTCATCAGCTCGTTCATGTCCTCCTGGTCCTCCTCCAGCCGACTCTGCACCTCGTTCTTCTCCCGCTGCAGCCGGCTCAGCTGCTCCTCCAGCTGCGGGGAGCCGCCTGCATCTCCCACTGCACCCCGGGAGCGGGGCACCCACCCCCCAAAACCACACCGAGCGGCATGGGATCACCCTGCCGGCATGCCATGTGCCAGTGGAGGTCTCCCCCCGGGTGCAGGTGGGGCACGACCCCATCACGGTGCATCGCACCCCAAAAACACTTACCGCTGCCTTAGCCTTGGCGAGGTCGTCGATCTGCAGGTGGAGGTCTTCGATCTCCACCTCCATGGACTTGCGGGCCTTGACGGCGGCTGCGCAGGTGAACTCCGACTCCTCCAGCTGCGGGGACACGGCTCAGTGCCCGGCCGGGGGACGGGTATACCCCGTGTCTGTCAAGGGCTGCGTTTTTGGGGGGGTCTGGATGCACACCTGGTTCTTGAGCTGGGCGATCTCTCTCTTGCTGGGCGCGTTGTTCTTCAGGTGGTCCAGCATGATTTGCGCATCGGCCAGTAGCGCCTTCGTCCTCTTCAGGTCCCGGCGCAGGCGCTTCTCCGTCTCGAAGTCCCGCTGGTTGGCCTGCGGCAGGGGGGGGACCGTGCCAGGGCACCGTGCCGGCGGGGTGCCCACCCCTCCATGGCCACCTCGGGGTCTCCAAAGGGAGGCACGCGCCCGGCTGTCCCCCGCCCTACCTGCTCGCTGATGGCGGATAACTTGCTCTCCAGCTCCCGTTTCTCTCTCAGCACCTTCTGCTTGTCCTCGTACTCCTCCTCCAGCTGCACCTCCATCTGCTTCAGCTGGGGGACAGCAAGGGCAACCCGGTCAGGGTGGCAGGAAGGGGCCGGGACCTCCCTCTCGCGTGTCCCCACATACCGGGGATGCCAGGTGACCCCACCGGCCCGGTGTTTGCGCAACCAGAGGCACGAAGCCCGGCGTACGTTGGCCAGGGCAGCGGAGGGACCGGTCGGACCTGCCAGGCCAGCGAAGCTGCCCCGTGGCCGCGTGGGAGCCGGGTGCTGCGTGACAGTGCCCGGCTGGCAGCTCCCGGCACCCGGCTGGGGCACCGGGACGCATCCTGGCCCCCCTTGGGCAGAGGGGCCGCAGCCGAGCCCTACCTTCTTCTGGCACGACTGCCGAATCTCCTCCACCTCCTCGTCGCGGCTCTCCACCTCCTTGGCGTGGGTCTGCCGCAGCCTCTCCATCTCCATCTCTAGCCGCAGCTTGGCCTGTAAACGGGGGGGGGGGATGTGGTCAGAGCAAAGGGGACGTGAGGACCCCCCCCACGCCGCTCCCTGGGTGCCACTCACCCTGAAAACCCCCCGGTCCGAGGCCGGCCGGGCTGCCCGCCCCACAGTGACCTGCCGGGCCATGGCACAGAGGGCCAGGAGCCGCGTCGGCAGCCGCGATGCCTGGCCCGACGCCGGGCTGAGGGCGACCGCCTCCTCTTCCCAGGCAAGCCCGGCCCAGGTAATAACAGCCCTGCATGAAACCACCCCACCCAGAAACCTCACCCCTCCCCGCTGTACCTGCTCCAGCATCTGGATGGTCCCAGCCTGCTCGTCCAGTTCCTCCTCCTGGTCTTTGACCTTCGCCTCCAGGTCCCTCAGCTGCTTCTTCACCTTGGCCAGGGAGGCCTCATCCTTTGACTCCTGGGAGGAGATGTCCTGCAGCTCGGCTTCCAGCGCCTCCGCCTTCTGCGTCAGCCCCGTGATGTCCGAGTCCTTGTCCTGCCGAGAGAAGGGGTCACCGTGAGCCCGGGGCACCCGCCGGTTGGGGGACTGAGGGGAGGACCGGGGACCGCTCACCTCCAGCAGCTGCTTGAGGCCGAAGACCTCGGCCACCAGCACGTCCTTCTCGCGGCTCAGCTTCTCCCGCTGCAGCCTCTCCCGCTGCGCCTCCTCGTGCGCCTGCGAGAGCTCGCTGTCGAACCTGTGCGGGGAGAGCGGAGCGGGCGCTCAGCACCCCGCCACGGGCACCGGGGTCGGGTCTCCGGCCCTGCGCCACCGGCACGGTGCCGAGCATCCCCATCCCACCGCAGCAGGCACCGGCAAGGGCGGCGTGCCGCCGAGTGCTCATTCAAAACACGCTGCTGCTGAGCCTTTAATTGCCATCACGGCGGTGTGGAGCCACTTGGAGAAACTCCTCCCGACGCCTTCGCTCAGCGGCTAACGGAGAGCGCAGCACCCATAGCACAGACCCCAGCAGCCCCAGTAGCCACCCGGCGGGGCCGGCACTTGCCAGCAGGGACTGTGGCTGCTAACGGTGGGGGCTTGGCTACGCGGAGGCAGCCAGGGACACCGCACCCTTCAAGCGGGACGCGGAGGGGCTGCAGGACGCGGAGGGGCTGCAACGCATGGCGGGGTCTGCAGCAGAGACGGGCTCTTACGGCAGCTCGGCTCTCCCAGCCGCAGCCCGGTGCCGCGGTCCCCAGGGGAGGTGGCACCGGTCCCGTCCCCGGAGGGGACACGAGCCCCCAGTGGGGGAGTGCTCAGCACAGCCCGGAGCCAGGCAGCACCAGAGCAGCCTCTCTCAATGCCCCTGGGATGAGATCAGCCGGGTTTGCTCCAAAATCGCTGCCTTTGGGGCTTGGAAAACAACCCTGCGCTTGAGTTTGTGACCTCCCTTAAACACCTCGGCAGCTAATCCCCATTTTTCCTCGCACTGGGTAATAAACAGCTGCATTAGCACAGACTCCAATCCGCGGAAATTGAAATTAATTAGATTGGATTCTCTCGCTGTATTTGTGTGTGTGATCATTACCATAATGAGATGAAAGCGTCCCTGCTGCTTAATAACGTTAGCAAACTTTGGGACTGGGAGAGGAGATGGGATGAGAGCGAGTGCCGAGCAGAGACGTGGGGCACAAGCAGCCTCCACCGTGGGGCACGGCCCCCCACGGGGCGATCACTTGGCTCCGGGTCCCCGAAAAGGGCATCGGGGTCCGCCCCCCCCAATGAACACACCCAACCCAGGCAGCCCCATCCTGCTGGAGACACCTCAGCCAAGCGGGAGCTGGTGAAGTGCCCAAATCCCTGCTAAAATGGTAATGCCACTTCGCAAGAGGCTCGCCAGGCGGCGAGGATGCCGTCCGCCCCCGCATCCTCCCTCCCACCGCCAGCGCGCGCTCCCCACCTCCGCTGCTTCTTCTCCAGGTCGTGGTTGCGTCCTTGCTGGCCCTCGAGGTGCAGCTTGGTGTCCTGCAGCTCCGCGGCCAGGCGCTGGCACTTCTTCTTCAGCTGCTGCAACGCCCGCTGGCTCTCCTCGCTGTCTGCCTGCAGGTCCGTCAGCTGCGGGCAGGAGCAGGCAGGGCGGTGAGGGCTCCGGGAAGCCACCGCGCTCCCCGCTGCCCCGGCCACGTCCTCCCTCAGCTCCGAGCAGGCAGCGGCTGCCCACCCCCTGCCCGTCCCCACGCTGAGCGGACCGGGGAGTCCCCGGGGTCGAACCCTACTCACCCTCCGCTCCAGCTGCCTCTTGCCCTGCTGCTCCACCTCCAGCTTGTCCTCCAGCTCCTGCTGCAGCCGTTTCTTGGTGAAGTCGATCTCCCGCACCGCCCGCTCGTATTTCAGCCGCCATTCGCCACCTGCGCGGGGAAACGGGGTCACTGAGGGGCTGCGCGGGGCGGTACGGGGCCACCGTGGAGGTGGTGGGCACGGTGCTGTGACCGCGGGGCAGACCCAGGGTCTGTCGGCGGCGAGCACTGGAGGCAGGACGGTACCTGAATCGTCATCGTCGAGCTCCCCGTTGAGCTCGGCCGCCCGGATGAGCCGAGCCTCCATCACCTCCATCTCCATGGACTCCATCTGCTTCTTCAGAGCATCGTACTTGGCCTGGGAGGGAACGCGGCTGTGGTGAGCACCGGGGGGGGGGCCGGGAGACGCTGCGAGGCTGGGGAGAGGCGCGTTTACCTGCAGGTCCTTCATCTCCTTCTCGGCCCGCAGCCTCTCGGCCGTCTCGGCGTCCAGCAGCTGGGAGGCCGATTCACCGGTGTTTCGCTCGTCCGTCAGCTCCGATGTCAGCTCTGTGATCTGGCGGCAGAGGAGGGGAGCGGGACCGTGGGCCGGGGCAGGCCGGCACAGCACCGCAACCCCTCCCGGTGCCGGCAAGGACCTACCCTGCTCTCCAGGCGGTCGCTGTTGAGCCGGAGCTCGTTACGCTCCTTCTCCACCTTCTCGAGTTTGCTTTTCAGCTGCTGGATCTCTTCCTGCAACAGAGCGGGCGGTGAGGGAGGGAGGCAGGCGTAAGGGGAAGAGGTTGGCAAGCAAGAGCCTGGCAGGTCTCTGCACCCCCCCAGCGCTCCCCCCCCCACCCCAGCACTGGGTGGGCAGGGTGGGGGCTCCCCGAGGCGGGGGCCGCTCTCCCCTGCCAAGGGCTGGGCAGGGACTTTCCCCAACCCGCTCCACCGCCGTGCTGACTCCAACCCCATAAATGGTGTCGAAACGCCAGGCAGCCCCGGCGAAGCTGGAGAGGGGTCACCGCGCACCCCCCCCCCCCCCCCCCCGGGAGAGGGGGTGGGAAGAAACCCACCCATCGGCAGCTCGCCAAAGGGTTTGGGTGCACCCAGCCCAGGTGGGGAGGGAGGGGGCCCGCCGGGATGCCCAAGGGACCACCAGCCAGCACTGCGGAGGCGTGCCCGGCTGCCAGCTTCAAGCGCGTCTTTCTCTCCCCTCCTCTGGTCCCAGCACAGGCTGGGGGGGGGCAGGAGGGGCCCAGGTGCCCCCACCCCAGGTCCCCGTCCTCGGCGGGTTGGGGTGAAAGCTGAGCCAGGCAGCGGCTCCACGCCGGGCGGGCTCGGCGGGGGCACGAGTGTCTGGTTGCCAGCGCGGCACGGAGCCCCGCATATGCCTCTCGGCACACGGTTTCATTTCCATTCTCCACGCCTTGTAATTGGGCTCATGCAACAGCCGGCTCTCGGGATGCTAATGACATGCTGATTCGCAAATTAGGGAGCAATTTGAGCCTGGCACTGACAGGGTGCAGGGCAGCCGCGGTCCTGCATCTCAGCCCATCACGGGCTCCTGCATCCCACGCTACCGTGGGGTCCTGCATCCCACCCCACTGTGGGCTCCTGCATCCCACCCTTCCCTGGGCTCCTGCATCCCACCCCACTGTGGGCTCCTGCATCCCACCCTGCCACGGTAGGATGATCCTGCATCCCACCCCACCACAGGACCCGGCATCCCACCCCCCCGTGGGGGTCCTGCATTCCACCCCACTGCAGGATCCTACATCCCAGCCCACTGCGGGGCCCTTCCCGGGACCAACGCTCCCCTGAGCCCACCCTGCTCCATCCAGCATCCCCCGGCACAGAGATACCCACGTCTTTGCCGCGGATCTGGTCCTCGGTGAGCTGCACCTCGATGAGGGGCCGCACGGTGGTGAAGAGCTTCCACCAGGGCCAGCCCTTCACCCCCTTGTTCTTCTTGATGTTCTTCTGCACGCACCGGATGGCCAAATCTTGGATCTGTGCGGGGCGCAGTATCAGCACAGGGTACGGTGTCAGCACGGGGTGCTGCCGGCAGGGCAAAGTGGGGCGGGCGGGCGCTCAGCACCCCTGCCGGCACCCCGGCCTGCTCCCCTTCGTTAGCATTTGGGCTAATTGCACCCGGCTTATCCGCTGTTTGATTCTCTCCAGCCCCTCCAAACGCTAATCTAGCGGAAGGCAAGGTGCTGCCGAGATGCCTATTTTATGCCCTCTTTAATAATAAAAGTAGGAGCCGACGCGCCGCTTCATCCCGCCGCGGCGATGCCCAGCACCCTCCCTGCCGGTTCCCCCCGGCCCCCCGGTTCCCCCCGGCCCCCCACGGCTCCCCACGGCTGGGCGGTCGCAGGGGGAGGCGGGAGGAGGAGGTGCTGGCCCAGGCGCCGGCAGAAAGGCTGTGCTGCCCATTTTAGGCGAAATTGTGCGGCGGAGCGGGGAGGGGAGAGCCGCTGGGACGAACCTTCCTCTTCTTGAACTGCTGCCGTGCCAGGAAGCCCCTGCACGCTGCCTGGAAGAGGGTGATGTTCCTGCTGGTCTGCGCGTCCCGCTGCTCCTCCAGCCTGGCCAGTGACCCGGCCCGGAAAAACACCTGCGGGAAGGGAATGGGGTGAGATGTCGACGAGTGCCGGCATCCCTCTGGCCACGCCGTGCCACCCTCCCGTTGCTCCGGCTGGTGGGGATGCGGCTCTTCCCTCTGCAGCCACTGGTCCTGTCCCGCCGTGGGGGTTTTATTTCCCAGGCACGAGGAATGCCGTAGGTGGGAGCAAACAGTGCCGCCCTTGTGCTGCCCTGCCGCGCCGTGCTGAGCTATGCCGCCCACGCTCGCCCGTGCCGCCACCGCTACCCGCAGCCAGCGTCGGGCATCGTACCCGGCTCAAGCCCATGTGGTAGCTGCTCTTTTCCAGGTCCAGCGACTCCAGGAGCTCCTCCACCGCCTGCAGGGAGGGAGAGGCGTCAGGGCTGGCTGGCGGCACCCCAGGGGTGCAGGGGACCCCAGACCGCAGCGCCGGCCCCAGCACGGGGCACGCACCCGCTTCTCATCCACCACGATGTAGTTGCGCCCGTGCTTCTTGGTCAGGTGCGGGGCCAGGACGTCAAAGCGCCGTCTGAACTCCGCAAACACCATGTGGTCGGGGTACCCTGCGGGCAGCAAGAGAGAGCGGGGCTGCAGGGACAGCCAGGACGCCCGGGGGATGGCCGGGGACAGCCCTGTGTGCCCTGACTTGCTGGTGCCAATCTTTTGGGAGAGTTGATGGGGACACCCCACTTGGCACAAGGTCCCCATGGGGCCAGGCATAGCCAGAGTGCCCTGACCCTCCCCGGGAGGTTTTCTTTGGCTGTGTCCTCCAGCAATTTTGGCCGGGATCTGGGGAGAAAGTGGCCAGATCACACCCTGAGGGGAGCGCAGGGACACACATGTTGCCTGTGCAAGCAAACAAGCCCTGCTCCGGCTCCGCTCTGAGCCGCAGCCAACTTCTGCATCAGGCTCACAGTGCTGAGCCTCCACATCTTAATTAACGACGGGGTATTGACAGAGACGCTGACCCCGGCACAGCCGGCTGGCCACAGCCGTCGATCCAGGAGGTGCGCGGGCAGCATCGATTTCCGATCGTGGCAGGAAGGGTCCGGCCTCCAGGCAATAAAACCTCGGCTGGGCGGCCAGCCACGCGTATCGATAAATGCTTTGCTGAGCACAACCCGGAGTCCCTCGCCCCAGCGGGACAGGGGCCGACTGCCAGCAGGAGAGCTGCCAGGAGCCGGCGGCACCAGCGGAGACACCCAATTAAGGCCATGCCTGTCCCCGGCGCAGATAACGGCCCCGCAGGGGAGGGGGGACGGGGACAGGACCGCCCTGGGGGGACGGCTGGCAGCCACGGGGGGCTCGGAGCAAAAGCACGAGCCGAAGGGGTTCCCCAGGGGGGCTTTGGCTCCCCAGAGAGGAGACACAGCCGGGACCCCCGCGACACCCATCCCCGCATCTGGACGTGAACCGCAGCCCTGGCATCCCCGCGCCGCGGGTGCCAGGGGTGCCGGCGGCGCGGCTCACCTTGGCGGTACATGCGGAGGGCGTCGAGCAGGCGGGAGCCGCGGAGCTGAGCGCGCAGGAGGGGCACGTCCAGCTGCATGAGCCCGGCTTCGCAGTGCTCCGCTGGCAGCTCCAGCTCGCTGCCGCTCACTCGCCGGCACGGCACAGCCCGGGGGTCCCCGCCGCCCCCCGCCGCCTTGGGCAGGAAGCAGTGCACGAAGTGGAGCTTAGACTTCTTGATGCTGTCGATGAGGGCATCCTGCAGGCACGGGGAGAGCGGGGTGAGCGGTGACACGCGGCAGTGCCCCAGCCGGACCCGGGGACCCTGCCTTGGCACTCTTTCACTCACCACTTGCAGCTTGATCTGGATGCAGAGGGATTTCTTCTTGACGGCGGCCACGCCGGTGGTGAAGGTCTTGCGCATGCTGGTGGCCCGGCGCAGGGCCAGCTGGGAACCCCCCTCCAGCCCCGCCACCGAGCCCGACAGTACCAGTGCTGACCCGCCACGGCCGGCAAACAGGCTGCTGATGACTTTCCTGTGGGGCACGGAGGGGAGGTCACCCCCCCAAAATCACCTCTCCTCCCCGCTGTGCTCCCCCCGCTGCCCCAGGACCCCACTCACTTCTGCGACTCCTGCAGCAGGACGGAGGCATTTTGGGAAGCCGGGTTGTGCTTGACATGGTTGAGCCAGCCCGTGGCATCGTACTCAACCCAGTTGGTCCCCGAGCTGTGACCCAGGAGGAAGTGTCGGGGCTTGTCACTGGGGAGCAGCGGGTTGTGCCCTGTGGGGACAAATGGCACCGATAGGCACGGAACCGGTGCTTTGCCAACACACGGCCCCGTGGTGCCGGGCCCCGCCTGACCTTTCTTGCCCCCTTCCTGGGGGCCGTAGTAGGAGAAAAGCCGCTCCAGCAAGGTGTCCTCATTGCCGCCCGGCTGCAGTGCCTCCTCCTCCAGCAGCCACAGTAGCCCCCGCGCCTCGTCTGTGCGGGCCAGTGACCGGACCTGTGGGCGACACCGTGCTTGGTCCGGCACACCGGTGTCCGCCGGAGCGGGGATGGGGGGACACGGGGGACCCGGGCCACCCAGGGAGCATGCAAACTCAGCTGCTATCAGCAGCAAGGAAAAGTGGCACCACGTGAGAGTGCCCCTGCTTAATGGAGACCCAGTAAGGAAAGAGTCAGTACATAATATTCCGGGCAGCGAGATGCTCACTGGCGTGGGAAACGCTATGCTCAGGCATCCGTGGGATGAAACCCAGCACTGGACTGGTGCTAGCAGCCCCCCCTCGGTCTCTGCAGCCTCCTCCAGCAGGAACTGGAGCACCCCAGAGACTGGTGCACCTTGGGGACCTATGCACCCTGAGGACCAGAGCACCCCAGGGACTGGAGAACCTTGGGGACCCACGCACCCTGGGGACCTGAGCACCCTGGGGACCAGAGCACCCTGGGGACCTGAGCACCCTGGGCATCGCCCAAGGGCTCCTCGCCCTCCTGCCCGTGACATGGGCAGCTCCCGGGACAAGCAGGGAACACCATACCAGGGGATGCACCAGGGATGTGGGCTGCACGCGTGCTCGCAGACGCGCTCTCATGGCCAAGCGTTGGGGACAGCCCCTCTCCTTCCCCTAACTAACTACCGCCAAAGGGCCACGAAAGCCACTCGGCCGCTGCCTCATGCTACAAACTGCCGTGAGGCGGCCACGAGGAAGCGCGGCGGGTGCTTACCAGCGCCTGGTGCGAGGGCTGGTCTACAACAGCTACGGAGCCAGAGGAGCCGGGCTCGGCGTCAGCCAGGGCAAGCTCTATGTTCTCCTGGTGAAGGGGGAGAGAGGTGCGGTTAGTGCCTGCGTGACGGGGGAGCAGCGATAGGGATTCGGCAGCTGATCAGGGCGTTGGTGTCAACGGGGTCTGGGCAGGAGGCAGGGCTTTGCCGGCGTCCCACTGCCCCGCTGCGCTGGCAAGGCACAGGGCGATGCCGGGTGCCGAGAGGGGACCAGGACACATGCAAAGGTCCCCCTGGGGTGTCGGTGCTGAGATGGAGCAACAGCAGTGATCTTCCCCACCGCCACCACCCACAGCCACCCCACCATCTCCCGGCCTGGCAGGTTTGCAGGCAAAACTGCCTGGCTGGGGCCGGAGCTGCCGGCAAAGGGACCGCTGGCAGCGGGAGCCTTGGGGAAACCCCTGCTGCATCGAGCGTCGTGTCAGAGCTGCTTTTGCTGGAACCAGTCCAGAAGGACTGTGCGTTAAGAAACTGGGGGGAACGCCGTAGGAGATGCTTGCGCAGAGAGGGGAGGGAAGGAGGGGAGGAGGCGATGGCAGCGCTGGGCATCCCCGTTACCTCCTTGTATCGCTCCAGCTCGCGGGCGAAGGTGCGCTGGTGGAAGAGGAGCTGCAGGCGCTCCTGGGCGTAGTTGTGGCAAAGCTCCTCGAAGGTGGCCCCCCGGCTCTGCCCTGCCAGCTCCGGGTTTTGCGCCCCGGGGGTGTCTACCACCGTCACCGAGCACACCGAGTGCTGGCTCGACTTCAGCGCCCTGTGGAGGACAAAGGGACACAGCGGGGTGAGCGGGTGCTGCCAGCTCCCCCTCCCTGGCTCTCCCCCCAGTCTCCCAGCACGTACCTGTTGAGGAGGGAGATGAGGAGGGTGAAGAGCTCGGAGTACAAGCCGGCCGCCATGCCCTCCAGGCACTCCAGCGCCGTCAGCTTGGGACCTGCCCAAGGCAACCCTGAGTGTCCCCATCCTGGCGTCCCCCGGGCCACCCGCTGTCCCCGCCGTCCCTCACCCTACCTGTGCTGCCTTCGCCCAGGGGGGGCTCGTCCGGGCCCTGCCGGAACGAGGTGGATCGCTGCAGGGTGCCCTTGGGCTGGTGTTTGAAGATGGAGGAGGAGAGCTCCTCCAGGCTGCAGCCCAGCAGGTAGGCGGCTTTCTGAGCCCACTCGTGCCGTGCAAACTGCTTCCTCCCGGCTGGAGGGTGGAAAAGGAGGCTCGGTGTCAGCTGGGGCATTCCCCCCAAATGGGGGGCATTTCCAGCCAGACCCGGGATGGTCTCAGGGTCCCCCAGAGCAGGCTGGGGATGCTGCGCACAGTGGGAACACGTGGCTGGTGCCGGAGGGCCAAGAAAGCGTGTTTTGGGGTCTGAGTAGAGGAGATGGGGGTGAACGGCTTCGTGCCTCTGCAGGGCTGAGCCCAGAGCCACGCCGTGGGACAGGGAGCGGGGGTCACCCCTTGCCACCGCTGCCCAGGGACCCCTGGGGCCTGTGACGGTGCAGGACTCTGATCCGCCCCAGCACAGGGACACGTCCCTGCTCGGCCGCGTGCACCGAGCAGCCCCGCCGCGATGCGGCAGGACAGACCGCGGCTGCCGGACACAAGCACACGGATGCCGGGTGAGGGCAGGGGAGGTGGGAGCAGGTTAATGGTGACACGCAGGGACACGACAGCGGGAAGGCGGCGGCACGCGGGAGGGGGAAGCCAGAGACACGCGCGGAGAACGAGACTTTACCTTCGTCGGCGTCTGCATTGCAAAAGGGCAGCATGCACCATGCGAACAGAGACAAGGGTTAGAAACAACGGCACGTGACAGCGCGGACACGCGGCACGGGGACGCCCTCCTGCCAAGACATGCCACGCGCAGGCACCACCACCCCACCCGCATGCCAAGCCTGGTCTCCCCCCAGGCATCGTTGCAGTGAGACGCTGCGACCCGGCGTGGGGGCCCTTCTCCTGTGAACCCCAGCTGCACCGTGGGCACTGGCGGGGAGCAGCTCAGCTCTGCCCCAGCGCATGGGGAGCCGCTGTCGGATCCAGCCTTGTACAAATGCCGAGGGGCCAAGGAAATGGGGGCTGATGCGGCTGAGCTGGCTCTGAGCATCCCCAGTGTCCACGAGATGCAGGGGAGGCTCCAGAAGCAGCACTGAGTTGGGGCCGGGATGCTCCCCCTGAGCAGGATCTGGGGTTCCCCCAAAGCAGACCCCCATAAAGAGGCTCCCAAGCCACCGGAGCACCCCGCCGCAGTGGGTGCAGTGCGGCCCTGCTGCCCTCTAGTGCCTTGAAGCACCCCATGGGCCAGCACTGCACCCCGCTGTGCCCCCAAGACCCCTCTGGTCTCTCCCTCCCTATCCCCACCTCATCTTTTTTTCCCCAGGGCTGCAAATTCCCTCGGTGCAGCCGCCAGCTCCAGGTACCCGTTTCGGGTGTCCTGTGCCCAGGCCCTCCCGCCAGCGTGCAGCACCATGGGGGCTTCCAGCACAACGCGGGGGGAAGGCTGAAGCCCCCAGGGGGAGAAGAGCAGCCCCACGAAGCCTAATTCACCACCCCCCGGGATGGAGAGTGAAGCCGGTGCCCATCAGAGCAAGCCCTGCAGCCCACGGTGAGCTCTGGGTGCCAGGGCAGCCCTGCCCCACGCCACCAATGGTGCCAAGAAGACCGGGTGGGGGGTCCTGATGGGCAGCAGGCAAATTTGGGGCTGCCAGAACCCAGCCGGGGGTCAGGGTTGATCCTGGCACACCAGCAGCATCCCAAGCTCCCATTTCAGCCCCTAAACCAGCACCGCGCGGCACCACCCGGAGCAGAGCCCCCCGCGGCTCCGATTACCGGCTCCGTCCGCCAGCGGCTCTGCGGGGAGGACAGGGGGGAGAGGTGTTACACTGGGGACAGGGGACACGCACCCCCTGACTCCCTCAGCCCCAGCCAGGCCCCCGGTCCCCCAAGTTGGCAGATGCCGGCCCTGGGTCTGGAGGTGTTCGATTCCCACCAGCCAGCGGGACCACCCCGACCGAGGGGGCAAAGCCAGGTCCCCCAGAGCACCCAGGGTGGCAGGGCACTGCCCCAAACACCCCTGTCAGCTAACACAGCCCCAAACATCCCCCCAGGGCTCGATCACGCCAAGGGGGGGGTCATTTGCAAGGTGCTGAGGTGCTGGCGATCGCTCCGGGACCCCACGCAGCCACCAGCTCCGAGCCTCGGCTTATTAATGCCTCTGAGCCCTCAGCAGCTCGTTACCTTTCGTGGCCCCGGCGGCCCCCAGATGATAAATGGCCCCGAGGACGAGCCAGAAGGCTTTCTGCTCATCGCTGGAGATGCCCATCACCTTCATGGCAGCCTGGAGCTTGTTGAACTGCTGGGTCGCCTTCTGCTTTTCCTCCGGCTGTGGAGAGCAATGGGAGCCATCGGTGTGGGAGCCCGGCTCTGCCTCCCCCTGTACCTGAATGGGCCAGGGAACCGCAGCACCGCCCCCCCCCCCGCCACAGCCCCCCACCCAGCCCGATCGCAGCGACCTTGGAAAGGGGTGCGATGCCAAAGACGTTGTTCTCTGCCAGGTGGTTGAAATGAAGCTCAGTCCTGCGGGAATAAACACCGAGATTGGCCCCACGTGGGAGACCCCGGAGACCCCCTGGGCCAGGGGCCGTGACCTTGCCCCCCCCCCCCCCGGCTCACCGCAGGGTGCTGTCAGAGCAGGCCAGCAGGTAGTAGAAGACGTTGAAGGTGGCCTCGTTGGCCGGGCGCTTGGCGACGCGCAGCTTCTCCAGCAACAGCGTCTGATGGAGGTGGGAAAGTTGGGAACCATCCCCAAGGGCTCCGCTCCCACCAAGACCTCCCCAGCCCACCCCAGCCTCATCCTTGCTGCCTGCCCAGGGTCCCCACGGAGACATGAGAGTCTCCCCACACGGCAGGGCATCGTATGAATGCAAACATCAGCCAAGCAACCCGTGAGCATCTCCTCTCCTGGGGTGTCTGCTACTACGGGAGCACAAAGCGGCTCTCTTGAATTTTAAGGGCTCTGCTGTTATGACACTGGGGTGGCGTCTGGAAGAAAGACACCCCAATATCGGGGCTGACTCAGCAAGGACGGGCAGTTGATCTGTGCGTGTCTGGGTGCGAACAAAGATGAGAGCGGGATGCCCAGCTGCTAAGCACTGCGAGCGCAGCCGGGCGGCCGGCGGGGGTCTGCGGCAGGGCTCGTGGGCTAGCGCATGGCCGGGCTGCCGGGAGGAAAACACGCTGGCGAGGACGGACCGGCTCCCACGCCAAGGGGAGCTGCCCCGGTGAGGATGGACCGGCTCCCGTGCCGGGGGTGGAGGCCATCCTGGCCCCCTCACCTGTACGGAGGCAGATGCCACCTGCCCAGACTGGTCGAAGTCCAGAGAGATGATCTGGGAGAAGCGGGTGGCGTTGCCATTCATGCCGGTGCTGCTATTGCCAAAAGCTTCCAGGATGGTGTAGAGAGCCTGCCACTTCTCTGCTGCGGGAAGAGAAGTGGAGCGGTGGGGTGCAGGGGCTGTGCGGCAGGCGGCCAGAGCCGGAACCGCTGGCCGGGCAAGCACCGCTGCTCCTGTGCCGTGCTCCACGCCGCAGCAGCCCTCGAGAGCGCGGTAAAGGGACCGGCGTGAGAAAGTGAAAGCGCGCCGTGTGGCGTGTGTCTGGCCGCTGCCGGGTGCAGGAGGCTGCGGAGGGCTGTGACCGCAAAGCAAGGGGCGTGCGCAGGTGGCACGGGGACCCCACGCCCCGCCGGGGACTCACCGGAGAAGACCTTGCCGGTGCTGCCGGCGATGGTGGCGAGGTACTGGACAAGGTGCTGGCAGTTGGTGGTTTTGCCGCTGCCGCTGGCGCCCAGCAGCACGACCGCCTGGTCCTGGCGGCTCATCAGCATGCTGCGGTAGGCGGCCTGGGCCACCGCGTAGATGTGCGGGGACGTGTCCTCCCTGCGGCACCCTTTGAACATGTGCATGACCTGGCGGGGGTAGAGGGGAAAGCACGGCGCGGGCGAGGGTCAGCACCCTGCCACCCCCACCGGCTCCCTCTGCGCGGTGACACGGCTCCCAGCCGCCCGTCCCCTCCGGTCGTCCCCCCTCCGCCGGCAGCAGCGTCACCTTCTCGGAGTACATGGAGGGGGAGCTCAGCGGGTTGATGATGACCATGGTGGGGCCGGCGTAGGTGTGCAGGAGGTTGCCGCCGTAGCGCTGCCGCAGCGTGTGCAGCACGCTAGACTCGTTGAGGTAGAGGAGGCTGGCGAGGTCCTCCACGCGGTCGCAGGAGGGGGGGTTCACCTGGCGGCGAGGTAGCGGGGGGGGCATCAAGCGGGGAACGGGAGGTCTGCCCCGCTGTCCCCCACCCCGTGGCCCTACCTTCTCCACATCGTCCTCCTCCACCTCCAGGACAGCTCCGTCGTGGTCCAGCTTCACCTTCACCTTGCCCTCGGGCAGAGGGCTGCCCTGCTCCGGCCGCAGCTGGCTGCCTGCGAGGGGCACGAGGCGCTCAGCAGGGCCATGCCGGGCAGCCCCCTGGGGACACCGCAGCCGGGCCGGGGGGGGGGGCTCGCTGTGCCGCGGGAAGGACTCACCCAAGGAGAAGCCATCCCTGTGCACCAGCCACACCTTCTCGGTCTCGTACCAGGCCTCCTCGGCCGCTATCTGCTCCTCTGTCTTGGCCTGTGGGACAGCGGGACGTGGGGCAGTCGTGGTCACCTGGCTCCCCTCTCCATCTCACCCCCTCCCCACGACCCTGGGGCTGGAGGGAGCAGGGCTGACTGGCCACGGGGCCACGTGCCGGGCAGCCACGGCCACCCTGCGCAAGCCCCAAGTCCCCCCAGCACATGCGCCCAGCTTGCTCGCTGCCCCCGGGGACCCCAGTGGGCTCGGGGCTGCAGAGACCACCACGACCCTGTCATGGGCTCGGGGCAGACGTGAAGTCACGGTGGCCCGGGAGCGCATTCACCGCGGCCACCTTGGGCAAGCCTGGAGGGGCTGAGCTCCCAAACCGCAGCCCAGAGAGCGGGCACCCATGCCAGCCACATGCTGGGATGCAGGGACACCGGGCATGCTGTGGGGACACGGGACGTGCTGCAGGGACACGGGGCAGGGACACAGGACACACTGCAGGGACATAACGGAGGGATACAGGACATGGCGCAGTGATGACAGAGTACCGCGGCATGGGAAACGCCAGGCTGGCACAGCCAGCGCAGCGGGGACGTCCCCGCCACCCAGGAGCGGGGCGAGCCCCAAAGCCAAACCTGAGCTGCAGCAGGGACGGGGCCAAAGGGGGCTGCCGGGGCATCGTCCGCTTGACCCTGGCGAGGCCGAGAGACGGGGGGTGAAGGCGAGAAGGGTTAATCTCTGCCCCGCAGACAGCACAGAAAGCGGCGGGGGGGAAGCGAGCGGGGGCAAAGTGCCGCTGTGCCAAACCCCGCGGGTGCTTCTGGTGAGGGCCACCGCTGCGGCCAGCAGAGCGGCAGGTCCAGCGCGGCACCGGGGACGCACGGAGCCAGGAAGAACATCGGCCGTGAGGCCCCGTCGCCAAAGCCCCCAGGGTTGGGGGCCGCCGTGCTGACCCGCTGCAAGCCCGGCCAGCGCCGCACGCCACGGCTGCTCTGGCACGAGCCGTGCGTCCTGCCTTTACCAGATGCTCTGCCCCTTTCTGTCCTGCTCTGCACCCCCGCCCGCCCTAGCCGTGCCACCTCCACCAAGATCATCCTCCCGGGACGCCCAGCTCCCCGGCACAGCCCCGGTGGGGAGAGGCACCCAGCTCCGGCCACCCCGGCACCCTCCGGCCCCGTGGGTGACGCGGCAGCCCACGGAGCGGGGTGGGACGGGGAAAGCCTTACGCTCCAGCACGAGGCGCGGGCGCAGACGCCAGCCCAGCGGCAGACAGAGGACGGCGGGGGGTCACCGGTGGAGGCAGAGGGCTCCTGAGGACGGGGGTACGGTACCTGGCTGGGTGCCGAGGCGGAGGCGGCGGGGTCCAGCTAACGGCAGCGAGGAAGGAGGAGAGAAAGGAGAAGAGAGGGGGTGAGAGGCAGAGAGCAGCAGCGGCACCGCCACGCGCCACGGGACCCAGGCACGGCCACAAACCCCACGGCACTGCCTGGGCATCGGCCCAGCCACGGGCAGCCGTGCCCGTGCTGCCGCGGGGATGCCGCCAGCAAGGGCTGCTGGACATCGCAGCTCCCCACAGCCGGGCACGCTGGTCCGGGCAATGACCCCAAAACCGCTGGCATCCCCTGGCACCCCTGGTCATCCGTCCCCTGCTACCGGTGCCACCCAGAGAGGGATCACGGGGCTGGTAGCCAGGCACAGGGGTACGAGCACCCCATGCGGAGCACACGGTACGGCCGGGGCAGCCGCACGCTGCCCACGTGTCCCCATCCCCGGGCGGGCAGCACGCGAGCGCCAATGCCCCCGGAATTACGGAAGCGGTGAAGATCCTCTCCAGCCGGCGCTGTGCCTCCTCCGACGGGCTCAGCCGGGACGCGGGGCTGGGGGCAGCCTGGAGGCAGAGCACCATTAGCACCAGGCTGGCCACCCCGCGGCCCCCGCAGCCCCCACCAGCCTCGCACTCGCGGCACGCAGGCACCAGAGGGGCTATTGCAGAGGCTTTCCCGGCCCTGCAGCCCGCCGGCGCTCAGGGCGGGTACCGGGGTGAAGGCTGGCGCAGACCCGCGGGTGCCGAGGCCGGCACGGCCGGGGTACCGGCGGATACCCCGCAATGCCCAAGGACCCAGGTCGCTGCTCCCACACACCTGCTGGGGGGGGTGCTGGGGCGGTTTTCGCAGGGGTCGAACGCTTCTCGCCAGGCTGCAGCTTCTTCTCCACACGAGCCATGGGGGAGACAAGGGGCAGCGTGATGGGGTGCCGCAGCGCACACAACTGCCCCGAAAAGTGACCCCCGCCCAGCACCACGTACCCCAAAACCACTGCAAACCATGCGGGTGAGCTCACACCGTGCCACGCCAGGCGGCACAGCTCTGCCACCACGTTAGAGCATCCCCCGCCGTGCACACACCGGTACCTTGTGCCTCTCCAGGGCGGTGGGTTTCGGAGCGGGTGCCTTTGGCGGCTCCGCTTTCCCTCCCGAAGACTGCACCAGTGGCTCCGGCTTGGCTTCAGCGCCTGGGGACAGGGACGGCTTCGCGTCCCCCCTGGCCGGCTCGGGGGACTTCTCCTCCCGCCTGTCCCCCGGCCGGAGCCGCGGCCGGTGCTCTTTGGTTTTGCCCTTTGCCATGAGGGTTTTGAGCCCCGCTGAGATCTCATCCTTGGGCTCTGGCTTGGCGGGGGCTGCTGGCACAGCGGGGGGAGGCGGCGCGGTGGGGGGAGCTGGGACAGCAGAACGGCCCGTCTCCTCCTTCCTGGGGGGTGGCACCGGCTCGGCAGACTTGGTGTCTCGCCCCGGCTCCTTGGCACTGCCGGCGTCCTCCCCCGGTAGGACTTTGCGGACCACCTTGCGTACCACCCGGACCACCCTGCGGCGGGACAGCCCCTGACCGTCGTCCCCCTGTGCCTCGGCAGCCGGGCCCTCCAGCCCGTTCACGGCTGCCCCGTTCAGCACCGGCTCCGGGCTCTTCTCTCGCCCGGGGGGTGGCTCGGGGCTCTTCGGGGGCTCAGGATTTGGGGGTGCAGACGCCGCATCCTTCGGGCTCTCTGACTGCAGCCACAACGACACCGGTGTGAGTGGAGGTCCGACGGTGCGGTGTCTGCCACCACAAGCACGCGCTGCTCGGGTCATGGTGGTGCCCGGGGTTTCATGCCCTGCCATGGGAGCGCAGCTCCCGGCCAGACCCCGGCACCGAGGGACACAGCACCCCCAGTCCCCTCCTCCAGCCAACCTACAGCTCCCCACCGGACCCCAGGGCTGGGAGCGATGGTGACCTCCCCGGCCCTGCACGCAGGGACCCATCAACTCTTGGGCTACCGGTATGGGGGCAAAACTCAGTGCTCAGGGCACCGGCAGCCTCTCTGCAACGCACAAGGCAAGCCGCAAGATTTTCTCCGCCAACAGCTTTGGCGGGCAGCACAGGAGCCGGCACCGTAATCACGGGGTGGGCACCGACCCACCGTCCTGCCGGGGTGTGCGGGGCAGGGACATGCCCCGGGGAGGCGGAGGGGAAGAGATCCCCGTGCGCCAACAGCCGAGCATCCCTGCCAAAAACACCCACCACCCTCCACACGCTGCTCTGGAGCGGCCACCGGCGCTCCCCAGGGACCAGGGCGGGTGCGGGGGGGATGCTGAGCCCAAAACCGTCCGTGATGTTCCCAAGCCCTGGCACGGGGTCTGTCCCCACCGAGGGCGAGCCCCATCCCCGACACAGCTCCACCCTGCCCATGCCCTGTGACACTTACAGCCCCATCCTCCTTCCCGGGTCTTTTCACAGCTAAGGATTTGTCCTCGTCCTTGACCTGAGGGTCAGACAAACAAGAGGAGCGCGTTTCAGCCCGCCACGGGGCCTCGCTGCCGGAAAAGCCGCAGAAACCAGGAAAAGCCAACGGGACCATCACTCCATGCCAGGGGGGCAGGAGGCTGCTGCATTTAACAGCCCAAATTTGCAGCCCGTTGCAGCCCCAGGGGCGAGGACACGTGTCCTCCCAGGCTTCCCGGCGGCCAAAAAAGTGGGAGGAAGCGCAGAGATGCACCCTGGTTATGGCAAACCCCAAAAGTGGGAAAGGAAAGCGCCCTGCCCGCCTGGCCCGGGCCCCCTCCTTGCATGCAGCCGGTGAGCGAGCTGGTACATAGAACCCCGTCACTGCTCCCCACGGGGGCTCTGCCTTTCTGCACGTCACTCCGCCGGGCGTCACAGCACGTTTTA